>NC_044313.2:68944006-69262244 GCF_007474595.2 Lynx canadensis
GGGCACCAGCGCCCTCTCCCCAGGCAAGCCCAGGGTCCAGTCAGCACATTCATTTGGGGGCAACGTTTTAAATAACTTCTCCTCCCACAGCCAAAGTCAGCTGGCATTCCTGGTCCGCCGAAATGCACTTCCTGCCAGGGTATCTTTTAGCAAAATGAAGTGTGCTCTGAGAGCTGATTAGGGGTGTTTCAAAATGGTAAATTAAAGCGTACTGCTGTTTGCAGGGCCCTCTCCAGTCCGCTATTGCCAGGGTAATGGAAGCATTCAGCCTACAAATCCAGGATTAACTCTGCTCCTACTCTAGCTCACCGCTCACCTTTACAAAGTCTTTGCTCTGCTGGGCGGGGGACCGATAAGAGAAAAACAGTCCTGCTCTCCTGTTAGCTCCTGACTCCGAGGGACTGGAAAATGTGACGGGTACGAAGAGGAAGAGTGGCCCCTCAATGTCTCAAGTTAAGGGCACCCACCGCCTCCCGGGTGGAAATGTATGGAGAGGGCAGATAAGGCAAACGGAGGCTCCTGGAAGGGCAGGGCGCAGAGGGAGGGGCCAGGCTTCCCACTGTTCGCTCATTTTCTCTGACTCCCCCCCAAAAGGATTTGAAGTGGCTTCCAGTGAAATGTGGAAGATCCTGTAAAACTAATGAGTAAAAACTTAACATGTATAATGAGGTGGGGGGGGGTGAGCGAGGGGCAGACGGGAGGGAGTGGGGAGGTAATTATATCCGAAAATCTATGATAGGGACAGCTACCAAAAATAAGAACAAACTTCAGCTCTGGGCTTCCAGAAATTCTAGGGGAAAAGGGAAGCATTGTGTATCACATAATTTTCTTTGTTCACTAAGACGCCGTGGGATCCAGGAGCATACCTGAACCCCCAGTGGCTGGCACGGTACCCAGGGCCCAGTAAGCTCCTGGTATGTGTTTGTTGATTGAACAAATGGACCAAGAAGCCTGCAGGTTTTGCCTGTGGGGGGCCTGCCAAAATTGTCACGGATGGCCGGTGAGCAAAGCAATGACGGGAATCCTCCCTTAAAAGGACTGGTTGCAGAATTGCAAATGGTTTGATTTCTTTTATTCACGATTTTTAAAGTTCTGAAACAGAGCATCGAGAAAGGAAAGTGCACAAAACGTAAGTCGACCGTTTCATTAATGAATATAAAGCAAACACGCTTGTGACCATCAGCCAGGTGAAGAGATAGGGTATTTATCCACTGCCATCAAGACCCCCTCCGGGGGTAATTCACTGTCTTTCTTTTCTTTTTAATGTTTATTAATTTTTGAGAGGAAGAGAGAGACAGAGCGCAAGCAGGGGAGGGGCAGAGAGAGAGGGAGACGCAGAATCGGGAGCGGGCTCCAGGCTCTGAGCTGTCAGCACAGAGCCTGACGTGGGGCGGGGCTCGAACTCACGCACCGGGAGATCGTGACCAGAGCCAAAGCCGGACGCTTAACCAACTGAGCCACCCAGGCACCCTGGTAACTCACCATCTTATTTAGTCTAATAAAGTCTTCCCATTTCTTTATACTTTTACCATCTGTGTATTTAAACCCTAACGTGTATGGTTCTGTCGGCCAGTGTTGGAATAAATGGGACTCCACTGATACACTCCTTTGTGCCGTCATGCTTTTGCTTAGGATCCCGTTGGGGAGACACGGCCATGTTCTCACAGCTGGAGTTTGGTGGCTCCGTCGCTGTATTGCGTGAGCCACCCTTTCCGCATACGTCCTCTTGTCCATGGACGCTTGGGTTTTGTTCCAGGCTTTGGCAGCCTGCCCGGGCTTTCAAGCCAACTCTCAGCACTCACTTCTGGTTGACGACGCTCGCTCAAGCTCTCTTGGCCTCCAGGTTATAGCTGCTCCCTGGTAAATATCCTCAGTTTCAGCCCAGCAGCTGCCCCCCCACCCCCCCCCCCTGCCCCCGCCATCGACCTCAGGCTCTCATGAGGTTCTGGCCCCTGGCCCACCCCCTTGGTCTTTGTGTTCTGGGTTCCAGGAACTGTTCTAGTACCTACCTGCAGCTGTCTCCCTGGCTCAGACACTTCGTTAGCTTAGACTCAAGTGTTATTCTATTTCCCTGTTTCTCGATTTCACCCTCCCCCGCCCCCCCCCCCCACACACACAGTGGGGGCTCGGGTTATGGTCATCTGAACTGATTCATGGGTTAATGCTATCCAGCTTACCCTAAACTGTGGCCAGCCCCGGCTTCCCATAATTTAGACAGGGAATTCTAACCCGACGTCTGTCGTGGTCGTTTTCCTGAACGCCACTCCCTGTCTTGGCTTTTTGAATCGGATCACACAAGTTTGTTGGTTTTGAGGACATAAACCGCATTTTTAAAAATTTTATTTATAAGCTTTCACTTTTTGCAGATGACATGATATTATACATGGAAAATCCGATCGACTCCACCAAAAGTCTGCTAGGACTGATGCATGAATTCAGCAAAGTCGCAGGATACAAAATCAATGTACAGAAAATAGTTGCATTCTTACACACTAATAATGAAGCAACAGAAAGACAAATAAAGAAACTGATCCCATTCACAATTGCACCAAGAAGCATAAAATACCTAGGAATAAATCTAATCAAAGATGTAAAAGATCTGTCTGCTGAAAACTATAGAAAGCTTATGAAGGAAATTGAAGACGATATGAAGAAATGGAAAAATATTCCATGCTCATGGGTTGGAAGAATAAATATTGTCAAAATGTCAATACTACCCAAAGCTATCTACACATTCAATGCAATCCCAATCAAAATTGCACCGGCATTCTTCTCGAGGCTAGAACAAGCAATCCTAAAATTCATATGGAACCACAAAAGGCCCCGAATAGCCAAAGGAATTTTGAAGAAGAAGACCAAAGCAGGAGGCATCACAATCCCAGACTTTAGCCTCTACTACAAAGCTGTAGTCATCAAGACAGCATGGTATTGGCACAAAAACAGACACATAGACCAATGGAATAGAATAGAAACCCCAGAACTAGACCCACAAATGTATGGCCAACTCATCTTTGACAAAGCAGGGAAGAATATCCAATGGAAAAAAGACAGTCTCTTTAACAAATGGTGCTGGGAGAACTGGACAGCAACATGCAGAAGGTTGAAACTAGACCACTTTCTCACACCATTCACAAAAATAAACTCAAAAAGGATAAAGGACTTGAATGTGAGACAGGAAACCATCAAAACCCTAGAGGAGAAAACAGGAAAAGACCTCTCTGACCTCAGCTGTAGCAATCTCTTACTTGACACATCCCCAAAGGCAAGGGAATTAAAAGCAAAAATGAACTACTGGGACCTCATGAAGATAAAAAGCTTCTGCACAGCAAAGGAAACAATCAACAAAACTAAAAGGCAACCAACGGAATGGGAAAAGATATTTGCAAATGACATATCGGACAAAGGGCTAGTATCTAAAATCTATAAAGAGCTCACCAAACTCCACACCCGAAAAACAAATAATCCAGTGAAGAGATGGGCAGAAAACATGAATAGACACTTCTCTAAAGAAGACATCCAGATGGCCACCAGGCACATGAAAAGATACTCAACATCGCTCCTTATCAGGGAACTACAAATCAAAACCACACTCAGATATCACCTCACGCCAGTCAGAGTGACCAAAATGAACAAATCAGGAGACTATAGATGCTGGAGAGGATGTGGAGAAACGGGAACCCTCTTGCACTGTTGGTGGGAATGCAAACTGGTGCAGCCACTCTGCAAAACAGTGTGGAGGTTCCTCAAAATATAAAAATAGATCTACCCTATGACCCAGCAATAGCACTGCTAGGAATTTACCCAAGGGATACAGGAGTGCCGATGCACAGGGGCACTTGTACCCCAATGTTTATAGCAGCACTCTCAACCATAGCCAAATGATGGAAAGAGCCTAAATGTCCACCAACTGATGAATGGATAAAGAAATTGTGGTTTATATACACAATGGAGTACTACGTGGCAATGAGAAAGAATGAAATATGGCTCTTTGTAGCAATGTGGACGGAACTGGAGAGTGTGATGCTAAGTGAAATAAGCCATACAGAGAAAGACAGATACCATATGGTTTCACTCTTATGTGGATCCTGAGAAACTTAACAGGAACCAATGGGGGAGGGGAAGGAAAAAAAAGAGAGAGAGGTTAGAGTGGGAGAGAGCCAAAGCATAAGAGACTCTTAAAAAATGAGAACAAACTGAGGGCTGATGGGGGGTGGGAGGGAGGGGAGGGTGGGTGATGGGTATTGAAGAGGGCATCTTTTGGGATGAGCACCGGATGTTGTATGGAAACCAATTTGACAATAAATTTCATATATTAAAAAAAAAGAAAAGTTTCCAATTAAGATCAAATAAATCACTCATTAAAAATAAAAAAAATAAAAATTAAAAAAATAAATAAAAATTTTATTTATTTTGAGACAGAGAGAGAGAGAGAGAGAGAGAGAGAGAGCATGAGTGGGGGAGGGGCAGAGAGAGAGAGGGAGAGACAGAATCCCAAGGAAGCTTCACGCTGACAGCATGGAGCCCGATGCAAGGCTTGAACCCATGAACTGTGAGCTCACGACCTGACCTGAGATCAAGAGTTGGACGCTCAACCGACTGAGCCACCCAGGCGCCCCAAGGACATAAACTGCATTTTTATAACCAACGGAAAAATGATCAAGGGACCAGCTTCCATAAATTACGAAGTCAGAAAAAATAAATGTAAAACTTTCCCACTATTTTGTGCAGCCACTGTCTCTTGATTATTTCATTAAACACATTACAAATACAGTCTTGTGTTCCACCCACATGGACTAATGAAGAAAATTGGGTTCATCAGTTCAATTACCCAACATCATTGTGCACTTAGTAGGTCCCAGATAACCTTAGTGCTTAGTGCTTAGTGCTTTGGGTTTAATAATAAGATGAAGAAAAAACACAAGATGGGGAAGTGTAGTTTACAAATTGCAGCCGGCCCCCGTACTGTTAAGGATGGTACTAGAATTCACATATGGATACAGTGCACTTCCCTTATTCAAGGTTCTGCTTTCTGTGGCTTCGGTTACCCACAGTCAACCGTGGTCCAGAAGCAGATGATTCTGGTCGGTAGTAGCCTAACGCTACGTCCCAATGCTTCCGTTACTCCCCTCACTCCATTTCATCACGTGGGCGTTTTATCATCTCCCGTCATCGCAAGAAGAAAGGCGAGCACAGTACGATACGATATTTTAAGAGAGAGACCCCACCTGCGCATAACTTTTATGACAGTGTATCGTTACAGTCGTTCCATTTTATTAGTGTTGTTGTCGATCTCTTCCTCTGCCGAATTTATACATTAAATCTTGCCATAGGTGTGTATGTATAGGAAAAAATATGGTGTGTACATAGGGTTTGGTTCTATCCGTTTCAGGCATCCACTGGGGGTCTTGGAATCCAACTTCCGTGGGGAAGCCGGACGCCTGTATCCATTAAGTTGCTTCTGCAAAGGTATGGCAGGGGGCGTAGGCACAGAACTGGGGGCGCACAGATTTGCTCAGCACATTGTACAGAGAGACCATCATCTTTCAGGGAGGGTAGCACAGGAATGGGAAGATATTACAGCCTCTGGGAGGAAGGGGCTTACCTGGGAGATCCTTGTTTGGGCTGGAGCGGATCCCAGGGAATGTGGCTGCCAGCCAGAATCGAGAAGACGGACAGCCAGGGAAAGCGACCCCGAGACAAAGCAGGGTGGCAGGACTTCAGGAGCATTGATATTTGATCCGGAGAGGCTGGTTTTCTGAAGCTTTCGGTTCCCGGCTTGGCGTGGACCGAAGATCACCCTCAATGCTTAATAACGTTTCATTGGACACTAGCTGGGCGGCGTAGAATCAAAGGCTGGGGGCTGGGGGTGTGGGGGACAAGAGCCAGGACAGGAGGTCCAGCAGCACGGGCTTGTTCAGAGCAGCAGCTGGAAAAAGAGGAAGCAGTGGGGGAAGGCACAGAGCATTTGGAGGGACCAGGCTTCCTCCATGCACGCACGGTGCGGGCTCGGCTTACGGCCATTTGAACCGGGAGCGTGGAGAGCTTGGGACATGTGGACTAAACAGAAGTGACTCTGGTGAAGTCCCTGCCCTCAGGAGTTTAGAATCCTGGCAGAAAACCCGATCTGCGGGTAGATGAGCAGAGTACAATGTGCTAGGAGGGACGCACAGCACGTGCGGCAAGGACATTGCACTTGGGGAAGGCTGCCTGGAGGAGGCCAGGCCACGGCAGGTGGTATGCAAGTCACGGGCAGGGTGGATAAGGTGACAGTGCGAGGAGCAGTGGCAGCAGAAGGAGAGAAGGGGAAGGTCAGCCTTTAAGCGTGAACTCGCCAGTGTTTTTATTTCCTGGTTTCCGTGTCCAGCCTTCTCTTTCCATCCCTGATTCCACCGCGTCCCATGATGCTTCCCCAGGGGACGGGCCCAGGAAACAAAACTTGAATCCCTCCGATGAGCACCAAATGGGCAGCTCTAGTAAGAAGCCGAGTGGTGAAGGGGGCAAAGCTCTCAGCACCCAAGACGTTCCTCCACTCGTGGCGGATTCATGTGGCCATCCACCCATGGACTTTGGTGACCTGTGGCCGCCTGCAATCCTTGGGTGATGAAGTTAGCCCCTCTGCAGCACCTGAGGCTTTTCTGGCTCCAGTTTGCTAGGGTTAGGGTTAGGGTTAGGGTTAGGGGAAGACACAGAATCCGAAGGAGGCTCCAGGCTCCGAGCTGTCAGCACAGAGCTCGACATGGGGTTCGAACCCACACACCGCGAGATCATGACCTGAGCCGAAGTCAGGTGCTTAACCGACTGAGCCACCCAGGCGCCCCTCCCCGTTTATAAAATAGATAAAATAGTGTAGTTCCCGGTGTCCCTTTTTCTGAAGGATGTTAAAATCCAACTTTTGCTCACCCTCGCTCCCCAAACCCCCCATTTCCCAACGTCTGTATTTCCGACAATGATGTTATGACTCTCTTGGGCACTGGCCCGATGTCTGTCTTTGATTCCCTCTCACCTTCTGTTATCTAAGTCCAGCCAGATTCGAAGTTCTGCCCATGCATGTTATGAGGACGCCACTCTCATGACCACATCTGAACTGAATCACCTCCCAAAGGCCTCACCTCCAGATCCCATCACATGGAGGGTTAGGGTTTCAACATTTGATTTGGGTGGATACAAACATGCAATTCACAATTCAGATCGGTGGAATTGGAAGAAATGAGAGCAAATGCCTTTCTTTCTGTTTCTATAATTGGGATGTCAGGTGGAAATACAAAGTGAGAACGTGTCTTAGAGTATCCGTAGCAGCATTCTTCATACTTGTAAAAACGGGAAATAACCCAATGTCCATGAACAGTAGGGTGGATGAAGTCAACTGCGGCGTATTCGGCGATGAGATCGAACTACAAGCAACAGCATAGGGGAATCTCTCAGGCCAAAGGAGCTACACACAAAAGAGACCATACAAAATAATTTCTTCTATGTAACGCTCAACTCGTGGGCAGAACTAACTATTGTGTGAGGGGAAGGGATAGTGATTACTTCTGGGAAGAAAGGAGGGGATAGGACTAGAAAGGGGACATGGGAGCATCTGGGGAATTGGTACACTGTTTCTTATCGTGGGCAGCGGGTACGTGGGTGCGTTCAAATTGGGACAATTCACCGAGCTGTATACCTATGATCTGTGCATGTTTCTAAATGTGTGTTTATTGGGGCGCCTGGGTGGCTCCGTGGGTTAAGCATCTGACTCTTGGCTTCTGCTCAGGTCTTGATCTCATGGGTCATGAGTTCGAGCCCCGTGTCAGCCTCTGGGCTGACAGCACGAAGCCTGCTTGGGATTTTCTCTCTCTCTCTCTCTCTCTCTCTCTGCCCCTCCCCTGCTTGCTCCGTCTCTCTCCAAATAAAGAAATAAACTTAAAAAGATAAATGTATGTTTATTAAAAATACTTCACGTTTAGACTTTTCCTCAATGTATCCCTTAAAAACCGTAGCCTGATTTACCTAAAGTCAGGAACTGGCAGCGTTCCTCTGAGCGAGCACAGAGAATTTTAACGTTTGGAACTTGTTAAACCAAAGTAATGTTCACTGGTGATTATAGCAGATCCTACAGGCTCCAGGCTCCGAGCTGTCAGCACAGACCCCGACGCGGGGCTCGAACCAACAGACCGTGAGATCGTGACCTGAGCCAAAGTCTGACGCCCAACCGACTGAGCCAGCCAGGCGCCCCTGTCAACAAACATTTATTAAACACCATCCTACACCCATTCCCATGAACTGCAGTTCCGGTCAGAGATCAGAGAGCAATCTAGCCAAGCTTTCGACTGCTAAAGCCGGGCACGAAATTCTAAGCGTTTCCTGGCTATACCTTCAGGGATTTTTCTCTTCTTGGCCTTCTACCTTGACATGCACTCTAGGGTAATGGAGAGAGTCCGGGAAAGAAACAACTGAAGCAAAATAGGTTGGAGTCTAGGGAAGCAGTCTTACAAGATTCCAGACAGTAAAGACACGCTATTTATAAAGAGTTTCAGATTGGTAGCAGATTTCTTACTTTGTCTAGAGACTAGATTATGGTCATGTCACATCTACAGACGATGAAGAAAGAAACTTGCAATCCAAGAATCCTTTCTCAGCTAAGATACTATTCTCTGGTCAATGTGTAGGAAATATATCCGAGGATTGGCAAGAAATTGGGGTATATAGCACCCCCACGCCCGGGGCTGTCACACTGTACAAGGCCCATGGGCAGACGCATATATATTCCACCCAACAAGAACCCCCTGAGAATCCACTAATCAAATAAAAACTGAATGAAAACAAAGAACTCAATTATGGAAATATAAATGCAAAAGTAAACAAGATATGCTACGGGATGTCTTTTCACGTTGGCCACAGTAGAATCCTTAAATTAAAAAAGGAATATGCTTCCTGTCAATATCTATGTGCGTCGCAAAAGCTTTTTATGACTTTAAATGCCTTTAAAAAAAGAAATTCAAAAGTTGAGGTGTATTTGGCTATATAAAGGAGAAAAAAATACAGGAAAATAATCCAAAATAGAAAGTAGGAATTAAAAAGAAAACAACAACAACAAAAATGTGAAAGGATACATACTTCCCAAAGTCAGTCTTTGAAAAGACCAACAAATGGTTAATTCTCCTGAACACAGTTTAAGAAGAAAAAGAAGGAAGGGAGGGAGGGTAGAGAAGAAGAGGGATGGAAAAGAATCTCTACGGAAAATGGATGACATTCAATCAAGTACATATTAGCAAAATTAAGAAGAAATGGAAAACTCACATAGACTATTACCACAGTAGAGACGGGAAAGGTGAATAAAGATGTACCACTAAAATAGTTACTGAGAACAAATGACCTTAGAATTGGATTCTATCCAACCTGTAAACACAGATAATTCCAATAATAATTACATTATTCCATATGTAGAAAAGGATGAAAGGTATTCTAAATTATTTTGTACAACTAATACAAAAAAACGGATAGAGTCCAGAAATAAAAACTATTGCCCAATCCCATTATGGATATAAAAACAGAAATTATGATACAATACTAGCAAATAAATTATAGCAATGCTATCAAATGTCATATACAATGACCAAGTAAGTGTTGTTCTAGAGATACAGAGGTGGTCCAAATATCAGAAAATGGATGCATGAAATTGATCGCAACAACAGATTAAAAAAGAAAAATCCATGTGATTTTATCAACAGACTTCAACATCAATATCAATAAAGTTCAACAGCCATTTTTCAAAAACATTCTAAACAAGATGAGAATAAGAATTAACTTAAATATGTTACAGACGGTTTATAGTTTCATTGCCTGTCGTTTTAAATAGCAAATCTGAAACCATTTCAATTACCATCAGAAGCCACACAAGGATGCCAGCTCTCCTTTTTCTTTCTTTAAAAAAAATTTTTTTTTCATGTTTATTTTTGAGAGAGAGAGAAACCGAGTGTGAGCAGAGGAGGGGCAGAGAGAGAGGGAGATAGAGAATCCAAAGCAGGCTCCAGGCTCCGAGCTGTCAGCACAGAGCCCGATGTGGGGCTTGAACTCACGGACTGCGAGATCATGACCTGAGCCGAAGTTGGATGCTTAACTGACTGAGCCGTGCAGGCGCCCCTGCTCTCCCTTTTGTCTTGAGCAGTGCCTTGGAGGTTTTAGCAAATGCAATCAGGCAAGAAAATGAAATGATTGGAGTAAATATTAACTGGGTAAAAATACAATTTCTCTTGCCAATGACATAATTTTTATCTAGGTAAGGAGTTTAACAAAGTAACTATATGTAAGATGAGTAAACAAAAATTAATAGGCTGCTTTTCATACAGAGAAAGAAATAATAGAAAATACTTTGTTCATAATAGTGGCAAAAATTATCAGTGTAAAATGCACACAAATAAATTTAATGGTGAAAACACCATATCTATATAAAGAAAACCTTAAAATGTGTTTGAAAGATATAAAATGAGTTTTGAATAAGGGAACAGATGATGCCTTTTTATGGATGGGAGATTTAATATCATAAAAATTAATTCCCCACAACATTGTTTTATAAAGTTTATATAATTTCAATTAGACAGAATTTTTTTCACCCTGAAATTGGATAAAATCATTCCGATGTTCACTCAGAAGAAGAAAGATGTGAGAATGGCCAAGAGAAATTTGGATGAAAAACATGAAGACTTGTTTTTCCAACCATCCAAACATAGTTCAAATTTACTGCGTTCAAATTTATTGTGTTCAATATTATATTAACACAGGAATAAGCAAATAGATCTGTGAGAAAAAAAATGGCCCAGAAGTAAATGTCCATTTCAAGTGAGAATTTATGACAAAGTGAGTATGTCAGTGAACATGGAGTTCTTTTTGAAAGAACATTCTCGGGGCGCCTGGGTGGCTCAGTCGGTTGAGCGGCCGACTTCAGCTCGAGTCATGATCTCACGGTTCGTGGGTTTGAGCCCTTGAGTCAGGCTCTGTGCTGACAGCTAGGAGCCTGGAGCCTGCTTTGGGTTCTGTGTCTCCCCCTCTCTCTGCCCCTCCCCGACTTGTGCTTCATCTCTCTCTATCCAAAAAAAAAAAAAAAAAAAAATTAAAAGAACGTTCTCAAGTTGTTAACATGAATTATCACTTGTGGCTTGGGGAGGAAAAAATTCATGCAGCTGAAGGGGGGAAGAACAGAGAGGAGGATTAGGCAAATATATTTAACAATGATAACAGTCATAGTAGTTAGCACTCATGTAGGTCTTCAAGGTATCAGACGCTGTGTGATAGATACAAAAGCACACATACCTGTGTATATATTCTCTGTGTATATATACACACATATATACATGCTCTCTGTATATGCACATATATTTATATATATACTTTATGTATACATAAATATATTCTTTCTCTAAATTTTGTATATTATACACATAAATTATATAAACAAATTTTGTTTATATATAATATACATATTATATATATATATATATATATATATTCACACCAATGTCTAGTCAGGATTCAAACCTAGGCAGTCTGATTCCAGAGTCTGCACTCTTTACTATGCTACACTGCCTCTTAAAAAGCAAAATGTTGCATGAAAGAAAGTGTGATGAAACCCCAGTTACAAGGGCATGACCCTGACACGAGCGACTCCTTAAATTTTGCTACCAAGCCACCTTGTTTACCCTCCCCTAGCCCCAGCCCTGCCATGTGCATAAATTTATTTATATATACAACTGTGCAAAAGATACAATGTGATCTAGATTTATGGACCTTTAGGGATATACATGATACTGACAAATGACCAGGGCAAGTTACAGTATAATAATTGGATTTCCCTGAGAACAAACACTTACATGTACCAAAACGTTAACTAGGGAGCTGTGTCATATACATTCGGTTGGTAAATATCAAAGGTCAAGATTCAGTTAAATGACAAGCCCACAAGGAAGGCATTGAAAAGTTACAAACTAGGGAAGATTCGTGAAGAAGGGGAGGATCTGTAAAGTGCTTTCTTTGGAGAAAGCAGCTGCCTCTATGTGAGTCCGCCTTCTCCCATCTCAAGGGTGGGGGGCATTCAGAGTGTCACCTTGGTCGCCTCACTCCTAGGGACAGCCAACGTCAGCAGACCTTCAGGGAGCCTGATTACCTGCTTCCAGAAACTGGGAAGCATGCACCCAAACAGCCTCATTGTGGCCACAGCAGCACATCATGGGCTCACCATTCCCAGTGCACTTTTTTTTTAAGTTTATGTATTTATTTTGAGAGAGACAGAGCGAGAAGAGAGAACACGAGCAGGTGAGGGGCAGAGAGAGAGAGAATCCCAACCTGTGCCCATAGCGCAGAGCCCGACCCGGGGCTCCCTCCCACACACCACGAGATCGTGACCTGAGCTGAAATCAAGAGTCGGACGCTCAACCATTGAGCCCAGGTGCCCTCCCCCCTTTGTGTTTTCCCTGCAGCACCAAATCCACTAGCCTGGAGGGGACATGGCCGAGGGGGAGAGAATAAGGGGAAGTAGCTGGGAAGTACGCGCCGTCTCCTGGGACGGGGACAAGGATGCCAGACGCCCAGGGACCAGATGTGGAGCCCACAAGAAGACTATCGCTGGGAATTTCTGAAAGGGAGCCCTGTCCAACAGGTTATTCCCCCGGTGAATGGACTCCTGGTGCAGCTGGTAGGCATGGATGGATGGCCAGCCAAGGTATATGGACGGGGAGCGGACCAGCATGTGCTGAGCTATCACAGACTGCACTTTCCACATTTTATTACAATGTTATATTTTATGTCTCTCTTAGAAACAGAAAATTAGCCCCTTAACGTAAGGGATAATGGGTACCCATCCCTGCATATTTAATAGTTTGCTCAAACGGGCGCCTGGGTGGCTCAGTCGGTTGAGCGTCCGACTTCGGCCCAGGTCATGATCTCGCGGCTCGTGAGTTCGAGCCCCGCGTCCGGCTCTGTGCTGACGGCTCGGAGCCTGGAGCCTGCTTCGGATTCTGTGTCTCCCTCTCTCTCTGCCCCTCCCCCGCTGATGCTCTGTCTCTCTCTCTCTCTCTCTCTCTCTCTCTCTCTCTCTGTCAAAAATAAATAAACATTAAAAAAATTAAAAAAAAAATAGTTTGCTCAAAGATACTAGTAAATGTTGTTTGTGCTAAAATACACTCATACGGGTTCCTGGCTGGAAGATTCTAAACTAGCTCAGTGACAGACAACAGAGAGGACCCCTGTTTGTGGCTGAGCTCTCTGGGACAAGCCACAAGAACACAGAGCTCTGTTCTACCACAAGGTCTGGTCATTTGCCCCGTGCCCATATGAGTTATGTTAGATTGGGCCTCTCTTCCCCTACAATAGAAGTCCGAGAACATTGTCTAATTTGTCTACTGTTCTCCCAGGACAGCACACCCCAGGGCTGAAAGAATGAACAAATGAACTGGTGGGGTTTTTTTCAGATGAAGGCTCATTCATTGCTGGCCCCGACTACAAGGTGTGTGTCAGATGCTAGGGATCAGGTAAATAAAGCATTATGGAAAAGACCGGTATCTTTGGGCAGTAGAGGTTTTGAGAGAGGAGAGGAGAGCCCCCTCGTCTCCAGAGTGACA
This sequence comes from Lynx canadensis, assembly GCF_007474595.2. NCBI lineage: Eukaryota > Metazoa > Chordata > Mammalia > Carnivora > Felidae > Lynx > Lynx canadensis. Next base: position 68,957,599 of record NC_044313.2, read on the forward strand.
GAGTGGACAGGCTAGGAGAGGTTTCAGATGGGAGGCAGCCATGATGGCTGACAAGTATTCAACCTGTCCCCTCCAATTCATGTCCAGGGTCACGCAGGCTTGGATAGAGGCGACAGCTCTGTGCCGTGATTTGAGGCGGCTACAAAATCCAAAGCATCTCACCTCTGGACCACCACATCGCCACAGACTCCCGCTGACTTGCTCATGTCTGTGGTCGGGACAGGGAGGACCCCACTGGAATAGTAATTCCGCCTGACCAGGCGTCTAGGATGTAGTCAAACTCCACAGGATTGGGGGCTCAAACCATCGAAAATGTTGGTAATTTCTGAGAGACCTGCTTAAGGAACAATGTTGGGACTCTCCCACCCACAGCTGTCTTTTGCCTTCTTTTGCTATAATATATGAAACACAATACATCGGTTTTCATGTTCACATGAGGTTGATTGGTTGTTACCATGAAATTTTAGGTTGAAATGATTTCCTCCAAATTTGGAAAGCATTGCGTTACTTTCTTGTAGCTTCTGGTGTTGCTGTTGAGACGGCTGAGTCATTTGGATTCCCCATACTTTGAATGGGCCCAGGCTTCCCCTCCCTACCTGAAAGTATATAGAATCTTCCATTTGTCCCCAGTTCTGAAATTTCTCACCGATACACTGGGATGAGTGTTTACTTCCATTCACTGTAAGGGGGTGCCAAATGGACCCTTTTAATCCAGAATTCGTGTTTTCCGCTTCCCTTTTTCTCTACTTTTCCGTGACATTTCTACAAGTCTATCTTTGAACCTTTCTATTGAGTTTTAAATTCCTGCCACCATGTGTTTTTGTTTGTTTCAAAATTTTATCTCCTGATTTGTGTGTGTGTGGGGAGGGATATGAGAGATAATTTTTCAAAGATTTCCCTTTCTTTTTGTTTTAATCTTTTTTTTTTAATTTTTTTTTTTTTTAGCGTTTATTTATTTTTGAGACAGAGAGAGACAAAGCATGAACAGGGGAGGGTCAGAGAGAGGGAGACACAGAATCTGAAACAGGCTCCAGGCTCTGAGCTGTCAGCACAGAGCCCGACGCGGGGCTCGAACTCACGGACTGTGAGATCATGACCTGGGCCGAAGTCAGCCACTTAACCGACTGAGCCACCCAGGCGCCCCTGTTTTAATCTTTTTAATGTTTATTGGAGAGAGAGAGAGAGAGAGAGAGAGAGAGAGAGAGAGAGTGAGTGGGGGAGGGGCAGAGAGAGAGAGAGGGAGACACAGAATCCGAAACAGGGTCCAGGCTCCGAGCTGTCAGCACAGAGCCCGACGGGGAGCTCGAACTCACGAACCGTGAGATCGTGACCGGAGCCGAAGTCAGACACCCAAACGACTGAGCCACCCAGGGGCCCAAAGATTTCCCTTTCTTAAAGTCTGCGTCCTTCAAGCTGTTATATTTCTTTGCTTCTTTGCACACTTAGTTGTTTCTTGTGATGCAAGGTTCCCGGTGTCTGCGACTCTTTGTCTGTTTGCTGGCATTGAAGAGCGAGGGCTACAAGTCTGGTTGGCAGCTCTATTGCTGATTTAAAAATGATCCTTTTCTAGGCCTTTAAATCTTCTGCTCCTCCCCGCTTCCAAAATGTTGTTGGCATTGCCTTCTCTAGAGTTCCCCCTCTCCTTCTGGGGAATTACGCTTATGTTATAATTCCAGACTTCTGCTTTCTAACCGTGGTTAGGAAAAAAAAAAAAAAAAAGAAAGAAAGAAAAGAAAAAGAAAAGGAAAAGGTCTCCCCACAATGTCCACATCCTGATCCCCAGAGCCTGGGAATATGTAGGTTAAATGGCAGAGAGGAATTACAGTTGCAGGTAGGATTCAGTTTGCTGATCAGTTGACCTTGAAATGAGGAGATCATCTTAGGTTGTCGAGGTAGGCCCTGTGTAACTAACAAGGGTCCTAAAAAGTAGAAGAGGAGGTCAGAGTGATGTAACATGAGAAAGATTCAAGCCACCACGTCTGGCTTTGAGGATGGAAAAGGGAGCCCACAAGGAACGCAGTTGGCCTCTAGAAGCTAGAAAAGGCAAGAAAATTGATACTCTTCAGAGCTTCCAAGGCAGAACGTGGCCAACCAGCACCTTGATTTTAGCCCACTGAGACCCATGTTGGACTTCCAACCCACAGAACCATTAAGAGAACGTGTTTGTGTCGTTGTGCGGTTAAGCCACTAAGTTTGTGGTAATTTGTTAAGTGATAGGGCACTAACACACAAGCGAAAGAAAGAAAGAAAGAAAGAAAGAAAGAAGAAAAAAAACTCTATGTATCTTACCTTCTATCCATCAAAAAAAAAAATAGAAAACTGAACAAAATATAGACATTGGCAATGGTCTATGCATTGGCAATGCAGGACTGTGAACCGCAAGCACGGTACACAGAGTGAGCCGTGTGACTGTCCTAGCTCTCTGCCTGGAGACCATGTGCAGACTACAGTGCAGAGGGGGCAAATCCAGTCCAGTGGTCTCACCAAATTGAAGAGTCACAGATCAGTGTTGAAGGAGGACAAGGAAGCTAAAGCCTGTGGGACAGAGTACTGGTGAGGCCAGAAACTACAGGGAGAAAGAGTCTAGGAATCCACACAGGGATCCCTTGGAAGTGTAAGAATGCCAATCTGCACACAAATAGGGCTGAACTCCATGCAAAACCAACTTTGGGGGAATGAAAACTTCCTGAGCCTCACGGTCGAGCTCTGTGCTGACAGTGTGGAGGCTGTTTGGGATTCTCTCTCTCTCTCTCTCTCTCTCTGCACCCACCCTCCACCTCTCAAAATAAACAAACTTAAAAAAAAGAGGTACCTCATTTTAAAAAAAAGATGCTTTTAGGGGCGCCTGGGTGGCTCAGCCGGTGGAGCGTCCGACTGTGGCTCAGGTCATGATCTCGCGGTTCGTGAGTTCGAGCCCCACGTCGGGCTCTGTGCTGACAGCTCGGAGCCTGGAGCCTGCATCGGATTCGGTGTCTCTCTCTCTCTCTCTCTGCCCATCCCCTGCTTGTGCTCTGTCTCTCTCTGTCTCTCAAAAATAAATAAATAAATGTATAAAAAAAAAAAAAAAAGATGCTTTTAAGAGTGAGACTAAAACTAGCCCTGGAACAAAAGACTCTCTAGATTCACTAAAATATAAAGCCGAAAACAAGAATAAAAAAAAAAAAAAAAAAACAATCCTTACCTGTGGGGCAGATCCAAGTCCAAAATATAAAGTTCACAAAGGAAAGCATTCAATAGCAAACTGGTGGACACGTGAAGAAGCAGGGATATATGACCTAAAACCAGGAAAACAATAGGCGATAGGAACGGTCAACAGAAACGACAGAGAGGATGGAAATAGCAAAGATTTTAATTACTTATTTTCCTATTAAAACTACACTTAATTACTTATTTTCATATTAAAACTACATACAAGGCTTGTAAAAATATAAACACAGTGAGGGAATTTGAAGATGTTAAAAAAAAAAGGGAGTGAACTTTTGAAGCCAAACAATAGAGCGTCCAAACTGGAAAATTCACTGATAAAGACAAGGGAAGATTACGCACGGCAGAAAAAAAGATTCGTCCACTTGAAGTCAGAGCAATGGAAGACCACCATTTGAAATACAGACAGGGAAAAAAACTGAAAACGCTGAACAGTGACAATTAGTGTAACATACAAGTAATTGGGGTCCCATTCCGAGAGGAGGGGGAAAGGATAGGAAAAAAATGCCACGATTTTGCCAAATCTAATGCAAGTTATAAAACCATAGATGTACAAAGAGCAAGAAAACCCAAAGAAAATCACACCGAGGCGCATCGCAATCAAATGTCAGAAAATCGGTGATAAAAAGAAAATATTAAAAGCATTCAGAGAAAAACGATACATTATACATTAAGAATAAAGGTAAGAATCACTGCAGATTCTTGTGAGAAATTATGCAAATCAGAAGAAAACGAAATAACACGTGGGAAACACTGAAAGAAAAAATATTGTCAGAGTTCTCTACCCAGAAAAAAAAAAAAAAAAAAACTTTAAAAATTTCAGGTGAAATGAAGGCTTTTAGAGATAAAATTTTCAAGAATTCTTTGCCCGTGGACCTGCATGACAAGACATGTCAAAGAAAATTCTTCAAGAAGAAAAAGTGCTATCCCAAGTTAAAATCTGGACCAATACAAAAGAGGGCGGGGGGGGGGGTTCATTTAAAAGTGACCTTGGGGCACCTGGGTGGCTCAGTCGGTTAAGCGTCTGACTTAGGCTCAGGTCACAATCTCACAGTTCGTGGGTTTCGGCCCCAGGTCGGGCTTTTATGCTGACAGCTCACAGCCTGGAGCTTGCTTCGGATTCTGTGTCTCCCTCTCTCTCTTGCCCTTACCCCGCTAGTGTTCTGTCTCTCTCTGTCTCTCAAAAATGAATAAAAACATTTTAGAAAAATTAGAAAAATAAAAGTGACCTAAAAAAACGTTGGAGAGTGATAGATACACCCATTCTTTAATTGCAGTATTGGCTTTTCTAAGTGTATACCCATGTCAACATCTATCATTTGTCATTTTTAAATATGTGAAGTTTGGTGCATGTGAGTTATGCCTCAATAAAGGTGTGAAAAAGTCACAGACTTGGAGCAAATATTTGCAACGCACACATTTGAGAAAGAATTCTATGCAATTATTCCTTACAACCGAACCATGAGAAGACGAAACAACCCTTTGCAGATATGCAAAGATCAAACAGACATCTCATATGAGAAGGTACAGAGGTCATTTTACACATGAAAAATGTTCAACGTCATTAATCATTAGGGAAATGATCATTAAACCACAAGGGGGTATCACTACACAACCACAAAAGTGGCTGGAATTTAAGAGATTGGCTTCACCAAGTGTCAGCCATAGTATAGATCTAGAATTCCCTCACAAAGTGGTACAACCACTTTGCTTATTTAACAGCTAAACATACACTTACCATATGACCCGGCATTTAGACTTACTTCAGAGAATGGAAATATATATCCGCACAAATACTTGTACATAACTGTCTTATTTGTAAAAGCCAGAATCTCCAACAGGTGAACAAATTGTAGTTTATCCAACACTATGATATCCTGCTCAGCAAGAGAACAGAAGGAATGACGGACTGATGTATGCTACAACTTGCATGAATCTCAAAACCAGCCTGAGCAGAAAAAGGCAGACTCAGAACACTTCATTTTGTAGGATTCCTTTGATACGAAGGCCTCGAAAAGACCAAACTAACCTAGAGGGACAGAAGGCAGATTAACAGTTTCATGGGAACAGGGTTATTAGTCGGTTGCTTGTCAAGAGGCAGGAGGCGATAGAAATATTCAATATTTTGATCGCGAGGTTAGCTACAGCAATGCACGAATTTATGAAAATTCATCAAACTTTGTCAAATGGGTGAATTTTATTGTATTTAAATTATACCTCAGTGAAGTGGGTTTTTTTTTTAACCCTCTCGTTGTCTCTAGGTGTACAGGGGGAAAGAAATGATGTTGCATTTTCAATCTACTACCTTGACTAATAATTGTTTGATAATTTTCGAAGCATCCCTATAGGGTTTGGCTGCATGTCACGTACTCAAGTACTTATATAACTGTTAATATTTTTATACTGCTTCGTAAGTTACAAGGACTTTCGCACATATCTCATTTTATCTTCAAAAATACCTCGAGAGATTTGGCATTGATTTTTTGGATATGACACCAAAAACACGAGAAACAAAAGTAAAAATAGTAAATTGGGCTACATCAAAATTAACAAGTTCTGTGCATCAAAGGACATGATCAACAGAGTGAAAAGGCAACTTACAGAATAAGAGAAAACAACTTACAAATCATATACCTGATAAGGGGTTAATATTCAGAATACATAAAGAATTCCTACAGCGCAACGACAAAAAGACAAGCTGACTTGAAAATGGGTAAAGGAGTCGAGCGGACATTTCTCCAAAGAAGATGTACAAATGGCCAATAAGCATTCAAAAAAGATGCCCAACGTCCATAATCCTTAAGGAAGCGCAAATCAAAACTATAACGAGATCTCACTTCATACCCATTTAGGACGGCTACTAGGAAACAAATGTTGGTGAAGACGTGGAAAAACCGGAACCCTTGTGCACTACTGGTGGGAACACAAAATGGCGCAGCCACAGTGGAAACCAGTATGGCGGCCCCTCAAAAATTAAGAGTAGAATTACCATACGATCCAGCACTTCCACCTTTGGATTTATCAAAAAGAAGAACAAAAATCGAAAGCAGGGACTCTAAGAGGTATTTGTACATCCGTATTTATAGCAGCTTTCTTTACAGTAGCCTAGAGGTAGAGAAGCAACCCAAGTGTCCGCCAATGGATGAATGGATAGACAAAATGCGATACGTATACATCCAGTGGAATATTATCCCACCTTAGAATGGAAGGAAACTCAGACGTATGCTACAACACGGATGAACCCGGCCTGCTAAGACATTCTGCTAAAGGAAATAAGCCAGACACAAAGACATAGACCGTTTGGTTCCCCTTATTCCTGCCCCTCCCCTGCTCACACCCTTTCTCTGTCTCTCTAAGTCAATAATAAATAAACTTTTAAAATAAATAAATAAAAATATGCTTGATCAACTGCAGAATGAGAACACGTTCTCATTTATTTTCCCAGGCGGGTGCGTCGATGGGTTTCCCTTACACCTTCGTCCTCCCACACCCTTCACAATGGCCCTGAGCTCACTGGTGGCCCTCTCTGGGATCGCATCCATGCAGAGAGTTACTTTTCCCCAACTTCAAATTCTCCTTCCAAGGGGGACAGACCATAGGGCCAAAGGGTCTGGATCTGGGTCCCCAAACTGAGAGAGGGGGAAGACCAGTGGACTTCCCAGGGAGAAAAGGGGAAGGCTCAGGTCCCGTGCAGTCGTGAGGTGGACCCTGTTCCCTGCTGGCTTGAGTTTTAAAGACTCCCTTCCACAGGGACCTTATTAAAAAGACTCAGGGGCAGTGATCCCCGGGTGGCTCAGTCGGTTGGGTGTCTGACTCGACTTTGGCTCAGGTCAAGATCCTGCGATCGCGTTTGAGCTCTGCGTCCGGCTCTGAGCAGAGTGCGAAGCCTTCTTGAGATTCTCTCTCTTTCCTTCTGCTCCTCTCCCCTGCTCACTCTCTCTCTCTCTCAATCTCTCTCTAAAATAAATAAAATAGGGGGGGAAGGAAAAAGAAGACTTAGGGGCACGTTTCTTTGTTACTGGGACTTTGCTGGTGCCAGTTCACAGCCCTTCACCCTGCCTCCCAGTGTCTAAACCCCATGCTGAGCCCCTGCCTTCCACCCCTCTGCCATTCCCTGAGAGATCGCTGTGACCGTTCCAGCATCTGCCAGGTGCCCCGCTCCCCCTCGCCCACACTGACCAAGTCTAGGAGGCCACCGGGTCCCTCTCGTCCAGGAGAGAAGAAGGCATCTCCTGGCTCCTGGCTGGCATTTCAGGGACCAGGGCTGGCTCTTCCTTCCCGGGGCTCTGCTCCCCTCCTTCTCTCTTGGGCTTTCCCGCCAACAGTCCCCACCCCAAGGATCTTGAAAAATGACAAGACCCTCCTCGTGAAATGCTGATGCGCGTTCCCAGAGCTCAGTCCCCAGTGGCCGGCCCCATGTGTCACTCCCTGCTCCGGGTTCCTCAGGACACACACGTGCCCTCCTCTCACTTCATCACGTGCTACCTTTGGGAACTTGTCGCAGCCTCAACGTGCTGACAGGCACGTACCCCTCCCACTTCTGTCCCCTTCTATCTGTCCCTACAATGACGGCCTGGTGTGAGGGCTCAGGCCCAAACAATGAGCTCACCTTTCAAAAACATGCCAGTCTCCATCAGGAGAGAGAATAAATGGGACCATAGCACCTATTTGATGGGGGCTTTAAAGAACTTCCAGTTGGGGGTGCCTGGGTGGCTCAGTCGGTGAAGTGCCCAACTCTGGGCTTCGGCTCGGGTCATGATGTCATGGTCTGTGAGTTCGAGCCCCATGTCGGGCTCTGCGCTGACAGCGGGGAGCCTGCTTGGGATTCTCTGTCTCCCTCTCTCTCTCTCTCTGCCCCTCCCCTGCTCATGTTCTATCTCTCTCTCTCTCAAAAATAAAGCTAAAAAATATATTAAATAACTTCCAGCATATAAATACCCAGCCAGACATATCACATAGGCCTGCAGGTGAGGATTTGTGCAAGTAACACCGCTTTGTCTGGGCCACACTCCACTCAGACCTCGAGCGTCCAGAGATGATTACGTCACAGCTCTTTGAAGCAAATGGGTTCCCCACCCAGAGGTCCCAGGCCTGCCAGGCTCCTGTGTCTTCCGAAGGGAGATAGTTATTCTTTGGCCCCAGTAAAAAAATAACAAACTCTACCCTTTCTCCCTTGGGAAATCAAAATTGGTAAACTTTGGGATTGCACAGGAGGGTGGGACTGCAAGCCATAAAGTCTCCCAGATCTGCTCCAGCCCCTCGGGCAGCCCCAGTTACTAGAAGCTTCCAGCGGTTGTTGCTGCCGCTCTGTCCTTGGAGAGGCTCTCGGCAGTGGCTTCCTGCAGTGGGCGGTTCTCCTGGCAGATCTTCTGGGTGCTAATGATGGGAGCTCCTGGCAGGGCCCCTCCTGTCTCCTCCAGCTCTGCTCGGGTCCCCTGAGACCGCAGTCTCTCGTGCTAAAGCAGCGCCCACACCGTCGTGTCTTTGCCGCCTTCCTAGTAGGCACAGACCTTTTCTTGTCGATTTACAACAGGGAAGAAAATCCAACATCCCACACACAGGCACCAGCCAGACTGCCCCCTCAGCGCTCCCTTGTTGTGCACTGCGTCAGGACACAGGCACCGACATCGCCTCATTTACTGAGCTCTGCCTCTCCCAGCCTCTAAAGTTGGGTGCACAACGCACAGCTTCCTCCTCACGACCCACCTGCCTACACCCTCCCATCCCCCCCAACCAAGGACCCATGCGTAACCAGGGCCAGCCCAGCACTGGCTATTCCCAAAGTTCCCCAAGTTAAATGCTGTTGGTGCCCGGAGCATATCAATCTCCCGTGATCTCTACAATCCTGGCTCAGGAGACATGCCACAAAGAGCTCGGGCAGGTGGCGATCTTCCCTGATGCTCTGGGCTGTTGTCGTTTTCCTCTTTCCTTATCTTTTCAAGAAGAGACATAAGACCATTTAAAACACACATTTTAATATTCCAGTGCCTTGCTACAGCACAGAGCAACAGTTCCAAAATAACTCAGCATCTGTAATCCATAATTTATCATCCAAATTTGTTGTGTTCAATTATTCATATCCTGCAACAGTGTGTCCCCAAAGAGGCAAATGGACTCGAAAGAAATCTCACAAAACATACAAGATGGAAAAATAACCCAAGCGCTGCCATGAAGGTATCAGGATAGGGTGGGGAAGCACAGGTTCGAATCAGGAAGCCTTTCATGGAAGAGTTGTCTCCAAGACCCAATAACATCGCCATTTGCTGCCATACTCTCTTTTGAGGGGCAGGGGTGCTCGTGGTCACACATCGCTTTTTTAAGTTTTATTTATTTATTTTGAGAGAGACAGAGCAAGGGAGAGAGAGAGAGAGACAGGGAGAGAGAGAGAGAATCCCAAGCAGGCTCCACGCTGCCAGCACAGAGCCCAATGCGGGGCTCGAACTCAGGAACTGTGAGATCATGACCTGAGCCGAAATCAAGAGTCGGACGCTTAACCGACTGAGCCACCCAGGCGCCCCATGCGTCTTTTTTTTTTTTTTTTATTCCTAGCACAGGTATCACCAAGGTTTCCTCTAGTCATATGAGGGGACAGAATTCAATCAACATTTCTATGCATGTTTATTAATCATCTGCAACCTTCAGTCGCTCCAACTTGACATCAAAAGATGAATCAGATACAGCCGTTGACTTGAGGAAACTCCATGACAAGCAGGCACCAGAGGATCTTTTTTGTTTTTTAAGTTCATTTATTTATTTTTGAGAGAGGCAGAGAGAGAAAGAGCATGAGAGGGGCAGAGTGAGAAGGAGACAGAGAATCCCGAGCAGGCTCCCCGCCGGCAGCACAGAGCCCAGTGCGGGGTTCGAACTCACGAAACCACGAGATCATGACCTGAGCCAAAACCAAGAGTCGGGCGCTTAACCGACTGAGCCACCCAGGAGCCCCGGAGCCAGAGGATCTTGAGAGGAATGTGATTCATTCCGAGTGCCATAGGAAACTTTAGAAGGTTTTGAGAAACAAGAGGTTTTTTTTAAAGATCTTCCTAGATACTGTTAAGGGAATTGATTATCTGGGGCAAGAGCAAAAAAATGGCAAAGTGTTCAGAGGCTGCTTCCATAGTCTAGGTGAGAGCTGGAGGTGACAGACCAGGAAGGATTGTAGAGATGATAACATGGAACCAGACGCAAGGTATGGAGCTTTGGGGGTGCCTGGGTGGCTCAGTCGGTTAAGCGTCCAACTCAGGTCTTGATCTCAGGGTCGTGAGTTCAAGCCCTGCCTTGGACTCCTCACGGGTGTGGAGCCTACTTAAAAAAAAAAAAAAAAAAAAAAAAAAAGATATAGAGCCTTGGATAATTGCTGCTGGCATGTTCCGCATGAGGGAAAGAGAAGGGTCAGTGTGACTCTTGGATCTGGGCTCGAACATTTGGGTGAATGATGGTGCCATTTACGGAAAAGGAAACAACGGGGGAGGATGAGTTGCAGGCGTGGAATGAAGCTCTGTTTTCGACAAGTTCAGTTTGACTGCTTATTAGTCATCCACGTGGAGAGGTTGAGGTGGCCATTGTGCGTACAAAGCTGAGGCTCTGGAGAGAAGTCAGGGCTGGAGATGGACGTTTGGAAGTGGCCAATTTATAGACGCCATTTAAAGTTCTAGGAACTGAGACTATTAGAGAAGAGAGGAGGTCTAAGGACTGACCTTTCAACATGCCCGGTAAGCACAGGAGATAAAGGGCAGGACGATTCAGCAAGCTGTCAACTCCCTTTTAAGATTTCCTGAAAGTGCCATCCAACAACTCAACAACTTATACTTTCACATGGGGCCAGGCTTAGTTAAGCACATGGCTGCTCTGAATGATCAGGAAGGAAGAGGAGGAGAATGTCTATGGCGTAGGAACCCAACAGTCCTTCCCCTTCACCAGTGGGACCCTGACACCCCTGTTCTGACCCATTCGCCCACCCAGGTAGAGCTACCATGCTGTCAGAGGAGAGATTGGTGTCCCAAAAGGCAAAGGAAGAAAGCATCTCAAGAAGACTACCAAATGTTCCCCAAAGACAAGGCACCATGACAGAATATATCCAGCGCGTGGCCCGTTGTGGGACCCGAACGAACAGCCGAGGAAGCAAGGAAAGAAGAAAGGAGGGGAGAGAGAAGTTGGGAAGCAGGGAAAGAGGATCTAGGCAGTGATATAATTTTCATAAGTTTTCTCGGCCAAAGAGCACAGGACCTGAGTCAAGAGACTGGAATGCACCTTCCAGCCATAGGCTCATCACTTATACAACATGGGCCACTTTGTGCAACCCAGAAAAGAGTATTTCTAACACCGACTCTGCGATAAAATGGGCACTCTGCCAGATTACCGGTGGCGTTGTGAATAGACACGCCCAACCAGAAACAATGCGTCGGTATGAATCAAGAGTCCACAAAAATGCATATTTTAACCCATTTCTGAGTTTCCATTATGACAAAATAACCCCAAATAGTCTCAAAGCCATTTGAATAAATATTAAAATAGCCTGGATTCCCTAATGGCATGGTAGGAGAACAAGGCATTAATTGTTTAATTAATTAATTAAATAATTTAATACATTTATTAATTAATTGTCTCAATTAATTGTTTAATTGAGAGTGGCTCAATCTCTATTACTAGCGTCTGGACACAATTCATAACTGAAACCAAGGCAGGGGAGTCTGGCTGTGTTAGGCTAATCTGGAAGTGAGGGGTTTCTGGTAGTTTCAGAGGAAAATAGGCCAATCGCATGTAATAAGTAATGAAATCTGCTTCGTCGATATTTTAGGGGAAAGTGAATAATCAATTCTAATTTTAGTTTCCAGTGCGACATTGATATGGAGAGCTGTGTATGGGGGCGGGGGTGCTAGAAAATGGTTATCTTCCCTACAATAAGGGTGCTTGAAAATGATGCCGTAGGGGCGCCTGGGTGGCTCAGTCGGTTAAGCGGCCGACTTCGGCTCAGGTCACGATCTCGCGGTTCGTGAGTTCAAGCCTCGCGTCGGGCTCTGTGCTGACAGCTCAGAGCCTGGAGCCCATTTCAGATTCTGTGTCTCCCTCTCTCTGACCCTCCCCTGTTCATGCGCTGTCTCTCTCTGTCTCAAAAATAAATAAACGTTAAAAAAAAAAAAAAGAAAGAAAATGATGCCATAAAGCAGTGGTAAGAACCCTGTGGGGGTGACACTGGGAACAGAAAAGGCAGGCCAACGTGTATAATACGCATTCTGATTATAACTGTGCAGACATAGGTGACTTTTTTTTTTTTTTTTTACCATTGGAGACTTTTACGTGTTTTATTAAGCTATCATTTACATAAAGGAAAATTCACTTGTTTGCGTGTAGAGGTCTATGAGTTTTTTGACAAATGCATACAATCGTGTAACGACGACCACAATCAAGATATAGCACTATTTCCTCACCTCATGAAGTTCCTTCGTACACTGTCGTGGCCAATTCTCTCCCCCTCCCCCAGTCCCAGGCATAGACTATGCTGCTTTTTGTCCCCATAGTTTTGCTTTTTCCAGAATATCGTATAAGTGGAATTATACAGTATATAATCTTTTGAATCTGGCTTTCCTCACTTAACACAATGCCCTATCTTATTATGTTATATTATTATATTATTATAATATATAATAATCTTATTATATTATATATTATATAATATATAATAATTATATATTATAATTATAATATATATTATATTAAATATATATTATATATAAATATATTATATATATAAATATATATAAATATATAAATAAATATATATTATATTAAATATATATTATATATAAATATATTATATATATAAATATATATAAATATATAAATAAATATATATATTATATTAAATATATATTATATATTATAATATTATATAAGATAGATTCACCTATCTTATTATATGTTTCTTTTATTTCTGTCTAACATTCCGTTGTCTGGAGGGACTACAATTTGTTCAGGCATTCACCAGTCAAAACATTTGACTTTCCAGTTAGGGCAAGAAACAAACAACAAATGTTGGTGTGCAAGTTTTGTATTTAGTGAGTGCGTGTTTAACTACAAAAGAAAGTGCTAGACTGTTTTTCAAAGGGGCTATGCCATTCTGCATGGTCATGGATGAGAGTTCCAGCTGCTCCAAATTCTCACCAACACCTAACGTTGTCTTGTTGTTTCCGCCTTTGTTGTTTACAGCCATTCTGAAAGCTATGTGGTGGTATCTCATTCCATCTTAATTTTGTATTTTCTTAATGATTCATGGGGTTGGGCATCTTTTCATGTGCTCATTTGTCGTCTATATATCTTCTTTGGTGAACCGTCTACTCAAATCTTTTCCCCACTGAGGGGTGGGGATTGCTTTCTTTCTTATTAGCGGGTTTTGAGCGTTCTCTATATATTCTATGTGTAATACCTGTATCAGATATGGGATTTGCAATTGTTTTGGCCAAGTCTGTGGTTTGTCTTTTCTTTCAATATGCCTATTTTAGAAACTGGAAAGGAAAACGTTAACACTCCCTGGCCTGGCCCTGGGCTCAGCTCTTCGGAATGAGCCCTCGGGTATAACAAGTGAGACCACCCTTCTCAGCCATGGGCATTCTAGGATAACATCAAGCATTTCCCTTAAGTCGGGGGCACCTGGACGTAATCATGACTCTCCTACTCCCACCCCTCAAGGGCAAAGTTTTCTGGAGCTTCAGAAGCTCCAAGGATTAGCGTTCCTTCCGCCTGGGTGTCTTGAGAGCTACGTGGCCTCCCCTTGGACTCCGGGCATACAGCAAACCCAGTGATCCACCCGGGGAAGTACCATCCGGAATTTTCCTTAACTGTTCCCTTGTTCTTTTTTTAACGGCTTTTGTATGTATCCCTTTTAAGTACGTTGTGCCATTTAATGAGCCACTTATGCGTGGGGCACAGAAAGACCTAATCGTAAGTCTGTAGAAGGCTTCCACTCTCCTCACAGCTCACCACAAGAACAACAGCGCTTCTACGTGAATAGGAGAGTACAACAAAAAAAACTAAGCATTTTTTCCTTCTAAATTATTTTTATTTAAAAAAAACCTTTTTTATTTTTTTTATTTTTTATTTATTTTTTTAATATGAAATGTATTGTCCAATGGGTTTCCATACCACCCAGGGCTCATCCCCACAGGTGCCCTCCTCAATGCCCCTCACCACCCCTCCCCTCCCTCCCAGCCTCCCGTCAACCCTCAGTTTGTTCCCAGTTTTTAAGAGTCTCTTATGGGGGCCCCTGGGTGGCTCAGTTGCTTGGGCCGATGACTTTGGCTCAGGTCATGATCTTACAGTTTGTGAGTTTGAGCCCCGCGTCATGCTCTGTGCTGACAGCTTGGAGCCTGGAGCCTGCTTCAGATTCTATGTCTCCCCCTCTCTCTACCCCTACCCTGCTCACGCTCTGTGTCTCTCTGTCTCTCAATAATAAATAAATGTTTAAAAAAAAAAAAAGAGTCTCTTATGGTTTGGCTCCCTCCCTCTCCAACCTTTTTTTTTTTCTCCCCTTCCCTTCCCCCACGGTCTTCTGTTAAGTTTCTCAGGATACAGAGAAAGACAGATACCGGATGTTTTCACTCTTATGAGGATCCTGAGAAAAGCTGAGCATTTTAAAACTTTCTTTACGAAGTCTCTAGGGAGGGGTGCCTGGGTGGCTCCGTGGGTTGAGTGTCCCGCTCTTGATTTGGGCTCAAGTCATGATCCCAGGGTCATGGGATCGAGCCCCACATCAGGTTCCACACTGAGCGTGGAGCCTGCTTGAGAATCTCTCTCTCTCTCTCTCTCTCTCTCTCTCTCTCCCCTTCTGCCCATCTCTCCCACTCATGCACGCCTTCTCTCTCTCTCAAAATAAAACAGAATTTTTCTGATTTTAAAAAATGAAGAAAAAAAAAAGAAGTCTCTAGGGAAACCCAAAGACAATAGAGGAGATAAAAACAACAGAGAACATTTTAGCCTCCAACACCTACAACTCCAACAAACAGTAAAGACAGCCTAATCCCTTGCCAGGTAAACATACAACCTCGCCCTAAAGGCCTGTTTACCTCAGTTCCTTTTACACACTACATCTTGTCTGACTTTCAGTGAGAAGTTATAAGGCAAAACAAAAGACAAATTAGAGTTTGGGATAGAGCATCAAAACCAGACTCAGATACAGCAAGGTTATTGGAATTACCACACCAGAAATTTAAAACAATTGTGACTAGGGGCGCCCGGGTGGCTCAGTGGGGTAAGCGCCCGACTTCAGCTCAGGTCATGATCTCACGGTTTGTGAGTTCGAGCCCCACATCGGGCTCTGTGCTGACAGCTCGGAGCCGGGAGCCTGCTGCAGATTCTGTGTCTCTCTCCCTGTCTGCCCCTCCCCCACTCACACTCTGTCTCTCTCTCTCCTTCAAAAATAAATAAACATTAAAAGAAAATAAAACAATTATGACTAATCTGCCAAGGGATTTTATGAAAAAAGAAGCTACCATGCAAGAATAGATAGTAATGTAGGCAGAGACAGACAGCATATGAACAAATGGAAAGGAAATCCTAGAAATCAAAACCACAGAAAACCAAAGCGAAAAATGCTAAAGGTGATGAATGTCATTCACTGATAGGCTGACGAATAGACTGGACACCGCTGAGGAAAGAGTCCGGGAGCTTGAAGAAACGTCAAACTTTCAAAATTGGAATGCAAAATGAAGGAAAAAAAAGAATATGAAAGATAACACAGAATATATATCCAAGAACTTGGAGATAAGTAGAAAATGTGTAGCATACGTGTAATGGGGATAGTAAAAGGAAGAAGAAGAAAGGAACAGAGAAATATGTGAAGCAATAATGACTGAGAATTTCCAACATTAATGATAAACACTAGATTATAGATCCATGCAGCTCGGGAGATACCAAGCAGCATCATATCACAAAATCTAGACCTAGGCATATCGTATTCAAATCGTATACGGTCAAAGACAAATAGAAAATCTTGGTAGGAGCCGGAGGGGGGAAGCAATCTTACTTATACAGAAGGAAGGATAAGAATTACGCCAGAATTCTCTTCAGAAACCATGCTAGCTAAAAGGGAGTGGAATGAAATATTCAAATAGTTGAAAGGAAAAAAAAATCACCAATGTAAAATTCTATATCCAGTGGATTTTTTTCTTCAAAAGTGAAGGAGAAATAAAAAACATTCTCAGACGAAAATTGAGAGGATTTGTCACCAGTAGTAGACCTGCCTTATAAGGAATTCTTGTGGCCCCTGGGTGGCTCAGTTGGTTGAGCATCCGACTTTGGCTCAAGTCACGATCTCATGGTTCATGAGTTCGAGCCCTGCATCAGGCTCACTGCTGTCAGCGTGGAGCCCACTTCGGATCCTCGTCCCCCTCTCTCTCTGCACCTCTCCTGTTCCCGCTCCCTCCCTCTCTCTCTCTCTCTCTCAAAAATAAACATTAAAAAAATAAATTCTTAAAACATGGGGTGTCTGCATGGCTCAGTCAGTTTGAATGTTGGACTCTTCATTTTGGCTCAGGTCATGATCTCGCGGTCCGTGAGTTCGAGCCCTGCGTCGGGCTCTGTGCTGACAGCTCGGAGCCTGGAGCCTGTTTCAGATTCTGTGTCTCCCTCTCTCTGACCCTCCCCCGTTCATGCTCTGTCTCTCCCTGTCTCAAAAATAAATAAACGTTAAAAAAAAAGATTCTCTCCCTCCTTCTCCATCGCCCCTCCTTAGCTTGTGTGCAGGCATAAGCATGCGTGATCTCTCTCTGTCTCTCAAAAAAAAAATATCTTAAAAGAAGTTCCACATAAAGAGGAAAAATGATATTGGTCAAAAACTCAGACGTATATAAAGAAAGAGTGTTAAGAAGGAACAAATGAAATGAACATAAAATCTTCTACTTTTCTTACTCTTAATGTAACGTAACTGATAACAGTTCACTCAAAATAATAGCAGCAACACTGAACACAGTGATTAAAGCTCACAGATAATAGAAATGAATCTAGTAAGTGATGGAAGGGAGGAACTGGGAACACTTCTGTAAAGTATTACACTACCTGGGAAGGGGAATCGTGTTATTTGAAAGTAAGACTTAGCTTAGTTTTAAATATAGATTGCAAACTCAAGGGAAACCACCAAAAAAGTTCATAAAAATAAGTATAATTGATACACAAAAAGAGGAGAAAACATGGTATCTTACAAAATGTTCAATTAAAACCAGAGAGGCAAAAAAAGTAGAAGGCAGGAGAGGAAGGAGGAGAAACAGGAGAAGCAATGAAAAAAAGCAATGAATAGAGAATGGTAACAAATATTAATCCAAGTATATAAATAATTATTTAAAAGAGCGGTGGTCAAAATATAACAATTAAAAATCAGAGACTGGGCACATTTTCAAAACACCCAAATACATTTTATCTACAGAAACTCAGCTATAGGTAGGTGGGGAGCCCAGGTGGCTCAGTCACGGAGCTGAGCATCCGACTTCAGCTCAGGTCATGATCTCGTGGGCTGTGAGTTCGAGCCCCGCATCGGGCTCTGTGCTGACGGCTCAGAGCCTGGAGCCTGCTTCGGATTCTGGGTTTCCCTCTCTCTCTCCCCCTCCCCTGCTCACGCTCTGTCTCTCTCTCAAAAATAAATAAACATTAAAAAAAAATTTTTTAAGAAACTCACTATAGGCATAAAAATATAGATTAAATGTAAAGGTATGGAAAAATATACAGTATGCTAATACTAATCAAAAGAAAATGGGAGTAGCTATATGGATTCCAGAAACAGACTTCCGAGCAAGGAAAGTTATAAGGGATAAAAAGGGTCATGACATAAAGGGGTCAATTATCCAAGAAGACAAAATCATCCTTAATGTGTATGTATTTAAAAACAGAGCATCATGGGGCGCCTGGGTGGCTCAGTCGGTTGAGCGGCCGACTTCGGCTCAGGTCACGATCTCGCGGTCCGTGAGTTCGAGCCCCGCGTCGGGCTCTGTGCTGACCACTCGGAGCCTGGAGCCTGTTTCAGATTCTGTGTCTCCCTCTCTCTCTGCCCCTCCCCCGTTCATGCTCTGTCTCTGTCTCAAAAATAAATAAATGTTAAAAACAGAGCATCAAAATACATGCAACAAAACTGATAGAACTACACAGGGAAATCTATGAATAAATCTTATGATTGACACCCCTATGGGTAATGGGCAGATCCAGCAGGACGAAAATCAGTAGGATGTGATTGAATCACACCATTGATCCATTGATCGAGTTGATATCTATAGAATACTTCATCTAGCAAAAGCAGTTCTGGGGCACCTGGCTGGCTCAGTCAGAGGGACTCGTGACTCTTGGTCTTGAGGTCATGAGTTCAAGCTCCACATTGGGTATAGAGATCACTTTGGTAAATAAAAACTTTAAAACAGAGAGAGAGAGAGAGAGAATCCACTCCATAGCTTTGTTTAGCCATAAAGATTTCAAATAGCAGCTGATTGATCACCTGTGTTTTATCTATGAAAAACAGATATTTTTATGAGTAAGTGCATTGTTTTGCCCTGGATTTCCCAATTGGTTGGAGGCAGAGCCAGGCCCAGAACCCAAGTTTTCTGGCTCTTAGACCAATTATTTTTTTTCATGAAACATTTGAAATTGCCCATTTAACGTTTGCACAGTTTGGTAAGATCTACACCTGTCCTTGGAGCTCTGAGTTGCAGGAAAGGTTCAGCCTCCCTCACTTCTCTTCACTTGAATGCTGTTTGGATGCTGAGAGGCCTGGTCTGGCCCATTCAACCAGAAGCCCTCCCCGTACGAAGTTCGTCAACAGATTCCAAATCCCCTGCGGCCTGTGTCTGTCATTGCGGGCCAAAGCCAGGGTCCTTGCTGACCTGTGAGGCTACGAAACCACAGGGGTTGTCACACAAAAAGCAGAAATACCTCCCGACCCTTCCAAAGAGATCCCAAGAAGAATGCAGAGAAGTCATGGAAAGCGTCCTGGAGCAGGGCAGCGGACACTCTATCTCGAATCTTGGCGCTGCTTTGGACTTTGGTATCAGAATATAATTGAAGGATTGCATATATGCTCACTGAAGAGCCACGTTCCTCTCTCTGGGAAGTCGTCTTCTCTGACTGGTGTGCCTGAACGTGAAGAAGAGAGGAGAACTTAGGAAAAATCCGCAGGAAACGTTAGACCTGGGCATGTTGCCTTCCAACCCGGTTTGAAGCTTCATTCAAGCATCCATTCGTTTGTTTACTAAATACGTCTAGAGATCTGGGAAGATCCACTCTGAATCAATGGGAGATTCTAAGTAGTTCTCAAACGTGTAGAATCCAGCTGAAAAATCCTGGGTAATTGTCCACAATGCTAGTCAAAAAGCAGGTTGTTGAAGGTTGGATTCCTCAGCGAGCAGACGCTGAGTGGGAGTTCAGCATGTAGGGGGTGCCTGAAGGAATCCCTGATCGGCACCATGGCCGGGGTTGGGGGGCAGCGGGAATGGGCAGAGGCAACAGCAAACAGACTGGAGCCCGACAACAGACTCAGCCAACCCCACGGGGGGGGACCTGGAGCTACACCGGCCCTTCATCTCTGTCCCCTACTCTCCTGCCAAAACTCATCAGTTACTGCACATGGGCTGTCCTGGTAAGGAGCCTGATTTGGGGTGAGGGGTGTCTCTGCAGCTGAGGCTGACAGGTGGCAGTGACTTGCACAGCACGCCTAGCACCTGGAGGACAGAGGCTTCATGGGAGGGGGTCTGGGCCACACCCGCACTCAGTCAATACACGTCAAGGAAATGATGAATCCTTTGAAAGTCCTGTTATTTTAACTAGAACTTTCGTCGTCCAGAGTAATTCAAAAAAATGTAGTTTCTGTCTAAAGCCGAAGTCCTTTCTCTAAACCAAGCGATGTCTCTAGCCTTCTTCGGAGGGCCTGCCAGGGTTTATAACATCTCCCAACTAGACCCATCCTTTTCTCTTTGTGGGTTTTTGCCTAAAGACGAGCCAATCCGCTACATCCACTGTGTTCCACGGCCTGCTGCTAAAACGAACTCTGCTTCTGACTGATTCACCAGGAAAACTGTCCTCCAGTGGTCAGTTGGCAACATCTGGTTGATCTCTAGGTCTTACCCGCTTGATCTCTGAGCCCAAACCACGGTCAGGTCCATTCCTTGGTTTCCTGCGAGGGATTCCAAAAGAGGAGGGAGCATGAACACGGGCAACCGCAGTCGGAAGCTGTGGTGGGGCGCCTGGAGGGCTCAGTCGGTGGAACATCCAACTTCCGCTCAGGTCATAACTTCACGGTTCGTGAGTTCGAGCCCCGCGTCGAGCTCTGTGCTGGCAGCTCAGAGCCTGGAGCCCGTTTCGGATTCTGTGTCTCCCTCTCCCTCTGCCCTTCCCTCGCTCACGCTCTGTCTCCCTCCCTCTCTGAAAAAATAAACAAGCATTAAAAACTTAAAAAAAAGAAAAAGGGTGGTGGGGCTGATAGAGCCAGTGATGGGGGTGGGGCATTCCAGGCACAGCACGAGCAAAGTTGGGAGAACAGAAAATACAGGGCAAGTCAGGGGAGGTCTGCAGTCCAGCTTGGCCAAGGCATGCGTAGGGTGGGGAGTGTTTCTAGAACGAGGATTCTGAATGCCACGCCGAGAACATTTATCCTGGAGGCAGTAGCGTACATAGGCCAGATAGCTGACCCGGGTCAAGAGCGTGCCCCTTTCTCACGCACCCCACAAATGACCGGTTGCCAGTGAGCACTCGGCAATGAACCCCAAGGGCAACAAGAGTGGGGATTCCCTCTGGCGAAAGGCGGGCACAGGGACAACAGGAAGGCAAGCAGGTGTATTTTC
Organism: Lynx canadensis; assembly: GCF_007474595.2. Classification (NCBI taxonomy): domain Eukaryota; kingdom Metazoa; phylum Chordata; class Mammalia; order Carnivora; family Felidae; genus Lynx; species Lynx canadensis. The sequence continues at coordinate 68,978,607 of NC_044313.2, forward strand.
TAAGCAGAGTTAGCAGCAGCAGAAGAGATCAATACGAAGCCACAAAGCCAGCTCTGAAGTCTAGACGAGCCTCTCCTCCCTCTACGGGCCTCTGTTTATATCGCTGCCCCAGGAGGACTGTCTACTGTCTAATATCTCTTTGATGACACAAGCCTCCCACTGCAGGACTCTAGCCAAAAAGCCTGCGGCAGTGCGGCTCCACCTCAGCCGGCTGGGGCAGCCACCACCGGGACCCCTTCCCCGGGGCAAATCCATCACATCCGCCGGGCCTGGAAGCATTTCCGTAAAGGTCTCCGATCATCCTTTCCGTAGCTGGAAAGCGTGGCACCGAACTGCTCTATAAAGGGCACAGCGAGTGCTGCTTGCTCCCGCGAATTTATTCACACGCCAGAATTGCACGTTGGGAGGCTTTGCCCCCGTTACTACCCTGCCATTTGGAGAGCTCACGCTTGGCAGAAGCCCCCCGTCCCCGCTCCCCTCTGCGTCCCCCCTCAGCCCAGCCGGGAACCAGCTGCCACCCCTGCGAAGCTGCTCTGTGCTCCCTGCCTCCTGCCTTTGCTCCGTCTTCTTGCCTCCTCACCGGCCCGTTCTTCATGGCCTTGGTCCCAGTCTCCCGCAGCCCAGGGATGGGCTAGCAATTCAGAGCACACGTCTGGTCCTTACGGAGACCCCCCCCTGGAGCCTGATGGTCAGCACGGCCGGCTGGACCTAGGGAGGGACCGGGGTGGGAAGCCAGCCCTCATCCCGGCCAACAGGAGGGTGGGGCGGCTGTGAATCCAGGCCACCTGGATGCCTCAGGTTGAAGACAGTCCAGACCCCGCTCGCAGGCAGGGGCAGAGCCAGGAGTTTGTAAGGGGGGGCCCTCAGGCTGATACGACTGGAGAGTCTACTTTGAGAAAAAGAATACACGATATCGCAAACACGTATGAATGCACTGCACACACGGCACGGACCGTGAGATCATGACCTGAGCCGAAGCCGGACGCTTAACCGACTGAGCCGCCCAGGTGTGGGGCCAGGACTCTTTATACACTTCCTGTCTGTCATAAGTGGCCCTGGGTCTGGGCTGGGACTGAGGGGCAGCAGAGCACTGAGGAAGGCAAGGCCGAGTGGTGGGTGGGAACCAACACATTCTTGGCACTTCTCACTGCCTCGTATGATCTGTCCTTCCGATGATGGACACGCTCTACGGAGCGTGAGGTCCTCAGAGGCAGGGACCATTTCTCACAACCCATTATGTATATTCTTTAATAAACAGCACGGGCCTTGCACACGGCGATCGGTAAATAAATATCTGTGGCATGTCAGTTGTCATGATTCACAAGTGGACAGCATCACATTGAGAATTCACCTCACCCATCTCCTCGCCTTCAAGCGGCCTCACAAAGATGATTCACTTCGGCCTTCAACGAGGACGCCCCGTATTTTATCAGAGCTCTGTCTCCCCACACGGTATTCACCCACAGACCTTCCTGAATGAATGATCCATGCTTCCCAGCCTGCTGCAATCTTCTGGTTCAAAATCAAGCATCGCGCCTCATGTCCTGACTTGCCGATAACTGTGACACAGGTAACACTTGATTCTAGTCAACATATGCCATTCCGCAACTGTTCAATCCGTAAAATGCAAGCATAAAATAAAAGTACCTGGAACTGAGTATTAAAGGAACTATACATGCATTTTGGGAAATGTGCCTTCAGAGAGATTATGCGTTTATTTGTTTATCTTTTTTAATGTTTATTTCTTTATTTTGAGAGAGAGAGAGAGAGAGAGTGCAGGGGTGGGACAGAGAGAGAGAGAAAGAGAGAAAGAATTCCAAGCAGGCTCCTTGCTGTCAGCACAGAGCCCAGTGTGGGGCTCGAACCCACAAATGGTGAGATCATGACCTGAGCCGAAATGAAGAGTCGGATGCTGAACCGACCGAGCCACCCAGGCGCCCTGAGATTATGCTTTTAAATTGAAATAAAATACCGGGGTGAGTTGCAGTACGGGCTCCGTTGCTAATTGGAAACTTCACATTTGGCAGGTTGGTGGGTTACTGCTCAGTTAACCGTTGGGTTCAGTTAAAACTCGGTAACAATGAGAACACTAAATACCACCTTCTTTGTAAATCTTTGCTCTGTCTTCGCGGTGGTAGTTAAGAGGCTCTCTTGCTAAGTTTTATACCCCTAGGTATCTTTCTTGTGTCCCCCTGTCTTTCCCCTTAGATTTATTCAGCAACTGCACAGTGAGCCCCTGTTACTGCTGACCCTGTTCCGGGTGCTGACCATACTTTCAGGGGACGGATCTGGCGACTGCCGCCCTCTCGGAACTCACACTACAATGAAGAGACTCACAGGAGACAGATCCGAGGGTCTGTTTCCTCTGCCCCAGGGGACCGCAAGCTCCTCGAGGGTGGGAAACCACTTCTGAAGAAGCCAAAAAGAACCAAGTAATAGAAAAGTCTTTGCAAGGTTGGCTCCTAATATACGGATTGCTTTTCTGGTGAAATATGCAAGCTCTAGCAGCCGAGGAGACCTTGTGCCCACATCCCATTACTCATCCCAGGACTGAAACTGCACAGGCACCGGGCAGTCTGGGCCTTTCCCAGCACCTACGCTGATCAGTTGCTCCAAGAGGGGAACATCGAAGATGAAGATAACAGGTCAGAGAGTACGGAGCTGTGGAATGTAGAAGTAATTTGGTTCACGACCATATCGAAAATCTTCCTGTGATTTACATGAAAATAATTAAGGCTTAGGGTGAATATCAATGAGCTTAAATGTGCCCAAGTGTTGTCACCTCCTCTCTTAGGCACCTACAGTAAAACGCACCCCCTCCCTCCCGTCTTTGTCAATTTCCAGTCTGTTCAGGTTTTCACCGATAACAGAGCTGGTCCCAGCCCGCTGTGTACAAGTCTGGGAAAGTGACCCCAAGATGGGTGGCAACTCACAGCCCCATGATTAAGACGGGGAGCTAGGGGCGCCTGGGTGTCTCCATCGGTTAAGCGTCCGAAATGGGGCTCAGGTCATGATCTCAGAGCTCTTGAGTTCTGAGTGTTGGAGCCTGGAGCCCGTTTTTTGGATTCTGTGTCTCCCTCTCTGCCCTTACCCCGCTCAGGCTCTGTCTCTCTTTCCTTCAAAAAGAAATAAAAACGTCAAAAAAATTTTTTTAAGATGGGGAGACAAATGTAGGGGCGGTTTTAGGTTTTGTTTCCTAAATATTTGCCTTGTTATGCTTTGTTCGGGTCCTTTCAGATCCAAGCCCCTGCTCTCCAGAGAAGAAGGAAGAAAGATGGACACAGCAGTTTCCACTGGCACAGCACTGGGATCCCTCAGGGACAACCAGAGACCCCCAGGAGTCCCCTCTTCTTAGAAGCCTTCCTCCATAAAACCAGGGAGCATTCCCTTTGGGATTCTGCTAGACTCTTCCGTCTGTAGGAACCACAGAGCCCTCACCATCACCACAGACAGACCCTTCCAGACTGTCCTTGGCATACGTTGTTCAAAAAAAATGCTCAGAGGGGCGCCTGGGTGGCTCAGTCCATGAAACATCCAGCCTCAGCTCCGGGCATCATCTCATGGTTCGTGAGTTCAAGCCCTGCATCGGGCTCTGTGCCGACAGCTTGGAGCCTGCTTCAGATTCTGTCTCCCTGTCTCTGCCCCTTCTCCACTTGAGCTCTGTCTCTCTCTCTCTGTGTGTGTCTCTCAAAAATAAATAAACATTTTTTAAAAAAACACATAAAAAAACGCTCAGAGATTTTGTGCATGGACCCCCACCCCCACCCCAGGCAAACTGCTAGTGGTGAGGTCAGTAGAACCTTACTTCTCAAATATTCACCAATTTATGTATCAGGGCAGGGTGGGAAGGGAACCTCTGGCTTTGTGACATTTTAATGGAAAGTTTAGCCTCCTTAAGCATCATGAAGGTGGTAAGGGTGAGTCGCTAAATCTGTTTAAGTATTCCATCACAGGAAAGGGTTTCATAAGTGTTTCACCTTCAGATCACCTAGAGGGATAGTAATTAAGAGTTATTTAATCTTCTGACTTTGTCAGCGCTGTCTTCCTTTTCCCACAAACTGTGGGACAGTAGGATCCCTCAGTAGATTCTTCAGTAGAATTCCAGTTTTCCAAATGTCCTCCTTTCTAATGGATCGGAACCCCTGGATACACTGATATAAATTTTTTTCATTTGTAAAGCATTCTGTCTTGTCTAGATCACCCACCCCAGTCTCAACCGGCATTGAATTTGGGGGCTTCAGATGGATTGTTTCCCCTCTTGGAGGGCATAAAATGTGAACCCACTTCCACTCAGGGCTTTTTCCTCCAGAAACGACCAGACTCAAATCCCTCCACAGAATGCCGAACTCCACCTGTCCAGACTTTACGGTCCCTGGCCACCTAGTACTCTCGGGAAACCCGCTGTTGTCTCATTTGGAAGTATCTATAGAATAGGGATAGTTAACTTATGATACTTCCTGACTTGTGGATCTAGTGAGGGGTAAATGCCTTAATGCATGTGAAGCTCTTAGCCAAAGCTTGACATTAGTTTTCAATGAACGTTCATTATTACTTCTATTAGTGGCTGTGTGCTCATAACTGGCGTTGGCTAGGGACATGTCACCCATATAGGCTTGTTCCTGTTAAGCAGGGGAAACTCACAAAGGTTCCTAAGGGGACCCGTATTCCCTGAAGAATATTCTTGACTGTAACTTATGAAACGTAGCAGATTTTCCATGCATTCTTTTTTTTTTTTGAGTTTGTTTTATTTCCCCTTTTTAATTCCAGAAGAGTTGGATGTACAAAATATATTTTTGAAGTGCACGTATCTGGAGAAAATCCGTCATAACAAAGCATTCGCTTTCCTGTTATTAATACGGATGCTAATAAATAATGAATAGCAGTTGGCACTTATGTAACTGTGCTTTCGATCTTCAGAAGGATTTGCAAACATTAACTAGCTCTCGCAAGCATTGCTTCTGTAAGGTCGGAAAGCATTATCTCTCCTCCGTGTGTCAAAATATCACAAACACCCAGGAAGAGAACCCCATGTTTTCTTCGAGTTCTTTCTTGTTGTTATTTGTTTTTAACAGGGAAGGGAGAGAATTATGTCTTGGCTTTCATATATTCAATAATCAAAACTTGATTATTTTTAACCATGGAGTCTCCCTACTCAGGAAATGTTAGCTAGATCTGAGGCAGAACATTCTGACTCTAGCAGTCCTGTGCCTTTGCGGGGTTGGGGGGAGGGAAGCTTTGTTCTGTTTGTTTTCACACAAAAGGGACCAGGCAAAACACTAAACCAGAGCTGACCGATAGAACTTTCCAAACTCTGGAACTGTTCTATAATCTGCAGTCTTGAGGGCAGCAACCACGAGCCACACGTGGCTACTGAGCGCTTGAAATGCGGCTAGTGTGACTGAAGGGCTCAATTTTTAATTTAGCTTAATATGAATTATTTTGAATTTAGATTTAAATAGCCACACGTAGCCAGTGGCTACCCTATGGGACAGCACAGCCTTGACACCTCAGGAATAAGTCCCCTCCATACAGAAGAGGTATTGAAGCCAAAAGGAAAGTATTTATACATCCCTATTTTAAAACTTAGTCTTTTATTTTATTATTGTTTTTTTAATGATTGTTTATTTTTGAGAGAGCGCAAGCAGGGGAGGGTCAGGGAGAGGGAGGGACAGAGGCTCCGAAGCGGGCTCTTCCCCGACGGCAACACGCCCGATGTGGGGCTCGAACTCATGAACCGCGAGATCATGCCCTGAGCCGAAGTCGGACGCTCAACTGACTGAGCCACCCAGGTAAAACTTGGCTTTCAAAATGAGTTCTTCGATCTTTAGAATAGACATATCTGGACACTCTGAAGAGTCTCTAGAAAAGTCAGGCTTAGAACCACTGGAACCCCGGGCAGGGCGGTTCATGCATGATCAATCTTTAATGCTCTGTGCAAAGTTACCTCCGTCTCTAGGTTGTGTTCAAGTGAAGAGAGTGGATTTATTGACAAGCAGGCTGCCTCGAGTTGATGAGGAAACCCCCTGTGAACGTTCCCTTTCTTCACCAGGCTCTTTTATAACCAAGTTGCTTTTTTTAACTGTCGAATGTGGCTGTAAATTAATAATGTTTCTGCCAGTTCCAACCGCTGGTCTTGTTTGCTACCAATTCGTTATGAAGCTGTATGCGTAAGTGCAAAATTCAGATGACGGCTCCGTGAACAGGTCCTGTCCGGAAAGGGCAGGTCTTGGGCTGGAGAAGTGGGTCAGGTAGAGACAAAACAAAGCAAAGTCATTGTCTGGTTCGCAAAGGAAACAATCACAAGCAATTTGGGCCCCGGCCAGGAGGCAAGACCAGAAACGCTTGTACTAGAAATGCGAGTACCATGGAACAGATGGCAAGAACCCTCCGAGTGGATTAAAAAAAGAAAAAGAAAAAGAAAAAAGAAAAGAGTTTTTAATAGAAGTTAATAGTTTTGACCCCAAACTCCTGGGAAGCCTTGCAAAGTTGGGTCAGGCTGGAATGGACAGTCCAGGAGGCAGGAATGAGATGTGACACCCTGCGTCCCTTAAAGACTGTAAATACACATGCTAATAGTTTCTCTTTAAAGCAGAATACAGGCGCAAGCAATCATCAGTGACAATTAAAGCTGAGATAGAAAGCACTGATTTATGTCAAGGCGTGTGAATTTACACCTCATTTGGTATTAAGCCACCTTTTAGAACATGCTAAGACGTCGCAGTTATGCTTTGCACCTGCAGTGGATAGAGTGGCTCTCTGTCACTGCACGACAAATCACTCCGGGGACTTAAGACCACAACCATCATTCATTATCTATCCCGCTTCTGAAGGCAGGGTTCTGGTTCGAGGTTGCGGTGAGATGCCAGCTGGGGCCACAGTCATCCGGAGGCTCGACTGGGGCTAGAGAGTTGCTCCGAAGGTGGCTCGCTCACACGACTGGCACGTTGGTGCTGGCTGGTGGGTTTTCCACACGCGCCTCGACAGCGTGCCCTCACCGTAGTGCAGCCGGCTTCCCCCAGAGCATGCGATCCGGGAGGGCAGGTGAAGGGGCACTTGATGACCGTGCCGGAGAAGTCATACCCCTGCTCCTTTCTACGCGGCACACGGGCCGGCCCTGACTGTGGGCGGAAATATACAAAGCAGGCTGGGGTCATTGGGAGTCATCCTGGAGGCTGGCTACCACAACGGAAAATCTATTTTTAGAATAAAAGTATAATTGACGACTCATTGAAACTGCAAAGGGATGCCATTTTTTTTTTTTTATTCTTCAGATAAGTAAAAATATTAAAGAATAATAATATCCCACACCGGCCTGTGGGGGGTGGGGGGACGGAGGGAATGGGGAGGCAGAGCCCCCTCCCTCGTGGTCAGTGGGAAAGTAGTACGATCGGCCCGGAGAACGTGTAGACACCAACATTCGGATGCGCACACCCCCAGTCCCGCTGCACTTTTATTCCAAGCCATTTCATCCTACAGGAGGACCCACGATCTATGCGAAGAGGCAGAAACTAGAATGTTCCCCGCCTCTTTTCTTTTTAATAGTAACAGATTAGAAATAACCCCAGTTCTTTCTTCACTGGTGACTGGCTGAAAAGCTACAGTGCCGTGTAAAGTTGTACATCTCCGAATATACTAAAAATGGAAGTATACACTCTAAATAGCTAGATCGTATGGCTGATGACTTATATCTCCACAAAACTGTTAGAAGATGCGATGGTACATGCATAGAAAGGATTGCATACAGTGCTACTGTGAAAAATAACAATGATGATCGTAAGCTCTCCAGGATTTCCTGGAGTGAGAAAACAAAATAGAGTAGTATATTCAATATGCTACCTTTGGGGCAAAAAAAAAAAAAAAAAAAGGGTAGAAAATCATAACACACACTTCTGCTTTCTTACATCTGCATGAAGAAATCCCAGAAGAATCCCACACTCCACCTGCCACCTGAATTGTAGGCCTGGTGTCTGAGAGCACAGAAGCTTCCTGAGAACGTGATCCGTAACCCACATCTCCGTGGGACATCCCCACCATGTAACCGCGGGGTGGAGAGGGACATTGATAGTTAAGAGCCAGGGCCGCATCTGGTCCTACAGATAGAGTGAGCAAAAACGGAGATGAGAGGAAACGCAACTTAGCACCGGCAAAAAGTGGCCAGAACGGGGCAGGAATCAAGACAACTGGAATATTCGAATGACGACACGGTGGCATGTGTCACCGTCGTCTCAGATTCAGGGCTTAACCACAGACGTAGATGACGTAACAGAACTGCAGAGACCCTCCCTGGCCCAGCAGCCCTCCTCCCGCCTGACACTGACATCAGCCACGGGATCGAGCCCACGTCTGCAGACGACTCCCAATAACACACGTGGACCCAAAGCGACACACTGAGGGGCCGGCACTCTCGAGTGCATGAGCAAGGTGACAGCAGAATACCTTAGTTAACTCCAGCATAGAAGGAAACAGAGCCTGAATGGAAGGAGGCCTGGGTGAGCATCGCTGTGACAGCCGCTGAGACGCGGAAAGAGGCCCTGGGACCCCAGGAGGAGTTTGGGGAGCAACAAAGACTAGACTTGCCTCCTTGACACTGAACCCTTGAAAGGCTGTCATGTTGAAAGTGTCCAGTTTGACTTTTCTGGAAAGCATGTGGAACCGGCGGCAGGTAGAGGGGGAAGGGAGGCTCTGGGGAAGGAGCTTCCTACGAGGCTGTGTGCCACCAGGGCAGGCTGGCTCCACGTAGGGGACTTCCTGTCACCCAGACAAGCAGCCCGCGGGACTGCCTTCTCTCCAGGGTCCCCGACAGCAGCGTCCCCCTCTGGATACAAAGCAGAATCACCCGGAGGAGCCTGATGCAAATCATCGTCTCAAACCTCATCCCCCTGAGACTTAGTTTAGCGGGTCAAAGGGGGACCCCAGAATTTGTCGTCTCAACAGGCACCCAGGTGAGCCTGGGACAGCAGTGTGTGAACTGACATCTGAAAGCTACTTAAATAATCCAAAAATGACTCATTTCCAAGTTTCATTTTCTCTAGAGTTCGCCCTGCCCCAGGGAGAGGTCAATTATAATAATCCTTTCTATTTCTGTACGAGAGAGAAAATGCCTTGGTTCTGCAACTTTTGTTTGCCGTGGTGACATTTTCCTTTGAGTTTTGTATTTCGCTGGCCAAATCCCAACTCCACAAGGGAACCTGGGGCTCCCCCCTTAGCCATCTGCAGGGGGAGCATCATAACCGCCCCGGAACAATCTCTGATACTGAGCTAACGGGTCCCGTGGGGCGGTGCTCTCCCTCGAAAGGTGTCTGTCCGCTTCAAAGGGGCTTGTCATCGTCCCTGGGCGCCTGGACACAGGTGGGCAGCGTGAAAATGCACAGCGCTGGGGCCTAGGGGATCAGCGTTCGTGTCTTTCGGGGAGTGACCCCGGGCATATCACCAGATTTGTTCTCCATCTGTAAAGGCACTAAGTGGTTTTTCAGACACATTTTAATTAATTCCGAAAGCCTAGTGTGCGAAGTACGCGAGGGCTCACTTTCTTGTACGGGTGGGTGTTCACACGTGTATGTGCACATGCATACGTACCACTGTGTACCCGTGGCACGTATGTGTATATGTGTATAAATTTTTGTGCATGTATATGTATACATATATGCATATAAGGATACACACACAAATACACATGCACATACGTAGATGTATACTGCGTTTATATGTATGTCTATTTCACATCCTTACACTCGCCTACTGGGTACAGAAACTCAAGTTCCGGAGCGAGGATGTGAATTCAGTTCTTCCCAGCTTCACAATCCAGACTCTTCCTCCCGCGGTCTCTTACCACTGCAGTGGAGTCTCTAGAAAGACTGTGGCTGGAACCTGTCTTCCCTCTGGTTTTCTCACGGGTCCTCTAGCATTGGGCCTCTAGGGGGCGCTCCATTGGCCGCTGCGTGGCTGGGTTCACCCCCAGCTGTCACTGCGCTCTTGTTGTTTAGGCTTGCTTCCCTCCCTTGGACCCTCACTTGGCTGCTCACTCTCCCAACCTTCCCGTCTGCTCCTCCCTCCGGAATTGGCCGGACAGGGAAGGACTGAGGCCCCAGATTCCCACCTTGAACTGACCCCACCGGGTCTGGGGCGGAGCTCCTGTTTCTCAGTCAGCCTGCCCCAGACTCCCCTCCCTCCCAGATCTCTTGCAGAGATCACAGCCATTTCACTGCTGGCTCCAAGCCCAAGCAGGGTCTTGGGGCTCTTCCGAAAGCTCTGCCCTCTGCACACTGCTGTCCCATGCGCTTGACAGACACGTGCCCCGAACCCCAGTTTTTGCAGCTGGCTTCAGACCGCCTTTGTCCTTACTCCCTAGGAGACACCGTCCGGACTCCTCCTTTGTGCCCAGCTGCGCTTGGCCACCGACTTCAGTCTTCCTTGACTTGACACCCCAGGGCCCCAAGCTCCCCTACCCAAGCGGGGGCCAATCCCAGCACCCTCCCTACCTGCCTCTCATTGCACAGGAGGAGAAACTGAGCCGTCCCTCTACGCCTGTTTGACAGTGACGTGCCCCAGGAGAGCCCTGGCATTTTCTATCAGGCATCTCTCTGCACCCAAAACGACTCCAGGTGGACGTGGAATCTAAATTGAAACAATGGTCTTGCTGTCCTAAGCACAAATTCAGGGCAATCTCCTATATCTAATTGACAAAGTTCTGAAAGCTTGATTACATACTAAGTGAGTGAAGAGTGGGGGACAGCTCCTCCGATAGAAGTGGTGAAGTTGTAAATTGGTTACACTTCCAGGGAGAGCAGTGTCACGGTATCTATCGAAATGTTAAATGCGTATAGTCTCTGACCCAGCTCTGACCCACACCCGCAGTGTGTTTATTACTTCTGTAATTGACTACCACAAACGTAGTGTTTAAAATAACACAGGTTTATGATCTCGTGGTTGGAGAGTTAGAAGGCTCAGCTGGGGGTACCTGGGTGGCTCAGTCGGCTAAGGGTCCGACTTCGGCTCAGGTCGTGATCTCGCGGTTCGTGAGTTCGAGCCCCATGTCAGTCTCTGCGCCGACAGTTCGGAGCCCGGAGCCCGCTTCAGATTCTGTGTCTCCCTCTCTCTCTGCCCCTCCCCTGCTTGCACAAACTCTCTCTCTCTCTCTCTCTCTCTCTCTTTCAAAAATAAATACACATTAAAAAAAAAGAAGAAGAAGAAGAAGATTCCGCTGGTTTCTCTCTTCCAGGTCCCACAAGGCTGAAACCAAGGGGTTGGTGGCCTGTGCTCTTATGTACAGATCCTGGGGGAGAATTTAGCCCCAGCCTCACTGTGACTGTTGGCAGAATTCAGTGCCACGTGATTGTAGCACTGAGGTCCCCCTTTCCTTGCTGGCTGTTGGCCAGGGCTCATTCTTGGTTTCTAGAAGCTGTCCACATTCCCTGGCTTATGGTCCCCTCCATCTTTAAAGCCAGCAATGGGGGACGGAGTCTTTCTCGTGATTCAAATCTTTCTGGCATCCCCTCATCTCTCCTGCCTCCGGCTGGGAAAAAAATTCTGTTTTTAATGGCTCATGCGATTGAACGGTACACCCAGAGGAACCAAGATAACCTTTCTTTTTTTTTTTTTTTTTAATCTTTATTTACTTATTTTGAGAGAGAGTGTGTGTGTGTTGTGAGCAGGAAAAGAGCAGAGAGAAAGGGAGAGAGAATCCCAAGCAGGCTCCACGCGGTCAGCACAGAGCCCGGCGTGGGACTTGACCTCACAAACCATGAGATCATGACCTGAGCTAAAACCACGAGTCGGATGCTCAACAACCTGAGCCACCCAGGCACCACAGTCTTTCTTCCTTAAGGGCCATAATTGTAATCACATCTGCAAAGTCCCTTTTGCCAGGAAACATAGCATTTTCACAAGTTACAGGGATTAGAGAGAGCATGAACGGCTTGAGGGGAGAGCCAGCCTACTCACCACTGGCCTCATTTGCACGAAATGCTATTATCTACAAAAATGTTCATTGCGGCATTGTTGCAATAGTAAAATAATGGAAACAGCCTAAATGTGAATCAGCAGGCGGTAGTTTATAAGTTACGGTGGATACAATGAAATATACCATGCAGGTGTTAAAAAGAATAAATTGTTAGGGAAAGATCGCATTCTTGTATTTTGTGCAAAAAAAAAAAAAAAAAAGAGAGAGAGAGAGAGGGAGTATAAATGTTACTATTCGTCTGAAGAAAGAAAGGATATACACCTATGTTTTATATGTAAATATACTATTTATGAGCCTGTGTGTGTGTATAAATGTAAAAACGTGAGGCAAGATTTTTTAAAAAGATACATAAATTTATTGAGAGTAGTAGCCTCCAGAGAGAAGAGTCAGGACTGGAGAACAGAGCTGTGAGGACGGCAGGGTGAGGGCACTGAGCTGGGCTGAGGCTGCCTTCCCATCCCAGCTCTGCCCCCTGTCGTTAACTGAGTTTGAGAAGGTAAGCTCTCTGTGCTTAATCTCTTAACCTGTCCGGTTGTGTTTTTTTTTTAACCTTAACCTCTCTGTGCCTCACATCTATAAATGGAAATGGTAACAGTAGCAGCTCTCATTGTAAGGTTTAAATGAATTAATATACGCAAAGGTTTTGAGGGGGTGCCTGGGTGGCTCAGTAGGTCAAGTGTTAGACTTCAGCTCAGGTCATAATCTCATGGCTCGTGAGTTCGAGCCCCGCGTCGGGCTCTGTGCTGACAGCCAGGAGCCTGGAGCCTGCTTCGGATTCTGTGTGTGTGTGTGTGTCTCTCTCTCTCTCTCTGCCCTTTCCCCACTCACACTCTGCCTCTCTCTCCCTCAAGAATAAACATTAGAAAAAAATTTTTTAACGTTTCGAGGAGGGTCTGGCACAGAGTAAATGCCATGTAAGTATTTGCTATCGTGACCTGGTCCAAAATAAATAAATAGAAAGTGCAGAGCTGGGGGTGGGGATGCTACGCTAACCCGGTGACATCTGTGTGCAACTTCTGGGCCCTCCCTGCTGAGAAATCATGTCAGAGCAAGGGTCCGGAGAGGGCAGTGACTGACTGGTCACTCTGGGACCGTAGAGTGTAGGTGGTGGCGGGGGGCCAAGCAGGGTCTCCTGGTTTCGGATCCAGTGGTCCATCCCATGCCATCAGCGGCAAGAGGGCACCCAACAGGCAGCAGGTCTCTGCCCAGTCGCTTCCCACGGATGATGGCTTCCCTGGGGTTTGAGCAGCTGGAATAACAATTTTTAGGAGAGGACATGTCAAGCCAGCGTCTCTTCTCGGCCTTTCCTCGGGTGCTCCCCTGGCGCGGCTGCCGATCTCAGGAGGTGCAGGCCAGACCGGCTGGGAGAGGCCTGCAACCCCTCGCTGCCCCTCGTTTTGAGCTGTGAAATGGGAAAATGAAGACAGAGCACTTTCACGGGGAGAACCTGAGTCACTTGGATTATGTGCCTTTTTCGGAAGCTCTGAGAAGTGGTCTCCAAGAAATCCCAGAACCTTGTCAGAAGCAGCTCTGACTGCCGGCCAAGGACAGGCCCGCGCCATGACTCGTGAAGGGAAACTCCAGACGTTCCCGTGATGGGGCAGGCGGGGAGGAAGGGGAAAGGAAATGGGGAATTTGTACTCAACGGCCTCCCTTGAGCAGATGCTATAATCCTGGCGATCCTTCCCCAGCGTTAGTCCTGCCAAAGGGAGAAAAGGAGATGCCGCGCTGAGAAGTCCCTTCTCCTGCTCCCTCTTTCCCCTGGTGGCTTATTTTTTGTCTCCTCACCATCGAGCCTGGCGGTCCAGCTGCCTCCAGAAATACCTGCCTGCCCCTCAGAAGCTGAACCGTCCTTGCTGCAATGAGGCAGTCGAGCAAACGCGAAAAGACCTCGGGCGGCAGGCATCCTGGCGACCCGCCAGACGAGGACGCCCGCCCCCCAGAGCCGCTGTGACGGGCTTCGTGGAAGCGAACACCACCATCCAGTTTGCCTGATTTCCGCCCCCCTGGTTTTCTCTCTCTTTTGACTACATCTTTGATTTCCGCCTGCGGTGAATTATTTATTTGGCACGGAGGTAGGAGAAAGCGAGGAGGGTTCGGCCCCGTCGGGAGCAATAAGAATGTAAGAGGATATGCATTGCAGTGTACTTTTGCATCTGGGAAACAGAAAGCGTGGGTCTCTTTTAGAAATCTCCCTACAGTCCAGCTAGAACCAACAGGTATCTGTGCGAGTGGGGTCCATGTAATGCGGCCAGCGAGGAGCAGCGACGTGCCAGGATGTGCCTGAGGCCACATGTCCTTGGGCCCAGGAGAAGCCCCATCTCCACACCTGGATGTCAGTTCCCCCTTGGCGAGACCTGCCTGGCCGAGAGAAGAAGACCTGGGTTGTGCCGATTCCCTCGTTTCTCCCTGGCCCAACACGCCGGGACGTACTTCTGCACAAGGGCTTGCCCTGGGGTCTCAGGATGGGCACGGGAACCCCGGAAACCTGCGCTAAAAGAGCCCAGCTCGGTTCTCGGGAAGTCCGCTCACCTGGCCCAGTGCCTGCGCTGGGGACGGGACCCGCCCAGCCTGCCCAGGTCAGGCGCCGCTGGAAAGCTCCATCAGAAGGGTCTGGAAGAGTTAACACAAGTTGCAAAAACTCACAAGAGAAAATGCTGCTTCCGTTTGACTGATGAACAGCGGCCAGTGCTACTTTTGGTCCCACGTTCAGTGTTTGCCTGACATGAGGTAAATCACTACTGGTTATCCTGGGGGTTTCCAGCTATGTTCTCTGGAAGCCCTGGGCCCGGTGCTGGTTGGTGGGCAGAGGGAGGCTGAGCCGGAGGAGGAAGGGGGAGAGGCGGAAAGCTGAAGCGGGCAGGCAGGTGGCCACAGAGACCCTCCCTCCTCTAACTCGGGGGCCAAAGAAAAGTCAAGTCCCGCCTGGGAGTGACTCTTGTCTGTGCATTTCACTCTTGTCTGTGCATTTCACAACCGTTCGCTTTTGATTGACCGGGGAGATACGGTTTATGAAAAAAAAAAAATAGCACCGCCATGTCGCAGATGAGGAAACCGAGGCACAGAGCGGTTAAGTCGTACAGAAAGCAGGACCAGCCCTTGGACCCGGGCAGGCCAGTTGCCAGGTCCTACTGTGAACCTCTATCCCACCCTGGTTCCCAGCCTCTCACGCTGGGTCACCCCATTCCTTTGTCTTGAGGCCGTGACAGTGGGTGTTGACAAATGAGGGTCTCACGAGAGCTGGTAGAGGCTAACGTCAGCACGCTATATCCAAGGCAAGGAAAAAAGGTACATCAGGAGCAGGGTCTGATCTAAGTCTGCAGGAACGAAAGAGGCTTCCAGAAGGCAAACTCCCTGGGTCAGACTCCTCCCCTGGGGCCGCCATAGCCAGATCCTAAAACCCGGCCCCGTCAAGAGCTCAGGCCTGGAGTCAGACAGGGTGGGTTTATACGTGCACCTTGAACACTCTGAGCCTTCGTCCCATCAGGGGAGGAGGCTGCACGAGGCTGACTGTGCACGTGACATGAGGGAACGCGCATTGCAGGTGCTTTGCGCGGTGCCTGGCACATGGCGGGCTGTCCTGAGTGTGAGCCCCCCTCCAGGGGTGCGGCAGGAGGAGCTGGGAGGGCGGCAATGCCCTGTCTGCAAGGAAGTGGCATCGGGCAGCGGCCTCGGACCTCAGTCGGAACCACCAGCCCCACCTCCACCCCGGAGCGGGAGCGAGGAGACTGGAGGGCGACCCATCCCTGCTTTCAGCCTCCCCCCTCCGCGCCCCCCCACCCCCACCCCCCGGGGTTGCAGGCAGAGCCAACTATGCTGAGAGGCTTAAAATTCCAGACCGATTTCTTCTCTCCAGTGCTTTGCAAAAGCTGTGGGTTTGAAAAGAAAGTCAGACTTTGGGGGAGGAGGGCGGGTAACGGGCCGCGGGGTGGGGATGGGGGAGGTCGGTGCAAGTTTCTAGACAAAGCCCCAGGCGGCCCAGGCTGTGTCCGGGCCCTGCTGCCGCTCTGAGGGGACAGCAAGATTGCCTTGGCCTGGAGCCAGACTAATCCTGGTCTCTCGCCTCCGGATCTCAGGAGCAGGGACAAGCCTCTGATCCACGGAAGAGAGCGAGGCGGCCCCAGGAATCCCGTCACCGAGGACTGGGGAGCTGATGGGAGCCTGCGCTGCCCCAGCCAGGACAGGAAGCATCCTGGGCTCTGGGCAGGGCCAGATCTTTAGCTAAAGGCATCCACGGCCCGGGGCAGGCCCTTTATTTCACTCCTCAGAAGTGCCTCTCCTCGTCTAGAAAGCAAGGCGGCCATGGTCAGCATTGCCTCCCCCTCCAGGGTCAGGCGAACTCAAGAAGATCAGGGATGTGCGCAGAGTTTGGAAAATAGCCAAAAGGTACTGCCCCGAGTCCGCGCCGCTCAGGTTAGCAGGTGTTTGGGCATCCTCCAAGAAGGCAGCCCGGCCAGCCAGCCTTCCCCATGCACCCCAGCGCAGGGCACAGAGCCCCAAGTGGTCGACGCTGCTGGGAATATTCAGAAGGCGTATTTGTGGGAAGCTCTGGGCATTTCCCTTTGTTCTCCCCCATAGGAGGTGGGGACAAAAAAACAAATCATAACATGAGATAAGAGGATGCTAATCACAAGCTCCGTGAAATGAACAAGTTAGCCGTTTGTTGAGAAGCAATGAGACGTAAGGCCATGCTGGTTACTGCAGAGGAGTCCAGATAAAGGCAGCTCTCACTACATTCATCCGTTCGTTCTTTCCTTTATTCGGTCAACAAGCATCTTTTCGGTACCGACTGTCGAGCACTGCGCCAAGTGCTGGGGAGTTGCACGCTCCGATACAAAAATACACAAACGTGATGAGTGGTTTGCCAGATGAACAAAGCCCCAAGGGAGGCGAGAGAAGGGAAAGTTAATCCTGACTCAGGAGATCAGAGAAAACTTCCTGGAGGAGGCCACGCTTGAGCTGGTCTTACGTGGTGGCTGGACCTCCTAGCGCTTGGAGGTGGCGAGGAGCCTCACAGAGGGAATTGCGAACGCAGCAATGGGTCAGGAGGGTCCCGAGTGGCCCCAGGGTGGCCGGGTGCCTGTCTCGGGTGTGAGAGGTGCTAAGACAAGAGCCGGTCCCTGCTCAGGGTTGTCGGTTGGCCCCAGGTCCGCATCCTCGAGTCCCCCAGCTGGACTCACCATCTCTCTTTGCCAAGTTGCAGCCCTGCCCTGGTTCCACCAGAAGCAAGAGGGGAAGAAGGGAATCACTAACCCCAACCATTAGCACTGCCCTCCGCCCATCGTCACCCGTGGCAGGCGGGGGACCTGGGACACAGTGCCCCTTTCTCTGGGCTCTCACTATAGGCTCGGACCTGACTTTGCATCGATACGGACCTGGAAACTGAGGGCCCACGTGGGTGCCCCTAGTTCTGTCCTCACTCCTACCCTGGCCTGCCTGGGCCCGCTTTGCTTCTCCCCCCTGCCATGTTCCCTCAGGTGTCTCAGAGTGGAAAGGGTACTAGATGGTTCTGCTTTCCTTAGAGCACCATGCCGGGGCAGCGTTATGCGAAAGGACTAGCAAGTTTCCTTCTTTTCTTTTGCTAACCACCCAGCAACACGGGGCAGGGAGGGGAAAACTCTCTGCTCACGCACCTGCACCTGCCGTGCCGATTCCCCTCCCCAGACTGCAGAGCGTCTCAGATACGACAGTGAGGAGCCATTGAAGGAAGGGATCTGGGCTGGGCAGCTGTGCTTTCTGAAGATGCCTCTGGGGTCCAGGACGGATGGATCAGGGTCGGGAAGGCTGGGGGTAGGCAGTGGTGAAATCTGGAGGCCGTTGCAGTGTCTAAGGGAGACACGGTGAAGACCTTGGCCCTGGAAAAGCCAAATGGAATGGGAGAGGCGTGAAGACACGCGGGAGGTAGACTGCCAGGGATTGATTGCCAATGGCTTGCACGGGGCAGATTCGGGTGAAGCAAGATTACAGATTTTGAGACTGGGCGACCAGGAGGACGTCGGTGCCATTCGCCGAGTGAGGAAGGAAAGAGGAGGAATTCGTGGGTGCGCGTGTCTGTGCGTGTTGGGGAGATGGCCAAGGGGACAGACAAGTTTAGATGGGCACCATTGCGTTGGAACAGGTCTCTGCTCCCACAGTAGCAGAGGTTGACAAGGCTGGACAGCCAACCTGGGGCCACTGGGTCACAACACTTGGCACGAGGTCAAACCACAGGCTGGGGAGGGAGAAGAGGGAGAGCCCAACGTCACGGGGCCCCAGAAACGGCAGCGGACAGCAGCCCGGCCCGGCCAGACCCTCCCTGTACCCACCACCCATGAGGGCAATTCCCAGGGCAGTCCCGGTGTCAGTAAAGGGCGCTCCGATGTGCTGTGTTCTCAGACGAAAATCACTGCTGTTCATCAGAGATCTCCGTCCTCCAGATAGTCATATCCAGTGTTCTGGGATTTTCCTCCCTACGCCTCCGTGAAACTGCCACTCTAGATAATGAAACTCCTTTCAGGGAGACTCTGGGGAAGAAGAGTGAATTCTCACAAGGGTTTTTCCACATGGCATGAGACAAGATCCACCAGCAAATCCTAAAAGAAGGCAGGTTGGGGGCAGAGAAAATACTGAGTTCTGCCAGCAGTGGGCGAGGCGTGATGGGCGTTTCTATTTCTTTCCAGTGGCTGGGTCTCACCCAGAGTGTGTTTGTCTCCCTCCGGCCTCAGATAACAATATGAATCATCTTTACTTCCTCCTTCACGGTGTGAGCAGGTTGCCGGCGGGAGATGGCAGGAACCTAGCTTGCTTTTCTATCTGGGGCACATGTGCAGATAGGGGAAGGGCCCCACTCCCTTGGAGAAGCCGGGACTTGCCCTCGGGACTGCTCATTCTTATTGGTTGCCGGGCCCCCTGGGCAGCTTCCTCGGGTGGCCTCTGTCCTCCCACTGTCCCCACTGTGGCCCCTACCCTTGTATTAGTCTGTTCACGCCGCGGGGAAAAATGTACCAGAGCCTGGGTGACTCGAGCCACAGAAGTTCATTGTCTCCCAGTTTGGCGGATAGAAACCCAAAGCCAGGGTATAGGCAGGGCTGGTTTCTCCCGAGGGCTGTGTTCCAGACCCCTCTGCCAGCCTCCGGCAGCTTGCTGGCAATTTGGGGCGCCCGTGGGCTCGTGGAAGCAGCATCCTCATCCCCGTCTTGATCTGCCCATGGCGCGCTCTCTGTGTCCGTGTCTGTGTCCAAATTTCCCCTCTTAATAAGGACACCAATCATCCCGGGTTAGGGCCCAGCCTCCTCCAGGGTGACCTCAACCTCACGAATTCCGTCTGATTGACCCTATTCCCAGTTAAGGTCGCACTCTGAGGGACCGGGGGCTGTGCCTCCAACCTGGGAATTTGGGGGTGACCCAATTCAACCCACAACATCCCTCCCGTCTCTCTTTCAAAACCTTGCCACAAAGCCCCAGTTCCCAGATCACGGCCCGCTGCCCTGGCTGGGCCAACGGCTCACAAGCTCATTATTCTTTCTTCCTCTGAAGCCCATGGAGACAGGAAACCCCCCTGAGAATAGATGCTTTTCATGCCCAGGATATTTTCCTGGGAGGGAATTTTAGTCAATCCTGGGTTCAGATGTTTGCTTCTCTACCCACCTAAAACAATCCTTTGATTAAATATTACTCAAAGAACACTTGGAGCTTTGGTCCGTGTAAAAGAACAAATACTCTGTTCTTGGCGCTCGCCGCTAATAAAATTGTTTTCCTTTGTCCTTCTGAATTGCCTTCCTGCTTGGCACCCTTCTTGGACCCCTCATCCATGAGATTTTGGAAGGACACCCTGTGGTTCAGGACAAGGGACTTGTCGTGTCTGACAGTGGTTTGTCCTCCTAGACTCCCGGAGGGCTAATCTGTAGAGACGTGCCACGCGTGATGCCCGCAGGGAGGCCCCCGCCAAGAGGAGTCACGACCAGGTGTGTGATGCCCGTCGCCATGGCGCCACCCCCACGGGGCCGCCCCCAGTTTGGCCCTGGCCCCGGAGCGCTTGCCACCTGGGCCTTGTTGGAAGTTTCTAAACAGGGTAAGACAAGTTCGCTGAGCCCCCTTCCCCGCCTTCTCCGAAGGGAGCTCCAAGTTATCGATGGGAAGCGGGGAATTCGGGGTGGGGGCATAAAGGGAGGATTCCCTGGATCCTAGCTGAAGGGATTCCTCCGTCCTGAGAGGATATGCTTTCTACATCTTTACCACTCAGCTCCCACCCTGCTTGATTCTTGCATCATAATCTCTTGGCCTAGTTTTGTCCAGTTGAGATTTGTTTGTTTGTCTTTAAATGGTTTCATTTATTTTTGAGAGACAGAGAGAGAGAGAGCGCGCGCAGGGGAGGGGCAGAGAGAGAGGGAAGGAGTCACAGAATCCGAAGCAGGTTCCAGGCTCTAAGCTGTCAGCACGGAGAGCCCGGCACAGGGTTCGAACTCATGAACCGTGAGATCATGACCTGAGCTGGGGTTGGACACTTAAACGCCTGAGCCACCCGGGTGCCCCAGGTGATTTGCACTGGGGTGCAAATTTGCATAATTTCCACTTCACGTCACTGGGGTGATGATACACAGCTGTCCGCACAGCCGATGGCCTGCCGTGTCGCCGAATCGTGGTCACTGTTAATGTGACCACCACCGTCAGCGGTCCCCTCCGCAGAGCCATGCCCCAGCCTTAAGGAACAGTGGCTTCCGAGGACCAACAGTTCTTGTGGGAGCGATTTCCTCAGGGCTCCCTGCAAGGCAGATCCTGTGCCCAGTACGTGGGTGAGTGGTTTATTCGGGCGTTGATCCCAAAGCAGGAGGCGTGAGGGAGCAGAGAGAGGGAGTTGGGGAGGAAGGGTAGGTTCTCAAGGCTTGACTATGTCAGGCCATCTGAGAAGAATGCCACCGGGACCTCTTAGGGGTCAGACTCGGGGCATCAGTAAAGGTCCTGGGGTAGAAAGAGGAAGGACACAGTCCTGTGGCAGATGCTAATTGCTGGAAGTAAGTCTAAACTCATGGTAGCAAAAATCAGGGGTGGGCCAGGAGGTGCGATGGGCCCTCCAGGGGCGTCTGCTACAGGGAACAAGACCAGAAAGTGAGGCCGCCGTACCCACGGAGGCTGTGTGTTTGTGTATGTGTCAGTCTTCACTTCTTTTCTTGTTTTTGCTTTTTTTTTTTTCAGCAGGCAAAAGTTTATTAGAGTATAAAATTAGAAAGGAAGGTTAATACGAAAGCTCTCTTTGCAGAGAGGGGATATTCGAAAGTGAATGCCCAAGGACTATAGGCGAGAGTCCTAGTTTTAGAAGGTTCTGGTCAATCCTCCCTCTTCCTTTCCCCCTCATTGGCCTGCTACCTCTAAGTGCTGGGTTGTCCGTTCCTGATTGGCTCGTTTCCAGTGTGTGAGGGGTGAGATTAGGTCTTTTGTCAAATTCCTGAGGGGGACCTGAAGGGGAGTAGGTGGGGCCTATTACATTCTTAACAGGGACCTTATACCCGAGGGGGTTTGCTATGGTCACACATTCCCAGCATCGTTCCAAAATCTGTGTTTTTCCCCACCCAGGGACCTCAGGTCCTATCCTTTCCCTCTCTGCCTATTTTCTCCTATCTTCTCCTATCATATTCCCCCCTCTGAACACGTGACTCCCAACTGCCATTAAGAAGTGGGGCGACGACCGATCTTCACTACTTCCTGCTGAAGGGGGGCAATGACAGGGGAAGGGCAGTCAGGGCAGGTTCAGAGGTCATTCAGAGGTCCAATAGAATGGGAGGGTGTTTGGAGCATCTGGGCTAGCAGAATTTTCTTGCACATCTTATCTCTCTGGAATATGCAACAGCTTCTACAAATGACATACAAAGAGTATTAGACCAACAAGCATTAATATTCCAAAGGCAAGGCCACCTAGGGAGGAGGCCGCACCATTAGGGAGGGAAGACACGTTGTAGCCTCCAAAAATCCCTGGCGTGTCTGGTTTTATATATACATAATATTATATAATATTTGTATTTATATATAACGTATGATATCAATATATTAATATATAATAACTATATATTATATATTGACATATAATATAATAAATTTTATTATATTATAAATTATATATATATGTTATTAATTTAACTATAGTGTTTTTTCTTTCTCTTCCATACTTATTTGGATCTTGTGATACTGCTCATTAGAATCATTAAGCACCTGAACCAGTTTTTGGTTCTCAACCCTCAAATCTTCCTTTGGCCATCCAGTTTCCATGGGAACAACTCGGTGATGCATATTTAATTCTACCTCAAGGAAAGATTGATCTTCGATATCTGGATTACTGTAAGTTTATGCAATTGTTTGGTTTTTTTTAATGTTTATTTATTATTGAGAGACAGAGAAAGAGAAGGAGAGAGCGGGAGCGGGAGAGGGGCAGAGAGAGGGAAACACAGAATCCGAAGCAGGCTCCAGGCTCCCAGCTGTCAGCGCAGAGCCTGATGCGGGGCTCGAACTCATGAACCACGAGATCGTGACCTGAGCTGGTCGGACGCTTACCAGACTGAACCACCCAGGGGCCCCTTCACTTCTTTATTTCCGTTTATTTG
The DNA here is from genome assembly GCF_007474595.2 of Lynx canadensis. Lineage (NCBI taxonomy): Eukaryota > Metazoa > Chordata > Mammalia > Carnivora > Felidae > Lynx > Lynx canadensis. Next base: position 69,001,137 of record NC_044313.2, read on the forward strand.
CCTTCTTTTGTTTTACAAAAGTAACACATGCTCGTGGTAAAATTCAAGTGATTTATAAAGTTGTCAAAGGCAAAGTAAATAAAAGCACCTCTCTGACCCTTGATTCCCAGTCTCTAGAAGGAACTTCATGTTACAGTTTCTCACGTTCCCTCCTCCATATTCTGTGCACGTATAAACACAAATACCTATTTCCACCCATGTTGCTTTTCCCCAAAATGAATTCCAACCACACAGTTTTCATGAAATAGCATCTCCCAGAGATTGTGCCTTTATCGGCACACAGAGATCTAGCTCATTCTTAACAGTTGACCAGGAATCCATCGCGTGGCTGTCCCTTAATCTACGTACCGTCTTCCACTAATGGACGTTTAGGTTGTTGCCGGAACTGGCGATTATAAACGAGGCTGCAAGGACCATTATTTGTTTTGTGTGCTTCCTCAAACATACCTGTAGAGTAAGATCTTTGTCTCACGAAAGCCATGTTTATTTAAAATTTTGACATTCATTTATAATCTTGGCAGAAATGGCTAAATGGATCTGTAAACACATTATATCAACTCACATTCCCGCTAACAGGCTGCAGAAGTATGGGCTTCCTCATACCCTGCCATGCTAAGAATAATCTAGTGTTTTCACCGTCACCAATTTATTGGGTAAAAACCATTCCATCTGGCTGCTTCATCTCTTTTTTTTTTTTTTTTTTTTTTTTTTTTAAACATTTTTATTTATTTATTTTTGAGACAGAGTGAGACAGAGCATGAACGGGGGAGGGGCAGAGAGAGAGGGAGACACAGAATCAGAAGCAGGCTCCAGGCTCTGAGCCATCAGCCCAGAGCCCGACGCGGGGCTCGAACTCACGGACCGCGAGATCGTGACCTGAGCTGAAGTCGGACGCTTAACCGACTGAGCCACCCAGGCGCCCCTGCTTCATCTCTTTGATAGGAAGGATGAACATCTTTCCACGGAACTATTGACGGTTTGCGTTTTTTTTTTAAGTCAAACCGCTGTCGTCTTTATTTCCGTGGTATTGGCCATAGTTTTCTTATTGATTTCAAAGAGTTCTTTGTACGTCCCTGGGGTTTCAATGATTGACTCACCGGTGTGAGAATTCTATTTGGATTCATTATATTGGATTTTTGCGAGCCTGGTTTGTAATCTGAATCACCTGGGAAGTTTGATAGACTACACATTCCCGGACTCCACCCCCAGAATTCCGGATCCAGTGTGTCCTGGGTGGGGTCCAAATAGCTGCATGCTTCTTTTTTTCTAAAGCTCCCCACGTGATGCTGACGATCAGATTGCTCGGTATCTGGCATGAAGACAGCAGAATTTGTTTTGCTCAGGTCTCCCTTTCATCAGGCAGGTTCCCATCTCCTTACGCCAGAAGTAAGAGACTTCAGGTCTCAGGTCCCTGGTTCCGTCAGCGGTGGCCCTTCCCAGGTGTGTTCTCACAAAGGCTCAGACGACAAGAGAGGGGAGACTCCGCACAGCTGACCCTGACCCGCAGTCGACCTGAACCCCTCTAGGAGAGCATTGCCCAAGTCTAGGAGCGGCAGCGGGCACCCCAGATCCCCACCCCTGGCCAGGTGGCTCAGGGGATGACCCCTGCCAGCCCCAGGCCCACTCCCTCCCAAAAAGGAAGTGAGTGGTCACCTGCTTAGGGGAGAATTAGGGCGCGGCACACTCTTTGTGTTTGATTAGCTGGTTTCCTTAAGGCACCTGCTGCTTTTCTCCTGTTAGGGAGCGACTCATTCTCTTTAGCTTGATTGATATGAGCTTCTTCCCACCCCCGACCCAGAGCCAAGTTCAGCTCTCCAAGATTCGACCAAGTATTCTGGGGCTGGAGAGCAAGGCATGTTTCCTCCCATCAAGCAAGGAATCTTTCTCCCTGTTCTTATATCATTGTCATCAGGTTTTGCACACCTTCCGTGAGTGTGAGCTGCAAAAATTGATTAAATTCAGCTGTTTGCAACTCAGAATTCATTTTCCCACGGAGCCCTACCTGGATGAAAGTTAACTGCCAGCACGGTGTTTAATAAAGTCCATTTTGCCAGCGGTGGGAGAGTCCACGTTGTGTGAATGGAGGTCTAGGTCCTTGGATTCCCCGAGAGAAGATTTACGTGGGGATCTGTGCTCGAATAAAGACAGCCAGAAGGAAAGCAGCAGGCACAGAGCGGTTGATTCGAGGGAAAGGATACTCTCAAGATGGGAGAGCGAGCAGGTTCCTCTAGGTGGAACTGGCCCTTGGGTTGTTCTGGGATTAGACAGTATTGGGTCCCTCTAGGCTGGGAGGAGCTTTGACCTACGGTGGGGTGGTCTCTAATGGAGGCTGCTTCCAATCATTTGGGAAACTTCTTCCATAGGTTGGGAGGGGGACTTTTTGACCCCTCAAGGTTGCCAACTGTCATGGCAGCCTTTCTTCATGAGATGGGAGGAGGAGCTGTATCCTCAATGCAAAGACATTATAATGAGTCTAGGGGCCGAGCGCCTGGGTGGCTCAGTCGGTTCAGCATCAGACTCTCGATTGTGGCTCAGGTCATGGTCTCACTGTCGTGAGATCTAGCTTTCTAACCATTTCACCCACGGAGTAGATGGACATCAGTTCCAAGGGGCCACGTGAGCAGGGCAGAGTGTCCCCCCTCATTACTCTGGCTCTTGATTCAGCTTGGAGCGTGGGAGGTGCTCCCCACCTGGTTCAACGCGGCAGGACCAGGACAGGGAGGGCAGTTCCCAGAAGCGGCCAGGAAGGCAGAGGACGGGAGCTCCCGTCCTGGAAACTGTTCATCAATATTGTTTCCAAATTAGACAAATTCGAGTTTTAGAAGTTGGGGGTCTCTCATATTTCACAACTGTGCTGCTTCACAGTCCAAGTAACATCAGGCTGGCAGAGCCCATTTTATGCAAAGGAACCGTTAGGAAATGGATCAAGTTGAAGTTCATAAATAAAACGGATTTATAGGTGGTAAAATCCACTTTTTAAAAACTCTGGCACTAAAACAAATTTACGACTGGCCACAACCCACAAAATCTGTTTCTTACTTCCCCTCAAAAAGGCTTTGATTTAAGCACACTTCTTCTCAAACCCTTCCAAACGTTAAATTCTAATAACACTCCAACTTACCAAGACCCTCTCAGGTCCATGGGCCCCCGCGCAGGTGGGTTGTTACTTTTTCTCTAAAGCTGGGAAGTACAGGGTTGGCTCCCCACAGTTCTCCACCCCCACACTGCCTGATGGCGAGTTCCCTCACTGCCCATGACCTTGCACTCATCTTCACAGATTGTCCCTTTCAAGGGTCAGGGATGGCCGCTCCTAATGTCCCTTTCTTCTTATGTTTTTTAAGTCACTTTGGATTCGTTGGGGGAAAAAGGCAGTCCTGCCTCTACCATGGTGAAGGCCAAGAGAGAACCAAAGGTTCTTACACCTGTTAAGATACCAAAATTCAACCAAGTAAATTGGAAGATCTAAGCAGCTTTACTAAATGATTCAGGAATCAGACAGCATCCCGTCCGGCAAGTAGAGGGCTGCTCCCAGGAGCGGTACAAAGTAGAAGGTTTTGAAAGGAAGGAGGGTGAGCAAGGAGTTATCAGCAAAAGAAAAGAAAGGATTGTTTTCAGGCAAGTTCGCCTTGCCTGAACGGACAAGGGGGTCTTGTCAGGTGGGTCGCCTCATCTTCCTTTGGCGGATGGAGAGGGCCATGACAAGAGGTTACCTCGTTGGTGCTGCTCAGAAAATTCCTGACTGGCCAGTTAAGACTTAAATTTCTGGGGGAGGTTGAAATTGCAATGAGGCTAAGACCCAGCTTTGATGACTTGACCTGAGTGACGCCATTTTGGGCCTGTGGGTTAGTTTTTCTGTGTGTGTGTGTGTGTGTGTGTGTGTGTGTGGGTGTTTCACACACCCAAGCTCCAGATTTCTTCACAGCCAACTGTGCACACTTACCCGTTTCTTTGACCAACCTCCAACCGTGAGGATGAAGTTTTATTTATGCCTGCCCTTCTTTCCAACATTCCTTATCCCCTGCCCCTGCTTAATTTTTCTCCTTTGCACACATCCTCCTGCAGCATGCTAAATGTTCTGCTTATTTATTTATAACCCGCATCCGGGGCAGGCATTTTGGTCTGTTTTATTCGCCATTATCTTACCAACATCTAAAATAATGGCCGGCCCGTGTTACGTGCTCAATAAATATTTGTTGGAGGAAAGCACGTTGAGAATGTGGCTCAAGGTCTACCTGTTTTACGTAGAATGTTTGGGTAGATTTATTCCTTTGTTTACGAATCTCCTACTTCGCCTTTGTGCGCCCTGTAACCTACTCTTTCCTTCCCGGTTCAGTTTCCTTACTCCTGACACATACACTTAGTCATTCTTTCGGTGAGCTTCTCTTGGCAAAAAAAATTATTGTAATCCCTGTTTGTACGAAAACACCTTTGTTTCTCCCGACTCGTAAATAACCTTTACATGGACGTAGATTTCCAGGCTATCGGTTATTTCCTCCTTGTACTTTAAAATGAAAGTCCAGTGGAGTCTATGTTCTGTTGTCGCTGTTGAGGACTGTGCTGTCGCTCTAATGGTGTTTACTTTGTTTACTGTCTCATTTTCTGTGGTTGTTTTTAAGGTCTTTAGGTCGGGTATTCCGTAGGTTCAATCTGATGATCCGCATGCCGATTTACTTTTCTTGATGTTGCTGGGCATTACTCTATCACAGGCTGGGCTCTTGCCCTAATCGCCCCAACTGAGGTACCAGACAATTAAGGGAACCAGAGCCCCCAAATTAGCCAGTCCTGAGCCTTCTTCCCCTACTTGTTCTTTCCCATGGAAACTACAGTCAAGGTTCACATTTCCCCCTGCTCTGTCTGCCTCCTGACCGACCCTGGTGCTGGTGTCCCACATAGGGTGGCATCCCCCTCCTCTTGAAAGCTGTGAGCATGACTCTTTGTATATCTGTCTTGAGGCCAATGGAACAAAATTCCAGGGATCAGGTGGCTCATAAACAATGAGCGTTTTATTCCTCCTAGCTCTGGAGGCTGGAAGTCCAACATCATGGTGCCAGCAGATCCAATGTCGGGGGAGGTCCCCCTTCCTGGTTCATCGATGGCCATCTTCTCACTGTGTCCTTACAGAGCAGAAGAAGCAAAGGAGCTTATGGTAGAGTAGGCAGTGAGCTGGAGGCAAGGGTAGTGATACATAAACTATGCATTAGAAGCCTAAGGGCACAACATCCTGACTTTGTGGCTTCTAAGACTCCGGGGCTAAGATATCAAGAGTCACAGGTGCAGGACATGCTCTCTCCTCTTCCACCCTTGCCGCAGAGTAACCCCTAGACTCATTATAATTCCGTTGCATTGTGGTCATGCCCCCCCCCCCCGACCATGGGGGAAGACTGCCATGACAGTTTGGTACAAACCTTGTAGGGTCAAAACCTCCCTCTTCCTGACCTATGGGAGGAGTCCCTCAAATGATTGGAAGCAGCCTCCATTAGAGACCACCCCGGCCAGGACCCCAGAAAAGAAAAATCCCCTGTGGCCTCAGGGCGGTTGCCACCTCTGGGCCTGCCTCTTCTCCCATCTTGAGAGTGTGCTGTCCTTAATAAACTGCTTTGTGCTCGCTACCTTCCTCCTGGCTGTCTTTTGTCAAGCGTGGATCCTCATGTAAATCTTCTCTTCTCTTGGGAAACCCGAGAACGGAGACCTCCATTCGCACAACACAGACTCTCCCACCGGTGACACTCTCTGGGCCTCTCCTATAAGGACGCTGGTCTCATTCATGAGGGCTCTGAATCCCAGAGGCCCCATCTCCAAATGCCATCACACTGGGCATTAGGTTTTCAAGACAGGAATGGGGCCGGGGGGAGCACACAAACATTCAGTTCAGTCCATGGCAGTAAGAAACTCTCTTCTCCATGGCATCATCTCCTGATCTGTGGGCCTCACGATAGGTGAAGAGTGATAAAATCTGTATTTGAAAACAAAGGGAGAAGAACACTCCTGATTCCAGGAGCACTAACGTCAAAGAACCTGGTGAGCTCCAGAAACTACCAAGGCCAGTGTGGCTGGAGCAGGAACACAAGGTCTTGTGGGCCTGTCCCTGGTGCACTGGCAAGGGCCAGGGGCAGATGGGACCAGGAAGGGCCTGATGCCCTTTTCTTATATTTCCTCATTAACTGTACCACACAGCGCTACTCCCCAGTCACCTTGCGACTTCGTGCTTTCCAGAACCCCTTCACCGGGCCTATCCCAACCCGTTCCTTGAGAATCACACCCTGTTATGAATCTTCCTCCTCCTTCCCTGAACCCACTGCCCCCCTTTCCTCCCCTTAAAAGCTCTGTTATCTTTGCCCGACCACTTGATCCCTGATTTTTAGGGTAAATTCATCCAGCCTAATTTATTGTTGGTTACGAGTGGGTTACTGGGATCTCCCTGGTCTAGAAGACACATTCATCCATTTATTCAAAGAGTGGGTAACATACCTATTGAGCGCGTGTTACGGGAGAGCTGTATTACACAACTACAAGGCAACAGAAGACATTCCAGGAAAAAGAAAACAAACAGTTGAATTCGAAGGAGCGACTGGAAGGGAGAATGGTAACCACACCAAAAGAAGCTGTTGGAGCAGACACTTGGGAGGAAGATGGGAGTGTGCCTGAGTAGCTGACGGTCTGCCCTGCTTGCGTCCTGGTCGCTCTGGCGTTCCGACCAGCCCAGGTTGACCCTCTGGTTTTTATGCACCTTCGTATCTCTACTGGTCTCCTTTGTTTAAGAAACAAAACCAAGTTCCTTAGGCTTTTGAGTTTGCTCCCAGACAGCTTAGATCAGAGGGTGACTATTTGGCTCACATATCATTGGGTCTTCTGGCTTTTCACCTTGTTCATATCACAAACAGCCTCTTGGCCTTGCCCAGAGATTTGGATTTTGTATTGGCATAAGTCAATAGAGAGCCATAGAGAGGTCTAAATCCCAGGAGTGGTTTTAAAAAAGTTATCTTGGCAGCAGCATGGAGAGCGTCTGGAGGAGAGAAATTGTCATCTGTTACAGGGGAATGAGAAGGCCCCACAGAACGCAGGTGTGGCATGGATGAAGAGGAGGTGACCAGACAATTGGGAGGTGAGTTTGGGTGCCATCACGAATCGTGGCGGCATTCGTCAAAGAGAAGAAACATTAGGAGAATATTTAGAAAAGAGGGCAACGAGTTCGATTTGGGAGAGATCAACCCTGAAGTGCCCGAGGGACATTTGGCAGGAGATTTGATAGGTATGGAGAGTTGGGGGCCCAGAGCTCCATGGGCAGGTTCCAAGCCACACACTGCGGTGTGAAAATTGTAAGGGAAGAGATGGCAGGGTAGAGCCATGAGAAGAGACAAGCAATACTGAGACACAGAGACTTCGGGGAAGGATCCACTTGCAGATGGAAGGAAATGAGCATCCCTATGGCCTGGGCACTGGAAGAGGGGATGTCTTCTGCAAGAGTCAAACGGCAACAAACATAATCGAAGACTCTGCACTGAATCGAACCACCGGGCACTGGGAAATGTGGGTGGCGCCATTTGAGAGAAATGCTAAGGCGAGGTGTCATGGGCTGGCAGGCCGCTGAGAGTGAGCAAGAGACCACCGACAGCCTGCTGATGGGTTCACTTTTCCAAGCGGGAGGTGCTGGTGGGGGTGACTACGGAGAAGGTGGAAAGAGGCCCCTTCTATGGTTAAGGATCACCTGATGGCCAAGCAGGGAGTTTGATTATTTTTCCGTTAAGGAAAGGCAGCCTTTCCTCTTCATGCTACGTATGGATGGGGTACTTATGAACCGGCAGGAAAGGGAGAAGTGGGTCAGTTCCTAGATGGAGGTGGCTGAGGGAGAGGGTCCAGGGTGGAGACCTTGAGGCACAGGAGGGGGGCTGGCTGGCTTTGGGAGCACGGGGACAGGAGAATGCTGCTTCCAGATGGGCTCCATTTCCCCTGTGGAGTAAGAGGCACCTGCAGGGGCGCCTGGGTGGCTCAGTCAGTCGAGCGTCCGACTTCAGCTCAGGTCATGATCTCGCGGGGCGTGGGTTCGAGCCCCGCGTCGGGCTCTGTGCTGACAGCTCGGAGCCTGGAGCCTGCTTCCGATTCTGCGTCCCCCTCTCTCTCTGCCCCTCCCCTGCTTGCACTCTGTCTCTGTCTCTCTCTCAAAAATAAATAAACATTAAAAAAAAAAAAGAGGCAATGTTGTTCTACAAAGAAGGCACAGGGAGGTTTGAGGAAAACGATGGGGGCTGGAAATACTCACTGACAGGAAGGTGTGAGTGCAATGGTTGTGACAAGGAGACCAGGGCCCTCAGAACCCGGTGAGGTGTTCACTGCACCCCCCCTGGGAGCCCAGTGAGGGCCGTAAGGACAGAGACCACATGGGGACAAGTGGAGAAAGGCCACCGAGACTGGACCACACATCACGGAGGGGGTGGAAAGAGAAAACCGGAATCAGAGCCCGGGGGAAGACCAGAGTTGAAAACTTCCCCTCCGATTCATTTCCACAAAAGGCTTGGACAATATAACTCCCAGAGGTGGGGGGGGGGGGGAGGATCTTCAGGTTAGTGTAATTTTGTTTTAATTACAGCTTTGTCACAATGCCCTGAAATTGGGGGATTAATGGTTTGCGTTTCAGCGTCCTCGAAGACTCAAGATTCAGCTGTTTCCTGTAAGGTGTCACTCCTTTGTAGATTTCCTCTTTGGAGACGGGAAGATCGATGCTGCTTTACAGATGTCGAGGGTCCTGGAGTTGAAAAAGTCAACATGGAATTTTGGGACATCAGGGTGAGGGGACAGATTCCCAGGGACCCCCACCCTCTGACCCTCATCTAGCCCACACGCACCTGCAGCATTGTTTAGGTCTGACCTCAGACGGGCAGCTAGAAATTGTGCCTGGGGGGGTTGTCGGGAAGGGGAAAGCCAGAGTTGTTACAGTTGCATGAACGGAATGCTTAATTTGCACACACCCGCCCTGCCCTCCTTTGAGAGGCCGATGTCCCCATCCCTCTATCACCCACCTTCCAGATGAGGACTACAGCGCAAATCCCAACATCTTCAGTTTGAAAGTGAGTAAACAGATACCCAGAAAGACAAGGTGACTTCCCAAGGTCATAAGTCCACCCACCAATAAGGGAGGCGAGACAGAATCCCGACCTCCTGATCTCGACCACTGCACCGATTCAACCGACAGTGACCACCTCTCTTTTCCTTCCACCCAGTAGTATACGTGGGGGATAAGGAAACAAAGAGGACGAGTTTCCATCTTGTTTCCAAAGTGAGAGCATGCCGGAAGTGAGCCAGTTTAAGCCTCTCTGCCCACCCGTTCGCGGCAGGTGCCTCTTACTAGCCGATCTGGGCTGATGGGGGCTATTCAAAAGTGCCTTGGGTTTTGCCCTTGTGCAGCCCTCTGCCCAGACTGACGCGTTTTATTCCCTGGAATCGTCTCGATCTTAAGAAGCTTCAAAAAGTCAAAGGCTTTGGGGAGATGGAACTAGGGTTTCCACCGGGAGAAAGAGCTGGGGGGGGGGCGCGGTCATAGACTCTTGTCAGGCTCAAGGCAGCCACGTGATCTGTAATCTGGCCGCCTGAACTGGCACAGCTCTGGAACTTCTCCTGGGTTCCCTCCAGGAGCTCTCAGAAGCGCCCCCGAGCTGGGCGCTCTGCCGTTCACATGCCTCTTAATCTGCTCCCCACATATGGCTATTAGGGAGGTGAACGTCCGCCACAGCACAAGGAAAGATTTATTCATTCTCCTTGGGTCTGTCTTCAAGGGCAGCGGCTCCGCACCCACTGGATCAAAGCCGCACACTCATTCGGGCTCCTTGATCGGGCCACAACCCGCCTGTTGGCTCTTCCACTCTCTCCCCTCCTCTCTCGGCCGCTCTTGTCTCTTTCTTTTGGATGCTTTCAGAGCTGGCTCGGAAGGTTTAAGTATGCACTGCACATTTCTTGCCTTGAGGCATTTGCTCCTCTGCCTGATACAGATCAAACACACAATAGACATTTGTTGAGCAAATAATTTTTTAAATGAGTGAATGAATACTGTGATTTTCGTCTGCCCAGAAGAGCGCCTTCCTCGGCCTCATGGATTTAAAACCCTCATGCTCCTCAGACTTTACCTACTTGTCAGAACTAATCCAACACCCGTTGCCCAAACTTCCTGGTTGAACCCTTTTGGTTTTTTTAAGAAAAATATTTTTTTTAATATTTATGACTCTTGAGAGAGAGAGAGAGAGAGAGAGAGAGAGCAGGGGAGGGGCAGAGAGAGAGAGAGACACAGAAACGGAGGCAGGCGCCAGGCTCTGAGCTGTTAGCACAGAGCCCGGTGCGGGTCTCGAACTCACGGACCGCGAGATCGTGACCTAAGCCGAAGTAGGATGCTTAACCAACTGAGCCACCCAGGTACCCCCTGGTTGACCTCTTTTCAAGGCGGCTAGGCATGCTGGGTATTATGTCCTTGGGTGCCATTGCGTTCCCTGTTCTCTGCCATCGCAAGGTTCCAATACACGTTGTTGATTATTCAACTGTTTCCTATGCCTGTTTACTATATAAGCAGTGTCATTTATTAAAAATATCTAACATCGCTGTAGTGCTTTAGAGCTTATCACGCTCTCGGACAACCCGTTCATTCCCCCAGGCGGTGCCTAGAACAAGATGGGTAGGGATTGGGTCCCCATTGGCCAGATAAGAAAACCGAGGATCCTGCAGGGAGTTGTAGAGATTGAGACAGATCTTCCAGAGGCAAAATTCAGTCCCCCTTCCACTGGCCCCACAGGCTGTGACGAACAGATGGTCGTCCTAGCCCATTCTTGATGTCCTTGCTTGTCCTTGAATTTTCGCTGGTTTTCCTGGTCTGCCTGGGCCAGGGGTTCTGGTTCAGTAGGCGGGCGCCTCATTATTCCCCAATAACCAGGTGTTAAAAAGAAAACCACGGGCCCAAAATGGCGTCACTGAAGACAAGTTTCAACTTCCCCCAGAAATGTAATTCTAACTGGTCAGGAATTTTCTGACCAGGGAAAGTGACCTTGCCTGAAACAAGCCTTTTGTTTGTTTGTTTTGCTGGTAAACAATCCTTTCTTTTCTTTTGCTGATAACTCCTTGGCCCATCCTCCTTCCTATAGAAACCTTCCATTTGGTACAACTCCACAGAGCTCCTCTCTGTTAGCTAGATGGGATGCTGCCAGATTCACGAATCGATTAATAAAGACAATTAGATCTTCACATTTTTTCAGTCGACTTTGTTTTTGAAAACAGGGAACCCACAACACATTCTTGATCAGCCCCCTAAATTAATTCCACCTTTCCTCTTCTCCAAGAGTTTGTTCCCAGCAAGTGGTAATTATTAGACACTTTGAAACTGCTAATTATTCAGGTAAATATATTTTTTCCTTGTTTGTACATTATGCAAAGGGTAGAAATCCTGGATTTCCACATTGTGTTGGTTGCTTCGCCTGATTAAGTTTTTAATTAAATTAACTTTTGCCCTAGTCAGATGAAATGCAGAAATAAATTGGCTGATGCATGAATACTTAGGATGATCAGGCTTGAGGACAGCCAGGGTGGAGAACAGGAGGAATAAAACAACACAAAAATGGGGTTCATTTATATTGGCTTCAAGTGAGCCACTCAAAAAAGGGGCTCCCAGTCATTTTTCTCTAGAACCATCCTGGGTCACAGGTGGAGCCCCAGACTCTGGGTGCCCAAAGAACTCTTTTTTTTGGACATGTCCTTCAGGTTGAGGGTTTGGTACATTTGTTTATTATTATTATTATTTTAATGTTTATTTATTTCTCGAGAGAGAGAGAGAGAGAGAGAGAGAGCGTGGGGGGGGGGGGGGCAGGAAGAGAGGACATACAGAATCCAAAGCAGGCTTCAGGTTCTGAGCTGTCAGCAGGCTTCAGGTTCTGAGCTGTCAGCACAGAGCCTGATGCAGGGCTCGAACTCACAAACTGCGAGTTTATATCCTGAGCTGAAGTTGGGATGTTTAACCCACTGAGCCACCTAGGTGCCCCTGAAGGTTTGGTACATTTATTTATTTATTTTTTTTAGTTTATTTATTTGTTTTTGAGAGAGAGACAGAGAGAGTGAGCGAGGGAGGGGTAGAGAGAGAGAGAGAGGGAGAGAGAGAATCCCAAGCAGGCTCCGCGCTGCCAGCACGGAGCCCAATGTGGGGCTCGAACCCACAAACGGTGAGATCACGACTTGAGCTGAAACCAAGAGTCAGAAGCTTAACTGTCAGAGCCACCGAGGGGCCCTGGTACGTTTAAACGCAAATGTCCGTGGGGGCAGCTCACACCTTAAGGTATTATTGGCAATCTTGGTTTTTCTTTGAGAGTACCCGGTGGGGGGTGGGACAGAGGCCCAGAACAACCTTAGTTTTGCATATCAGTCCAGTTAGACGCCAATTCTCAGTGGTACCCAGCTTGCACCCTAGAAAGATTAAGAACCGGACACCGATTAAGTTTAATATTTTTTCGGGTCAAGCTTCTCCTTCAGTGTGTTCATTTTATGCCTAGGGAGGCAGTGAGGGCGGGGCGAGTTGGGGGGGGAGTGGGGGACAATGTCATCCTGTGGTTACTTCTCTTCCAAAAGCAATTTAAAGAAGGGCTTGGCTTTCCCAATTTGTATTTACCCAACGGCTTCCTGGAGCTTTATGTTTGCAAGCCTCAGCGTGCTGGATCTTTCTCTGGACAAAGCCTGCTTGTCTAGATTTCATGTATTCTATTTAACTGTCTGCCCCCTGTGATTTCAAAGCCTGCCCCCCGCCCCCCCCCACCCCAGACGCTGAGATGGGGAGCAGGGAAAAGAGCCTAGTTCAGCCCTGTTCTTGGATGTCTGATTATCCTGTGAGCAAAGCAACTGAATGGAAGAAGAATCCCCTGGGAACTCTCAGGTGCTTCCCTAGGAGGGTCTGGAAACCTGGGGCCTCAAGTTTCAGAGGCTCACATCCAGCAGGGGATTTATCTTTTTCCCCACACGTGGCTAACACTGTTGCCTCTCCACCTGACACCACAGTAATTTAAGGAAATCTGTGGCATGTCAACCAACAGAAGACACAGAACCAGTCCTCCAAAGGCTGCCTCAAGGCTGAGCCCCACTCCCACCCCATCCACTTAGCCGGTGTCCCGACTTTTATTCGCAGATGCAAAGCACCACCCAGGATGAAGGGCCTTCCATCCCGCTCCGGTATTTTCCGTCACTTCCCTGTTTGTTAGCTCCTTGTTCTGCGTGTTAGTTCCCCCAGTGTGACGGCAACCAGCCCGAGGACGTCACTCACAGGTCTCCATGTGTTGTCGTGCCCCTCCGACAGCCCCTTCCCCTAGACGGCGCATGCTTTTATATTGCACTGAGTCGCCAGTAATCCAGGAAACCCTAAAACGAACCCCAGGGAAGCCTTTGAGCTGCTAAGGTCTCTCATGAGCCAGATCTTTTTTTCCCCACCAGTTTTATTGGGATGTAATTGACATAAAACAGGGAGTCAGTCCAAGGTGTACAACAGAACGATTTGCTATATGTATGTCCTGTGAGATGATCACGACACGTTTAGGTAACGTCTACGTATAATTAGTTTTTCTTGCGTTGTAATTATTTTTTCCGGTGATGCTGAGAACTCGTCAGGTCTACTCTCTTCGCAACTTTCAAATATGCCAATACAGGATCGTTAACTCTACCCTCCGGGCTGTAACTTACACCTCTATGACTTAGTTATCTTGCCCTGGATGTTTACATCCTTTGCTCGCCTTACACATGCCCACTCCGCCTCTGCATCAGGCCATTCTCTGTATCTATGATTTTTTTTGTTTTGTTTTGAGATTCCACATATAAGGGATATGATACAGTATTTGTCTTTCTCTGACTTATTTCACTACATATACACGCACATTAGGTTGTTTTCATGTTTTGGTTAATTACCTAATTCGTTGGTTGCCTAACGCTGCCGTGAACACAGTGGTGCAGATATCTTTTCAAGACAGTGATTTCCTTTCCTTCATTTAAATACCCAGACGTGGAGGGGCACCTGGATGGCTCAGTCGGCTAAGCATCTGACTCTTGATCTAAGCTCAGGTCTAGATCTCACGGTTGGCGAGCTCAAGCCCCACGTCGGGCTCTGTGCTGACAGTGCGGAGTCTGCTTGGGATTTTCTCTCTCTCCCTCTCTCTCTCTGCCCCTCTCCTGCTCATGCTGGCTCTCTCTCCCTCTCCAAATAAATAAATAGACTTTAAAAACAAATAAATAAATACTCAGAAGTTGAATTACTGGATCACACGGTAGTTCTATTTTTAATCTTTGGAGACGCTTCTCTACTATTTTCCATAGTGGCAACCCTAGTTTGTATTCCCACCAACCATGCACGAAGGCTCCCTTTTCTCCACGTTCCGGCCAACGCGAAGACAACATTCTTGTCTTGTGAATGGCAGTCATTCTGACAACTGTGAGGTGCTATCTCACTGAGGTTTTGGTTACATTTCCCTAACGATCAGTGATGTCGAGCACCTTTTCATGTATCTATACGTGTTCGTCGGAAAGGTGTCCATTCAGTTCCTCTGCCCGTTTTTTAATCAGATTGGTTTTTTGCTATTGAGTTGTAGGAGTTCTTTACATTTGGGGAGTATTACCCCCTTGCCAGATAGATGATTTGCAGAAACATTCTCCCACTCTGTACCATCGCTCTTTCATTTTGTTGGTGGTTTCCTCCGTTGTACAGAAGCTTCTTAGTTTGGTGTAGTCCCATTTGTTTGTTTTTTCTTTTGTTGACTTGGTTTTTGCTATAAAATTCAAAACAACAACAAAAAATCACTATTAAGACCGGTGTCAAGGAGTTTACCCTCTATGTTTTCTCTGAGGAGTTTTATGGTTTTAGGTGTTAGGTTCCATCTTTAATCCATTTTGAGTTGATTTTTGTGGATGGCTTGAGATAGGGGTCGAGTTTCATCTTTTATGGGTGGCTGTCCAGTTTTCCCAATGTCCTTTATTGAAGACACTGTCCCTTTCCCATTAAATATTCTTGGCTCCTTCGACATAAAGTAATTGACCTCATATGTGTGGGCCTGGTTCTATACTCCCAATTCTGTTCCATTCGCCTATGTGTCTGCTTTTATGACAATGCGTATTGTTTCATTACTATACCTTGGTAATATAGTTTGAAATCAGGAAATATGATACTTCCAATTTTATTCTTCTTTCTCCAGGTTTCTTTGGCTATTCAGTCTTTTGTGGTTCCATACACATTTTGGAATGGTTTTTCTTCTATTTCTGGGAAATATGCCACTGGAATTTTAATAGGGAGTGCATTTACTCTGTAGGTGGCTTTCTATAGTAGTACATTTTAACAATATTAATTCTTCCAGTCCATTAACACAGAATATCTTTCCATTTATTTGTATCTTCTTCAGTTTCTTTCATCAACATCTGATAGTTTTCAGCATACCTCTCTTTCACTTCTCCGATTAAATTTCACCCTAGGGATTTTATTCTTTTTGATGCAATCACAAAGGGGGAGAGGGGCAGAAGGAGAGAGAGAACCTTAAGCAGGCACAAGTTAGGGAAGGTTTGGAACGAACTTTTCTGTAAACGTTTGGGAAAATTTCACCACTGAAGCCATCTGGCCATGGACTTTTGTTTGTTGGGAATTCCTTCGATCACTGATTCAATCTCCTTACAATAACTGGTCCGCTCGGATTTTCAATTTTCATGATTTGATCTTGGTGGGTTGTATTTTCCTAACACGATCTTATTTCTGATTACTCTCTTATCCAGTCTCTGATGGCTACTGGGCTCCTCCTGGTCTCCTAACACTCTCCAGGGCTTATATTCCCCTCTGACCTTGAAGATCGCTTCAGAACTCTGGTTCTTACTTAACTGATTGATGTTGGCACGAAAACCGAAAGCTGTTCTTCCTTGGCATAGCCCCTTTAATGGCAGAAGGGCTCATCGCTAGTCCAGAGAAGCGGATTTTGGTACCGGGTGATACAATACAATAATTTTGGCAGAGAAGAAGGGTAACGGTACAGATTAACGTTCGTTCATGATACATTAAGAACGTAGGTTGCAATTCCTGGGGTAACCACTGAAAGCATAGAAACATCCTGCATAACTCCTCCGCCAAGAGGGGGCAGCTGGAAAATCCTGAGAGCTGGAGACGGAGCTCCAACTGGGCAGGAGCTCGAAAGTGAGAGGTCAGAGCACCAGCAGGTAAACGAGCCCGTGGGATGGGTGGCCATGTTGCTCTTTCCAATGGGAGCAAAAGTTCTAGGGGAACAAAATGTACTGGACAACTGCAGCTTGTCTCATACCTGCTTATATTTGATCACCTTTTTATACACAGCACTACAAGCCAAACAATACTATTGCTGTAGCCCCAGGACGCCCTCAGCAGGGGAAGGGTTCACGGTCGGCATCAGCGGGGGCCTGTGCTCTCCGAAACAGTTTGACTGGGGCGCCTGGGTGGCTCAGCTTGTTAAACATCCTGCTTCAGCTCAGGTCACGATCTCACAGTTCATGAGTTCGAGCCCCGCATGGGGCTCTCTGCGGTCAGCACAGAGCCCACTTGGGATCCTCCGTTCCCCTCTCTCTCTGCCCCTCTCCTGCTCGCCCTCTCCCTCAAAAACAAATACACATGAAGAGAAATAAGCAGTTTGGCTTCTGGAGACATTTTGAAGAGTCATCTGCCAAAGGCTATTTTCTTTCTTACGTCTCCAAGATTTACTTACGCCTTCACTTTTTTGACCCAGAGATTAGAGTTCAATAATTACCACGCCTACTCTGAATCCCATTAACAACACCACCACCACCACCAAGAGTAATTCTAGGAAATAATTCCTGACGATAGCAAATGATAGCCAGAGAGAGCCTGCAC
The DNA here is from genome assembly GCF_007474595.2 of Lynx canadensis. NCBI lineage: Eukaryota > Metazoa > Chordata > Mammalia > Carnivora > Felidae > Lynx > Lynx canadensis. The sequence goes on from NC_044313.2 coordinate 69,017,989, forward strand.
AGCTCAGACAAATGTCTAGTGACTAATCATGATTCCTGAGGGCCTCCAGTCACTCAACTAGCACCTACTCAGGGCTTATCATGTAAAATTACATTAACAAGCATTTACTGAGCACTCGCTATGCCTCAGACATGATTCCAAGCATATTACACATATATACGCATTTGATCCCCCTGCCAACCCCCCAAAGTAGGTCCTATTGTCATGTCCATTTCACAGAGGAAAAAAAACCTGAGGCATGGAGAAGTTCAATAATGCACGAGATAGTAAAGGGCAAACTTGGGAATTAAACGCAGACTGTCTGGCTCAATTTCATACTGTTCTCCACGCTACGTATGTGACGGTTCCCAGAACCGTCTCTGGGAATGTCTCAGCAAGCTTTTTGTGAAGTAAGAAAGTAAGCAAGCACATGCACAGCTCTGAAAGCGGACAGATGGGATGAAAAATATAGTCACAGGTGGGGTAAGAAAAAGGGAGGGATTATGCAACAATAAGAAAGAGAGTAGCTTTGTAAAGATAAGGAGGATTCAGTTCTACCAGCCTCATCAATAAATACTAGCCATAAAGTTTAGTATTAAGAAGAGATGAGACAGGCATGCCAGGGGCAGAAAACAGTGTGAGCAAAGGCATGGATCAAGGAATCAGTTTATGTTTGGGAAATGGCCAGCAAGGCTGGTTTTCCTGGAATGGAATAGTAGGAACGCCATTTTGCACAATGAAGGAAACCATAGACAAAACAGAAAGGCGACCTACTGAATGGGAGAAGGTATTTGCACATAATATATCCAGTAAGGGGTTAATATCCAACGTATATAAAGAACTTCTACAACTCAACAGCAAAACAAACAAACAAACAAAAAAAAAAACACAACCAAATGATCCAATTACAAAAAGGACAGAGGACCTGGATAGGTATTTTTCCAAAGAAGACATCCAGATGGCCAACAGACACCTGAAAAGATGCCCAACATCGCTCATCATTAGGGCAATGCAAGTCAAAACCGCAATGATATACCCTTGTACACCTGTTCGAATGGCGAAAATCAAAAGGACAAGAAATAACAAGTGTTGGTGAGGATGCGGAGAGACTGCTGGTGGGAATGGTGCAACCACTGTGGAAAACAGTGTGGAGTTTCCTCAAAAAATTAAAAATGGAAATGCCATATGATCCAATAATTCCATTTTGGGTATTTACCCAAAGAGGGTGAAAACACCGGTTCGAAAAGATACGTGCACCCCTATGCTTATTGCAGCATTGTTCACAACGGCCAGGCGTCGGAAACAACACAAGTGCCCAACACAAGGGACTGGAAGCCTGTATCTCCCACTCCCCTTCCGCCATTTTGCCCGTCCCTCCACCTCCTGCCCCCATGGCAACCGGCAGTCTGACTGAGAAATACGAATACCAAATGGCTTCACTCATCTGTGGAATTAAACAAATGAATAAGCAAACAAACAAAAAGCAGAATCAGACCTGGAAACACAGAGAACAAACTGACGGTGGCCATGGGCGAAGGGAGTGGGGGCTTGGCCAAAACGGGTGAAGAGGAAAGGGAGACACAGGCTTCCCATTATGGAATGAATAAGTTACAGGGGAAAAAAGGCCCAGCATAAGGAATATTGTCGATGACATTGTCATAGCCTTGTATGGTGACAGATGGGAACTATCCTTGTGCTGAGCACAGCATAATGTATGAACTTGTCAAATCACTTTGTTGTACACCTGAGACCAATGTAACATTGTGTGTCAACTACACTCAAATAAGAAACGAGTTTTTTAAATAACAATTAAAAAAAATCTTCCCCCATATGTTCAAAAAAATGCCTTTAAGAACTTTATGTCCACTTACACCTTCAGCAGTAGAATAAACGATGCCTGTCTTGCTGGCCCGTCACCGGCACTGAGTGTTACAGCGGTTTGAACGATTTCTTGCGTTAATTTGTAAAGAAAAAAATGTAATATATTGCCTAATTTGCATTTCTCGAGCTTACCCGGGAGGTTGAACATTTTTCACCTGTTTAAAACAAAACAGTAAGAACCACGACGATGATGATGGTGATGGTAATGATAATAAAAGTAATTAATATTCCAATGCTCCAGGCATAAGTCTGCACACTTTATGTATAGTCACTAATTTAATCTTTACCACACCCCTGTGGGGTGGCTACTGTTATTACCCACATCTTAGAGATGAGGAAACAAATACAGACAGAGACAGTAACTCACGTGAGGTCACAAAGCTAGATGTCAGCCCAGGGTTCGAATCCTGGCAGACTGGCTCCCGCACGTGTGACAGGTTCCTCTCTCCCGTGGAGGTTGGGTGAGCATTAGTGACAGTCACCGAGGAAAAGAATACAGGCTTTGCAGATCTGGATTCAAATACCCATTAATTAGGGATATGACCTTGGGCAAGGTATCAGACTTCTCTCAATATCAATTTCCATACCATAAAATGATATCTGCCTCCGACCACTTGTGAGGATTAGAGATAATGTGTGTAAAGTGCCTGGTACATAACTAGAAAAAGGGTCTTGGAACACCAAGTTAAGGAATAAACAGCTAATTCGGTACGTGCCCTTGAAGGCCTTCCGCAAGAGGCAGGGTTACAGCTGAGCTCTAAGAAGACTCATTTGGAAGAGTGTATTAGAGGCACAGGCTCTTAATTGGAATGTTCCAGACCTTAAGGGAATTTCAGACTCCTCGGTTCATCTCGTCAAAAATTGTAGGCATATCATACATGTGTATGAAAGATCACTATGCAAGGACATGATATTTATAAGCAAATAGAAACCACTGAAACTTTTTTTTTAAATATAAGATCTAGTTATAGAAATGATACAAGGCATATGATGGAATGCTACCATAGATATTAAAAACACTATTTTGGAAGAGTATATGAAGACTAAGTCCACTAAATGTGAATTATTAAAAGGAGAAGGTTATAAAACAGTAGATATAGCACGACCACATAAATCCTTGCAAATCAGTTGTACATGTCCATAAAAAAACTGGAAAGCTATAAAACAATGTTAACAGTAGTCCTTTACCGGTGGAATTATGAGTAATTTTAGCTTTCTTCTTTGTATTTTCTCCATTTCCCCAAATTTCAGAGGGAACATTTATTACTTTTTATGTTTTAAGAAGTGTTTACATAGTTTTTGTATATTTTTAAAACCTTGGATATATAGCTTTAATTAGAAAAAATTTTTTAAGTTTATTTAGAGAGCGAGAGAGAGAGCTCGTGTGTGTGCATGCGTGAGTAGGGGAGAGTCAGAGAGAGAGGGAGAGAGAGAATCCCAAGAAAGCTCCTTGCTGTCAGCGTGGAGCCCGACTTGGGGCTCAATCCCACTAACTGTGAGATCATGACCTGAGCTGAAATCAAGAGTCAGGTGCTTAACTGAGCCACCCCAGGAGCCCCAAGAAATGTTTACTACTAATAATAAGCCCATAAGAAGGAAACCGATTCCGAAACATCTGTCTGGCCAATATGGCAGGTTACCAGGTGCTTTGTTTTGTTTTTGTTTTTATTGATTTATTTTTTTTAAGATTTTGTTTTATTTAAGCAATCTCAACCCCCAACACGGGGCTCGAACTTACAACCCCCAAGATCAAGAGTTGCATGTTCTACCAACTGAGCCAGGGAGGCACCCCTGTTTTTACCCTGCTATGGGCTATGTGTTTTGGGGTTCAGGGCAAAGGCTCATGATTTGAAATGACTTAAAAGAAGTCCGACCACGTGCATACACCAAAACCTTTTTTCTTTGCCTACCTTTTTGAGAACCGGGGCTTTAATCTCAGTGAGTCAGGGAGGTGACGGGCGTCCGAAATCGGCACACTGGTGGGAAGATTTCCACGTGGTCATGGCACAAGGTTACAGAAGAGGCATTAGTTCCGCGGCCTTGGTAATGGGGGAGGATGTAGGCTTCGTCTTACTGCTGACTTTCTGTTTCGGAAAAATCTTAGCGTCGTGGCAGAAAAAAACATTAAATTATTAAAGTCTGGGCTTAGGAAGCTGAGGAGAGGTGCTTTATGAACACCACTGTGTTAAATCCATTTCCCTGTGGACTGGTGATTTTATTTTCCGAAATTCACGGTGACATGCCCCTTTGACTCATGGAGGGTGGCAGGCACATTGCTTTATGAGGTAGTCTCCTGGTTGAAAAAAAATGCCCTGGAACCAAAAGGAGAAGGCACAGCAAAAGGGGAGTTCTCCCGTCTGGAAAAGAGTCCCAGTGGGCAGCTCATCTCACAGTTAGCTATGCAGGTGAGCTGAGGACTCAGCCTAAGAAGGCATAGAATTGTCGCGATGAATTACATTGTACGTATGGGGGGAGGGGGCAGAAGGAGTTGGGGGGCCTTCCGCCATCATTCAATGGCAGGTGGGGGTCTCATCTGTGTGGCTGAACTTCAGACCTCACCTAGCTCGAAGCCACGATTATAAACCTTTCCCTGGAGTTGCAACACTAACATTCATTGGATTTTGCTCACAGATCTCTTCCAGTTGTGGGTATAGGCTGGGTTTAATTAAAGCGAACTTGAATTCATTTCGTCTCAGGCTTTCTTTATATCCCTTGACATGATTTAAGACACGCTGGATGCCAAGACTGAGTTGGTCTGGGTTGTTATGTTTGGAAACGATGAGCGAGGTCATGTGGGGATGAGATCAGTCGTGCCCAGCATTTAGAGGAGAGCGGAGGACTGAAAACAGAAGCATCTCAGCGAAGACCAACCTCTGAGGGGCAGACGGAGAAGAAGCTTGGAAAGAAAACCAACATGGAGCAAGAGGTGAGAACAACCCAGGACACAGGACGGTTACGAAAGCCAGCAGAGAAAACATCGGCAAGGAGGGAGTGATCAAAAACACGTAGCTGGCAAATGAAGGCAGAGGCAGCTAATGAACCCGGAGAAGTCTCCGTAGAAAGGTGGGGACAGAGCCGATGACTGTGTGGGCTGAGCCGTGGTAGGGAGCAAAGTAGAACAAATGTCAAGTTACTTGCTCTGTGGATGTGTTTTTTATTTATTTTACTTTATTTTTTAACGTTTATTCATTTTATTTCATTTTATTTTTTTTAATGTTTATTTATTTTTGAGACAGAGAGAGACAGAGCATGAACAGGGGAGGGTCAGAGACAGAGGGAGACACAGAATCCGAAGCAGGCTCCAGGCTCCGAGCTGTCAGCACAGAGCCCCACACGGGGCTCGAACTCACGAACCGTGAGATCACGACCTGGGCCGAAGTCGGCCGATTAACCGACTGAGCCACCCAGGCGCCCCTGTGGATGTGTTTTTTAATCAGCTTTACTGAGGTGTAATGTTATAGCCAATAACACTCACCCATTTTACGCGCACATTTTGATGACTTCCAGCAAATATATATAGCAGTATAACTGCCATGCTATGGAACAATCTCATGATACCAGAAAATTCTCTTGTGTTCTTTTCAGTCAATCCTCTGTTTCCACTCCTGGCCCCTGGCAAACACGGATCAAACTATTACTTTCTGTCCCTGTAGTGTTGCCTTTTTTTAGAATTTCATTTACATGGAATTACTCATTATGTCGTGTTCTGTTTCTGGTTTTCTCCACTTAGCGTAATGCTGTGAAGATACATCCATGTTACTGTGTGTCGGGGCAGTTTGCTCATTTTTCTTGCTGAATACCCTTCCCTAATATGCCAAACAATATATTACATTTCTAATATCCCGCAAGGTGTTGATCCATTCATTAGCCAATGGACATTTGGTTGTTACCAGTTTGGGACTATTATGAATAAAGCTTCCGGGAACATACGAGGCCATGTGGACAATATTTTCATTTCTATTTTGCAAACACCTCGTTAAAAAAAAAAAAAAAAAAAGCTTTCTGGGCATAAGGTAAGTTTGCACTTAACTTTAGAAGAAATTGCTATACTGTTCATTAAAGTGGCCATACCATTTTGCATTCCCACCAGCAATGGGTGAGAGTTCCCCCCCAAAGTGGCAAATTTAGGCAAAGGTGCCACGCATCTTTACCAAAAAACTTGATATTAGCAATCTCGTTAAATTTAACTGTCCTACTGGGTATGTGGTAGAGTATCATTGGGATAGCAATTTATATTGCCCTAATGACAAATAATGTTGAACATTTTTTCAGAGGCTTATTTACGTATCTAATTTGGCGAAGTGTCTATTCAAAATGTCATCTATTTTGGGGGGCGCCTGGGTGGCTCAGTAGGTTAAGCATCCAACTTCGGCTCAGGCCATCTCATGGTCCGTGAGTTCGCGCCCCACGTCAGGCTCTGAGCCTGGAGCCTGCTTTGGATTCTGTGTCCCCAACCCCCTTGGCCCCTCCGCCACTTATGCTCTGTCTTGCTCTCTCTCAAAAATAAATAAATGTTAAAAAAAATTTTTTTAATGTCATCTACCTTTTAATTAAGTTGTCTTCTTTTTGAGTTGTAAAAGTTATTTATATATTCCAGATTCAAACTCTTTATTTATCACATGTATGTTTCGCAAATATCATTTCCCTGGCTGCAGCTTGCCTTTTCATTTTCTTATCAGCATTTTCCAAATAGCAAAATCTTTAATTTTGATGATGCCCAATATATTTACTCTTCCTTGTCGACGATTCTTGTGTCCTAAGAAATTTTTGCTCAACATGAGTCAAAAGTTTTCCTATTTTGTTCTGAGTTTCCTCTATAATTTTATTCTTAAATCAGGTTTATTATCCAATTTGAATTAATATTGAACATGGTCTAAAACTCTTATTTATTTATTTATTTATTTATTTATTTATTTATTTAATTTTATTTTATATATAGAGAGAGAGCATGAGCAGAGGAGAGGGATAAAGGGAGAGAGAGAAAGAATCTTAAGCAAGCTCCACAAAGCATGGGAGCCCGACGCAACGCTCAATCCCACAACCCTGGGATCATGACCTGAGCTGAAATCAAGAGTCAGATGCTCAACCAACTGGGGCACCAGGCACCCCCTATTTTATATTTATATTTATATTCGCCCATGAAGTTACCCCTACTAGAACTCTTTATTTTTTCATGTGGATTCACATTACTGTTTGCCCTTTCACTTAGGCTGAAATATTCCCATCGGTATTTCTTGGAGAGCTTGTTGGCTAGAAAACAATTCTCTTAGCTTTTGTTTATATAGGAATGTCATAATTTCTTCTTCATTTTTGAAAGATTGTTTTGCTGGATATAGGATTCTTTTTGTTGTTGTTGTTAACATTTATTTATTATTGAGAGACAGAGCATGAGCATGGGAGGGCAGAAAGAGGAGGAGACACAGAATCCGAAGCAGGCTCCAGGCTCCGAGCCATCAGCACAGAGCCTGATGCAGAGCTCGAGCTCACAAACCGCGAGATCATGACCTGAGCTGAAGTCGGACGCTTAACTGACTGAGCCACCCAGGTGCCCCAGGATGTAGGATTCTTAATTCACATTCTTTTTCTTTCAGCTCTTTGAATATGTCATCCCATCCTTCTGGCCTCCATGGTTTCCGATGAGAAGTTCACGGTTAATCTTCTTTTTTTTTTTTTCAACGTTTATTTATTTTTGGGACAGAGAAAGACAGAGCATGAACGGGGGAGGGGCAGAGAGAGAGGGACACAGAATCGGAAACAGGCTCCAGGCTCTGAGCCATCAGCCCAGAGCCTGACGCGGGGCTCGAACTCCCGGACCACGAGATCGTGACCTGGCTGAAGTCGGACGCTTAACCGACTGCGCCACCCAGGCGCCCCCACGGTTAATCTTCTTGAGGTTCAATAGAATTGTTTATTTTTTCCTGCTTTCATGGCTCTCTCTTTGTCTTCAACTTTCAACAGTGTGATTACGATGTGTCTAGGTATGGATCTCTTTGAATTTATCCTACTTGGACTTCACTGAGTTCTTGAGTATGCAGATTAATGTTTTGCATCAGATCTGGGAAGTTTTAAGCCATTATTTCTTCAAATATTCTTTCTGCTGATTTGTTTTCTCCTCTCTAGAAGTCTTATTATGCATATATTGATTTGTTTGATAGTATCCCACAGGTCTCTGAGGCTCTGTTTTGTTTTCTTCATTTTTCTTTCTCTTGCTCAGGCGTTCTTTGAACATACTCAAACTACCTGACTTACAATCTCGTCTAGTAAGTCCAATGTCTATAATCCATTAGAGATAGTTTTGCTGACTCCTTTTTTGCCCTGTCCATGTCCCAGACTTTCTTGTTTCTTTGCTTGTCTCATTCTTTTTCGTTAATATAGTGGGGCAATTCTGGAAGTCAGAACCTACCCCTTTCTAGGGTCGACGGCTATCGCTGCTGTTATTTGTTTCGTGACTTTTCTGAACGAATTCTGTTGAGGCTGCAGTTTTTGTCATGTGTGGCCTCTGAAGTCTCTGCGTGAACAGCTTAATGGTCAGCTCATCAAAAAGTTCCTTACACGCTTGGAACCAGTAAGTGTCCCAGTCTTTGCTGTGGGGCTTTGTGTATCTATGTCGAGGAATATATTCGACCCGCAGCCAGGCAGCCTACATTTCTGCTCTGGCCTTCACTGATTGCTTGCCCCAAGGTCACACAGCCTCAAGGTCAGCCAGAGGTGAGAGTATAGAGCCTTCTCAGGTCGTTTCTGAGGATTCTCATAGGCCTGGGCATGCGCCTAGCCCTACAGGTGCATGTGAACTTCTAAATTCCCAGGAATATCTCAGAGCTTTTCAAAGCTTCTTATAGACATCTCATTCCCCAGCTTTTACTTCTAAGCTTCTGGGTAACCTTTTGTTTTCCCCAAATGCTAATCCACTGCTTCAGACAGCTGCAAGGTTAAGCAATTACCCCTGGCTGTTTCTAACAAACACCCCTTGAGAAAAGGCTTTTCACACTTGGAAAGCTCCTAGTCAGATCAAATAAAGAGAAACCTCGAGAGTGGTCTCTTTTTAAAGAACCACCAAATGGGTCAAATGATGACAATTCTCTGGGAAAGGGGCTTCAAAGAGTTCCAGCCTTGTTCTGCCCCCTCTAGCGGCTACCAGGCTGCTGGTTTTCTTGGGATGGCGAGCTGTTTGCTTTTCAAAGCTATTGCAGAGCTGGGGAAATGGGGATGGGAACAGGGCAAGTTACAACACCACAAAACTCAGTGTTCTTACTGATAGTCAGCTGTTTTTCTTGAATAGAGACTCCCCAGTTTGCTGCAAGCTTTTGGGCAATTTCCACAGATCAGAAAAAGTTGAACCCGACCCATTTTTTTCAGTGGTCTCATCGCCCTAATGAAAGAAGGGCTTTTTAGAGGTCCTTAATCTGTCATTCTTGCTGAAATCCTGTACCCTTGACCTTCTACCTAAACACAAATGCCACACTCTCTCAAATCGCGTGTCCTTATAGTAAATCTTAAAGTCAGGCAGTGTGAGTATTCCAACGTGGATCTTAGTTTTCAACATTATTTTGGCTTTTTTCTAGGTCATTTGCGTTTAATTAGAAAATTTCGGTATGGCTTTCCAGTGTTTACCCAATGAACTGCTGGGATCTTGATTGGAATTCTCTAAATCTATAAATCAATTTTGGGGAAAGCGACACTAAAAAATATTGAGGCTTCCGGTTCACGAACATGATATATCACCCCATTTATTTAGGTCTTCTCTAATTTTTCTCAACACCAGTTTGTAATTTTCAATGTGCAGGCCTTGCCCCTATTCTGTGGACTATAACGCTAAATAGTTTTTGATGGAATTATAAATGATGTTATATTTTTAATGTCATTGTTCATTGCTGGTATACAGAAATACAGTTGACTTTGGAACCTTGATAGTGCTCAACTCACCTAATAGTGTGAGTTCATTAGCATTTGATACATGAACAATCATGTCACAACATCCGTGAATATAACCAGTTTTATTTTTTTGCGTTTGAATTCTGTGCATTTGGCTTCTTTTTCTAGACTCACTGGATCAGTGAACACATCCAGTACAAAGCGAAATGGAAAAGGCAAGAGCAGACATTTTTGTCTTGCTCTGGATCTAAGGGGTGAAGCATGTGTCTTTTATCACTGAGTATGATGTTGTTTCAGGGTGAGGAAATTCCCTTCCATTTCTAGTTTGCTGAGTTTTCTAAAACCGTAAACGGATATTCAATTCTGCCAAAGACTGTTTCTGCCTCTGTTGCGATCATCACATGGTTTTTCTTTCTAAATGTTAACATGATGACTTACATTGATTTTTCACATGGTGAACCAAACTTGCGTTCCTGGTTTAAGCTATACTTGGTAATGACGTATTCTGGATTATGTTACTAGACTTTATTTACTAAACTTTTGCTAAGAATTGTTTCTACGTCCCCAAAGGATCTCAGTCTGCAATTTTCTTTCCTTGTGATGTCTTTGTATGGTTTTGATATCAGGACAACACTGGTCTCACAGAAAAAGTTGGAAAATGTTCTTTCTTCTTATTTTCTTGAAGAGCTGGTATAAAATTCGCATTATTTTATTTATTTGTTTGTTTATTTATTTTAAAGACAGAGCGTGCACACGAGTTGGGGAGAGAGAGAGATCTTTTTTTGATGTTTACTTATTTTTGAGAGAGAGAGAGAGCGCGCGAGTGGGGCAGGGGCAGAGAGAGAGAGAGGGAGACACAGAAACCAAAGCAGGCTCCAGTCTCTGAGCTGTCAACATAGAACCAACGTGGCGCTTGAACCCACAAACCACGAGATCATGACCTGAGCTGAAGTCGGGCACTTAACCAACTGAGCCACCCAGGCGCCCCAGAGAGAGAATCGTAGGCAGTCTCCACAGTCAGCATGGAGCCTGACGCAGGACTCGATCCAATGACCCTGAGAGCATGACCTGAGCCAAAATCAGGAGTTGGATGCTCAACCAACAGAGCCACCCAGGTGTCCTGGTGTTATTCCTTTAAAATGTTTTATTGAATTCACCAGTGAAGCCTCCCGGGTCTGAGTTTTCTTTGTAAGAAGGTTTTTTTATTTTTCTTTTTTTAATACGCTTTCCATTTTAGGAAGGTTGTAGACTTACAGAGAAGCTATGATGATAGTTCAGACACCTTCCATATACTCCATTAAGACGTTTGCATTGATATGGTACTTTTGTCACAACTATTAGCTGACATTGGTTTTTGCCTTTGGGTTTTGTTGTTGTTGTTGTTGTTGTTGTTTTTCTTTTTGTTTTTGTTTTTGTTTTGGTTCCAGAATCCCGTCTAAGGTACCACATGAGCTCTAGTCATCATGTCACCTTAGGATCCTCTGGGCTGTGACAGTATCAGACTTTCCTTGTTTTTGGTGGCCTCGATGGTTTTGAGAAATACCGGTTAGGTATTTTGTAGAGTGTCTCCCAGTTGGAATTGGGTTTTTTTGTTTTTTGTTTTTTACTGTTTTCTCCTGATTAGACGGTGGTGTTGAGTTTGGGGGAGGAAGACCACAGAGGTAAAGTACTATTCTTATCACATCATACTAAGGGTACATGCTCGTAACATAACTTATCACTATGGATACTAACTTTGACCACCTAACTGAGATAGTGCTTTACAGGTTTCTCTACCCTAAATTTTCTTTTTTTTTGTTCTTAGAGAATTTTAAAGTATAAATTTAATTTCATTAATAGGTATAGGGTTATCCATAACTTACTTCTTCTTCTTTTTTCTTTTTTTAGTTTATTTCTTTTAAGAGAGAGAGAGAGAGAGTGCACAAGCAGGGGAGGGGCAGAGAAAGAGGGAGAGAGAGAATCCCAAGCAGACTTTGCACTGACAGTGTGGAGCCCAATGTGGGGCTTGAACTCACAAACCATGAGATCATGACTTGAGCTGAAATCAAGAGTCGGACGCTTAACCAACTGAGCCACCCAGGTGCCCCATAACTTATTTCTTCTTAAGTGAGGTTTGTTTTCTCAAGGCCTTTGCCCATTGTATTGAATTGGCATTTTATTGAATTGAGTTGAGTTGAGTTTCTTGATATAAATTATTCGTACTATTCCATTATATCCTCTTAATGTTTGTAGAATCTGGAACAGTGCTCCTCTCTCGTACCTAATATTAGTAATTTGTGTCTTTTCTCATTTTATTCTTTATTTTTCTTTTCATCTCTTATCTTTTTTAATGCTTATTTATCAGTCTGGCTTGGGGAGAATTATAAATGTTATGGATCTTCTTACAGAATCAGCTTCTGGTCTCATTGTTCTCTATTATTATATTTTCTCTTCTATTCATGTCTTTTGTCTTTACTATTTCCTTTTTTTCCTGATTATCTTGGCCTTAATTTTCTCTTCCTTTTATAGTTAACTGAGAAGGAACCCTAGTTCATTGGGTTTTGGAACTGTCCACGTATACCATATAAGCATAGAATGCTATAAATTTCCCTCCAAGCACTGCTTTAGCTGAAACCAAAAAAATTTGATATACTTCCTTTTTTTGTTGTTCAAATATTTTGTAACTCCCCTGTGACTTCTTTGACCCGTGGGTTATTAAGAAGAATGTTGCCTAATTTCTAAATATTTCCAAATACTTTACTGGAAATTGATCCAAATTTCCATCAAATATCATTTTTCTTCTCCCTGAAGAACTAACTGCCTGTAATATTTCTTATGGTGCAGGTTTTCTGGTGATAAAGAGCTCGGCTTTTGTTTATCTGAAAAAAATTTATTTCTATTTCATTTTTGAAAGCTATTTTGAAAGGTGTGAGGTTCTAGATTGTCAGGGTTTTTTGTCAAAACTTTATGTTTTATTTGGACAAAAACATAAAAAGAAACCATTGTCATCTGGATTACATAGTTTCTGGCAAGAATTCTTCTGATATTCTTATTTAAGTTCCTCTGTGTGGTTTTTTTGTTTGTTTGTTTTTTGGTTGCTTGCAAAATTTTCCCTATATCGTTGGTTTTCAGCAGTTTATTATGTTCCTTGGTGTCATTTTCCTTATATTTCTTTTGCTTGGATTTTGTTGAAATTCTTAAATCGGTGCTTTGTAGATTTCATCAAATTTGGAAACGTTTGGCCATTATTTCTTCAATTGTTTTTTTTTCTCTCTCTTTCCCGCTCCTTCTGAAACCCTAATTACATGTGTATCAGACTGCTAGATATTTTCTTACACACCACTGATATTCTTATTTCTTTTCTTTTTTTTCTGTCTGTACTCAATTTTAAAGAGTTTCTATTGCTATGTCTTTACTTTCATTGATATTTCCTCTTGCTGTATTTAATCTACTATTAATTATAGTGTATATATATTTTTTATTTCAGACATTGTATTCACCATCCTTAGAAGTTCTATTCAGGTATTTTTATATTTCCCATTTCTTGCCTCATCATATTTACTTTTTCTGTACTTTATTGCACAGTGAATCATATTTATAATAACTATTAGTATATTTTTCTGCTATTTCTATTACTTCTATCATTTCTGTACCTGTTTCTATTGACTTTTCCCCTAATCAGAGTTCATATTTTCTTGCTTTTGCAAGGAATTTTGATTGGATAGGGGACATTGTGAATTTTACATTTTGGGGGAGCTGGGGGGTTTTTTGTGTAGTCCTTTAAAAAGTGTTGGGCTTAGTTTTAAAAGGCCGTTAAGTCGCTTGGAGTCTCTCCTCCTTTCAAGGCTTGCTGTTAAGTGTTTTAGGACAAGTCTTCAGAAGTCTTTAGTTTAGGCTAATTTATCCCAATGACTAAGATAGTATCTTCCTGAGGGCTAAACCTGATGTCCTGTGCATTACAATGTCCCTTCACTCTGGCTGGTGGGAACACAAATTATCCCTACCCACATGTGAGCTCTAAGAATGTGGGGCCTTCCATTTTACGGGGTTCTCCCCCCACCCCCACCAAGATTCCAGTAATTTCCTTTCCCACCTGGGCATATCAGTAGGTACCTAGAGACTTGATTGGTTACTTCTACTGATACCCAGACCTCGTTCTCTGTGAAGATCTTCCCCCTCCCCCCGCCCACCGTGTTACGTCTTGTGAATTCTAACCACCTTGCCCCATAACTCCAATTTCTTTCTTTTCAACTCAGTGTGATCATCAGACTGTTTGGGAACCCCATCCCTGCAAGACAGCCAGGAAATTCTCTCCAGACACTAAGCCGGGTCACTTGTAGGACTTAACCATGTTTATTTCCCTTCTCTCAGCAATTCAGTCATGTACTGCCTGTGTCTGAAGGATTGCTTGTTATAATTCTTTCCAACTTTCTATGACACTTCGTTTAAGGTAGGGAGGAACATTCAGTTCCCGTCCTCGATCATGGGAAAAGCAGATTTCTATGATATTCTTTTAAGTTTTGCGGTGAGATAGGGAGACAGCGGGGGAAACACTAACTGAAAGCTTAGACAGAATCAGGGGAATCTTTTTCTTTGGGCTGGAAAAGATATCACCTCCTGCACACAAGAGAAAATGAGCAAAGGATAAACACCATTAGAGGTCAAGTTTGCAATTAAAAGACAAAACAACTGTTTTTCTATACTCTCACTGTATCTCTGATACCAAATGCGTGGTGGTTTTGTTCTCACGTGAGACATTTCTTACAATAACTACCTAGAGTTAGCGCAGACCCCACAGGTTAAGGGCTCAGTCCCACAAGGTTGTCCCCTACGTTAGACACTAACCTCAGGTCCCAGGCTGTGATCTCTACTTCTGACTGATCGCCTGTAAATCACGGTCCCCACGGCTCCCTCCTTGTGTTTAATAACTTGCTAGAATGGCTCACAGAACTCAGAGAAACGCTTACTTATATTTCATATATTGTAGAAGACACAACTCAGGAAGAGCCATAGGGCAAGGTCTGGGAGTGGGGGTGCTCAGAGCTTCCACACCGTCTCCGTCTGCACCACCCTCCTAACACCTCAATGTGGTCATGAACCTGGCAGCTCTCTGATCCCCTTGGGTTAAATGTTTAGGGAGGTTTCATTACATGAAACGATTGATTAACTCACTGGCTGTTAATGATTAACTCTCCCTCCCGCCTCCCTCCCTTCCATGGAGGTAGGGAGTGGGGCTGAAACTTCCAACCCTCTAGTCATAGGCTTGGCTGCCCTGGAAAATGGTCTCCCATCCTTCGAAGCTTTCAGAAATCCACTTCGTTAACATAAACTCGTGTGGACGATGGGATTTGTCAAGAACAACAGAAGATACTCCTTCCGCCTTTCTCACCCCACTCTTGAGCTTGGACAAAAACCAAATATTATCAGGGCACCTGGGTGGCTCAGTCAGTTAAGCATCCAACTCTTGATTTCGGCTCAGGTCATGATTTTGCGATTCGTGAGATCGAGCCCCACACTGGGCTCTGTGCTGACAGTGCGGAGCCTGCTTGGGATGCTCTCTCTCCCTCTCTGTCTACCCTTCCCCAGCTCTCTCTCTCTCTCTCCCAAAAATAAATAAACATTAAAAAAATATATATAATCATGGAAATATGTCCCTATTACTCTTTTTTTAAAATTAATGTTTATTTATTTTTGAGAGAGAAAGAGAAACAGAGCGTGGGTGGGGGAAGGGCAGAGAGAGAGGGAGGCACAGAATCCGAAATGGGCTCCAGGCTCTGAGCTGCCAGCCTGTGGGGCTCGAACCCATAAACCGGGAGATCGTGACCTGAGCCGAAGTCGGTCGCTCAACCGACTGAGCCACCCAGGCGCGCCCCCCCCCCCATTACTCTTATCACTTAGGAAATTACAATGGTTTTAGGGGCTCTGGCCAGGAACCACAGACAAAATCTGTATTTCTAGGGGCACCTGGGTGGCTCAGTCAGTTGAGGGTCTGACTTTTGATTTCAGCTCAGATCATGATCTCGCGGTCGTGAGATTGAGCCCCGCGCTGGGCTCTGTGCTGGCAGCGAGAAGCCTGCTTGGGATTCTCTCTTTCCCTCTTTCTCTGCCGCTTCCTCACTCATGCGTGAACTTCCTCTCTCTCTGTCCCTCTCTCTAAAATAAACATTTAAAAAAAAACCCATGTGTTTCTAATTATATCTAATTATATCTAATATATATACAGCAAGACTGGGTAGAAAGTTTCAAGGAGCTTATTTCTGGGGACATTTATTTTCTCTGAAATGTGGGAAACACAGCAATCCGGTAAAGATGGCTTCAGATTTAGAAAATGGAAAGATTTGGGGCGCCTGGGTGGCTCAGTCGGTTGGGCGTCCGACTTCGGCTCAGGTCACGATCTCGCGGTCCGTGAGTTCGAGCCCCGAGTCGGGCTCTGTGCCGACAGCTCGGAGCCTGGAGCCTGCTTCAGATTCTGTGTCTCCCTCTCTCTCTGACCCTCCCCCGTTCATGCTCTGTCTCTCTCTGTCTCAAAAATAAATGAACGTTAAAAACAAAACAAACCAAAAAAAAGAAAATGGAAAGATTTAAAGAATGGTAGGGGCGTCTGGGTGGCCCAGTTGGTGAAGCATCGGACTTTGGCTCGGGTCACGATCCTGTGGCCCGTGAGCCAGAGCCCCACCCCGGGTTCTGTGCTGACAGCTCGGAGCCTGGAGCCTCGGCTTCGGATCCTGGGGTCTCCCTCGTTCTGCTCCCCCCCCACTCATGCTCTCTGGCTCTCATAAACAAATATTAAACAAATTAAAAAAAATTGAAGAATAACTGCCGGAGGCAAGGAGGGTAAAGCAGGCTCGAATGAGGGGGAGGAGAAAAAAAAAGTCTGGGTGACCAGATTAGGGGACCCATACGTTCGTAACGGTGGCGAACGAAAAGAAAAGGAACTTGAATGGCAGGAGTAAACCCCCTCTAAAACCCTTGGCCACGAGACCACTGGTCACCACCCAAGGTTCATCTGCCTGCGTCGACCCTTATTGAACGTCACTGCCAGAGGCTCCCTCAGCCACCGGAAGCCCAAGCAAAGACTGACACCGCAGAGCTTAAACTGCGTTAGTGCTACATTTCCAGCCCCATTCCTAGGCCCGCCCGTAAAGCCTTCCTGAAATCCCTGGCTCTTGTCACTCTATTAAAAATAGAGCGGAGTTCATACATGGCCAGACGCTGAGGTCAGAAGCACGCCTTTAGCTCTTATGAAAGGGCACCACGGGGTGGGCACTCGGGGCTTTCAAAGAGGCTCTGTCTGAACAAGACGGTTGGCTTCCCCTGGACGGACCACAGGTGAAGCCCTGCCTCTCTGCCTTGTTTGCCTGGCAATCCCTGCCGGCTTTAGATTTTGGGTTTGCCTACAGTCTCAGCTTACTTCCCAAGCCCTGCCCAAATTTGCTATGTCAAATGTGCTAAGGGGCGCAGCCGGGTGCCCCCATTCGTCTTTCGTTTCACAAGCCGAGGTTCTACTTCACATCCGTGTAGTTCTCCGCTTTTGCACGAATGAGTCAAAGATACTCCTTTGCAGAGGTACACATAGTCTCATACGAGGGCTCCTAGCTTGGCAGGTGGATGTAGGCTAGATTTCAGCCCCTGCCCATCTCCTTCGCTAGTCACCCTGGTATGGTGCGCGACCCACACGACTGCACACAGCTGGCACGGTACCCTCGATCTTCCCGCCTTGGTTTCCCAACTTCTCTCTTGGCATTAGCAATTAATAATGGCTTTGCCCGCCAGGCTGGGTCCCGGCCGCTCAAGTTGCTGGTTTTTATAAGTCAGGACAGTTGTCCCTCTGGGTTGGCCCCAGTTCTACCTGCTGGCTATTTGTCCCATACTGCTAACCCCTGAATCAATGAAGTTCAAGACAAGGAATGTATTAGGAGAAACTACCTCTCTATTGGGGCATATGGAATCTAGGGCTAATGTCTGCTATGCAGGTTGTTTAAGGTGATCTGAGTTGCTGGAGCCCCTTGTGGGAACACGGCTATGGCTTCCCACCCACCCCACCAAAGGCTGTCTAATCTACAGGACCAGCCAGGCCTTCTATCCCTGCATGTCCCTGCTCCTTTCCAGTAGAGCCTGGGCCGTGCCATTCAAACTCATAATCTGGGGTTCTGTTTGGACCCCACACCTGGTTGCTACCAGACTTGCTCCTGACCCCCGCCCCCCGGCCAGGATCTTCTTAGTAAGGACTTCATTGCAGGTGGGGTCTGGGCGTTCTCCCGACCTCAGTATCTGGGATCCTCTGTTGCTCCTAGAGCATGGGTAGCATTAACACACGAAAGTCCAATTTCAAACTGGAAAGTGGTTCTCTGAGAAAGTTTTGCTAGGAGAAGGGTCTGAAGCTGATGGCCAAAATGTGGCCTGAAAATGGGCCAAGGCAGTATTTCTCAAATTGAAACTCTAGTTCCGCAGGCATATTACGAGTGAAGGAAAAAAAAAAATCGTCCGGAGAAGTCCGGGATTAGCGGCAGTGAAACGGATTTCCTTTGTCCGCAGGACTTCTCAGGGCTTTTACTATATCGATGTCCGTCGTATACCTGGAGGGGATTCAGAGTAAGGAGCATTTCCCAACCTTAGATGATTATAGAGCATCTCATGATACAAGCGCTGCCCGGAACAGTCTTGGGGGGAAGTGGGTGTGTGGATTTTTGTCTCTCCCGTTTCCCACGGTTGCTTCCTCTGGGATTTTCAAGAGGGACTGTGGGCTCTCCTCAGGTGAGGAGGAAAGGCCTAGGCCCCTCTGCAGTCACGTTAGCTGCATGTGAAACTAAGAAATAATTACGGAAAACGTCGGCTGATGAGGTCTCTGAATCCAGCCCCTTCGGTACTGAGACCTGATTGATCTCCGCTTAACATCCGGCATTTGATTTTCCTGCTTTCGCATTCTCCAGCCCGCTTTAACAATGCTGTTCTGGAAATATGCTAATAATTTCCTTTGAAACAACTGGTCTGCTCATTTAAAAATGACAGGTTTTTCTCTTTCAGCCCTTCTACAGAGCTCTCTTTGATTAGAGGTGTCTTAAAAAAAAAAAGAAGAAGTTGTCTTCTCCGCTCCCCTCCCTACCCCACCGAGGAGGGAAAGTGACGGGGAGGCTTGGCGATAATGAGCCCTCACCTTGACTTCAAACCGCTTACTTTGTGGAGCCGACTGGAGAGCCCCTTTCCACATCAAAGCCAGCTCTTGACCACTCTTTCACCCCACCTCACTCAGTCTCGCACGAGCAGGGAAGGGCCTAGACCTCCCGGGAGGCAGATGTTCCAAGACGATCGATTAACCAAGCCGTAGCAGTGAGACAAAGGGTATTTGGAGACAGCGGAGGCCTGAGTCCCCGCGCCGTGCAACTAACAGAGGCGTAAGTCAATACAGAGTTGAGCTGTTCCTGGTTTCATAGCGCAAGTTCTCTCTCTGAGCAGAGACTTCGCACGGCACAAGTCCAGGACTTTGAGAGGGCTCTTCATTCATCCACTCGTTCATTCATTCACTCTCTGCCGTTGGGCGCAAGGCAGCGTGCAAGCGTGCACTGCCGGGAGCTTGCAGGGCACGCGGGGAGATGAACAGGTACAAGAATCATCGCCTGCGGATATGAACGTCCGATATACGTGAGCGTGCCGTACCCAATAAGCAGAGAATCAGAGCCCAGGGGAGAGGGAGTCCCTGCATGTCGGGTCTGCGGAAGGCTACATGCACGAGGTCACGTTTGAGCTGAACCTCCAGTTCTCATAGGCCGCAGGGGCAAGAGCCACATGTGATGACCCTCGTTGCCTCCCCGGTCCCCACTCCCGCCCACCCTTCCGCTTCCTCACAGAAAGTTGATTTTAATTCTGGTTATCTCCTCCGTGCCAGTACAGTCCACGTCCTTTGGGAACCAGTTAACTCACCTAAAGCCCATTGGCACCTTCCATTCACGGAGCCACGTCAATGTTTGGGGGGGGGGGGCGGGGAGGAGGGGCTATGGCCCGAATCCGTCCAATCAGGGTGAACTTCTAGAGTCTTGCTTGGGATCCTGGGGTAGAAACACACTCTCTCGCCCAGTAGACACCAATGAGGAAAACCCACAGCTCGTGTTGCATGCGACGGCCATCCTACAGTCACAAGGGGAGTCACCTAAGCTGGACAACTGAGCGGAGAAACGGCGATGGTCTCTGATGCCATTGAGTCTCGGATGAACTAAACCAGAAGCCACGGGCTTGTCAGCCACGGAGCTCCCTCTAGCTAGCTCAGGGCAAGTGATACCACAGAGAACATTCGGAAGCCCAGAGCATGGCTGAAAATAGGCTCTAGGCGGCTTATAGACACGCACGCGCACACACACACACACACACACGCACGCAAACAGAACGGCACGAGAGGAAGCTTCTACCGCCATCACCCTGTGCCCCAGGCCAACAAACGGGATGCCCCAGCCCCGCCTGTTCCCACGCGTAGGTAGCCTCAGATGGGGTGACCAACTTGGAGGGGTGTGCCCCGGGGCCTCGGCCGATTTTAGCATCGACGGTGTCACGTGTCCTCAGTGCCAGGCCAAAAACCAGGATGGCTGGTCACCCTACTTCCCAATCGAGGCTCCAGGAGAACACAACTGGTGGGTGGATCTCAGGTCCCCCGGCAGCTGAGGGGGGCTGAGGCTCCGCATCGAGAAAGCGGCAGTCACAACGCGGCCGGCAATCAAACTTCAGGGAGGACGTTTAAAGGGTTTTGAGGCGCCATGCTAGACAGGCATCCAGTAAACCATCACCAGACTTTCCGGGTCCGCGAACAACGTCATTCACCACTTCTCACGGGACCGGCAACCAGAGGTTCCAGCCGGATCCGGGAGGCTTGTAGCAGCTTCGGTGTGAGACCCCTTGTGCTGACCTGGGAGACCGTGCCCTAGTGTTATCCACACGGGTGCGGGGCCATACCGTCCCGGGCCCTCCGCGTAGGATTGCGGATCTGGCACATTCTCCCTTGGGGCGCGGGGGACAAAGGAAGAGAACCAGAGCTGAATACATAGAAGGGGGAGTAACAGAATGTATTTTACTCGTTGAATGAAAAACAAAATGGGTTTGGTGTGTGAACCCTTGGGGACAGAGAGCCGCGCTACCTTTCTGCGAATGTGGCATTTGGACCCCGGCCCCCAGGTCCAGACCACAAAGCAGTAAAGCCCAGGAGACCCTGACTATACATCTCTGCGAAGTGCTGAATGGGCAAATGAGGGCGTGGGAGACGTGGTTTCAACTAATCGTTTCTATAAACCTGCACCGTAGCATTCGGCGCGTGGAGTTCTGGTCAACGTCACCGACAGTTGCTGCTGAAATACACGTGACATGACAAGTCCCCAGCCGGTCCAGGAAGCCAGCCAGCTGTAGCCACGCCCGAGGCGAAGCCCCTGTTGGCGGTTCAGGCAGATGCATTTCATTCTAGAGTGGATGGGTTTCTGCCCTGGGGCTGAACTACTCGATAAACCCGTTCTCCGTGGCATTGCCCCGCCCCCCCACCCCCTTCATTCCATCCAGAAAAAAATTAAGTTGCCTGAATTAAGTTGCCTGTATTTTAAGCCCATGAAAGGAACGACACCAAGATATTTGTTGCAGCCCCTGCAAAGTGTCTGAGGCCTCACTCATTTCTCTATTGTTCTGCCTCATTATACGCAATCACACTTGACAAAGCATTACCTAGCCTAAATTGTCCTTCTCTGGGGAAATTTCACTTTCTTTCTTGCGTGTTCCTGATTCTCACACTCCCATAGCCATTCAGACCCCGTCTTGGCTTTCCTTGCTCTCCTCTGATCTGTACGCAGGCTCCTCTTGGTTTCTGCAAGCCCCCGGCTCGGATTCATTCCACCCCACCCGCCCCACTCCTTCCCTGCCCCAGGAGACGCCTGAATTCACCTTCCCGTGCCCTCTCCACCAGCAGCCTACAACGGACCCTCGCTTGGATTTGTTTTCTGTGGTGCCTCCCCCACGCGGAGAGGGGGATGCATGTGACTCAAACCAGCCAAATCTTCAGCTCCTCACTGTTGAGCCTCAGAGAGCATCCCTACAATCTGCAGGTGGGAGGGCTGGGAAGTCATGTGAGGCCAGGCGGAAGAGGGCCACGCCTGGTCTCGTCAGCCCTGAAGTGCATAAAGCAGGTGCTTGAGGGGCGCCTGGGTGGCTCAGTTGGTTGAGCTTCCAGCTCTTGATGTTGGTTCAGGTCATGAGCTCAGGGTCGTGAGATCGAGCCTCGTGTCAGGCTCTGCACTCGGTGCGGCAGCTGCTGGGGATTTTCTCTCTCTCTCTCTCTCTTTCTCTCTCCTCCTGTCCCTCTCCCCTGCATGTTCTCTCTAAAATAAGTGAATAAGAAAGAAAGAAAGAAAGAAAGAAAGAAAGAAAGAAAGAAAGAAAGAAAGGAAACAGATGCTTGAGAGAGAAGAACGAAGCCGTGAGCGGGACTGGGGGTTACGCGATTCGTGGGATTCTCAGTTCAGAGAATCAGTTCCTCTGGAGCCCGGCCGCATTTCCTGTCCCCCCATTTGCTGCTTAAGCGGAGAGAATTCTGTTTATTGGACCCCTAACCGTGGCTGCTCTTGACCTCACTTTTAATTTGGTGGGGAGATTTCGCTGACGGCATCCGCCCCTCGCTCCACCGCCGCTTTATTCTGACACGGGCTTTGCCATCTCGGGAGGAAATGTGGTCCTCATCTAATCTCTATGTGTTAAGGGCTGAATTGTGCCACCCCCCAAACTCTTATGCTGAAGTCTTAATTCCCAGTTCTTCAGAGTGTGACTGTTTGGAGACGGGGCTTTTAAAGAGGGTAAAATGAGGTCGTGAGGGTGGGCCCTAATCCCATCTGACCGGTGTCTTTATAAGAGGCCATTGGGGCACAGACACCACCCGGGATGGCCATGTGAATACACAGAGAGAAGACGGCCATCGACAAGCCAAGGAGAGAGGCCTCAGGAGGAGCCAGGGCCGCCGACACCTTGACCTCGGACTTCCAGCCTCCAGAGCTGTTGTTGAATGACTTGTTGAAGGCCTGACTCTGTGATAGTTTGTCATGGCGGCCCCGGCAGACTGATCACTGTAGACCTCCATTCCCCTTGTCTGGGGCCCGCTCTCACCATTCCTCACGAGGCCGGTCTCTACCCTTCCAAGGAGTCCGCCCCTGCCCTTCAACACACAAGGCTGATGTCTCTTGCTGAGGCTCCCCCGGCCCCGTGTCACCCCTTTCCTTCCTTTGACAGGCCACGTAGAGGGGTCCTTTCCACTTTCTCTCCATTTTAAACTCCCTTCTGCCCCCTCCTTCACGTCAGAGACCAATCCGTCATGGCGGCTAACTAAGGAAATGAATGGGGGAGCCCCAGGGCACTGCTGGGGCCAACTGCTCCATCCCGGGGACCCCAGGGAGCTGGACAAATCAGAAGGGTAGCTCCCGGCTGGGTTCGCCAACCCTGTTGCAGAACAAACTCGGATAAACTTGTCGCCAGAGAAGGCAATAACACAAGGGTTGGGGTGAGAGAAAGGGGGAAATTCATTTCGGGGCCAGCAGCCTGGGGAAGTAGCCGGCTCAAGCCTTAACTGACCTCATAAAACACCAGACTTTCATGGGAGAGGTTCAGGGGGTATGTGCGAGAGAGCGGGCAGAGAGCACGTGTTCAGCCCACGATGACGAGCAGGGAAGGAGATGTTTGGTTGGGGGGGGGGGGGTCTTCCAGGCATTCTATTGCCATCCAGGCTCTTTTGCTCCAGAGGTTGGGATGTTCCGGTCATTGCAAAACACCTTCATCAATGCCTCAAGTAAGTACGATAAGAAATAAGCACCATGGGTTTAGGTAGAGAAGGAGTTAAGCGGTCTCGTCTATTTCCGACTTCAACTGTTGGGATCCACAGTTGAGCAAGGCTAAGACCCAGCTGAGTAGGGCACTGGCGGCCCCGCCCGTACGATGGCCATTCTCAGGGGGCCGTCCCACTGCTGACGGTGACTGGCATTTGCACCAGATGGCCTGCCATCTCCTCAGACTCAAAGTCATCTCACTGTTCAATCTGGTTCACAGACTCCCCGTCATTAAATGCAGTGCTCGTTTTTGGATCCCCGTCTCACCGATCGCCCCATTGCTTTGTTCCTGTTTGCAGCCAAACGCCAGGGTCCGTTCAGTTCTCTCCCTCCGATGCCCCTCCTCCATTCTCTTCATTTGCATCCTAGGCTTACAGTGGATTTGACTGTATTTAACTTTTTCCAAAAAAGGTTTACTTCTTGATTTTGAGCGTGCGTGCATAAGCAGGGGAGAGGCAGAGAGAGAGAGAGAGAGAGAGAGAGAGAGAGAATGCTGAGCATGAAGCCTAACATGGGGGCTCAATCCCATGAGCCCGAGATCAGGACCTGAGCTGAAATTTAGAGTCGGATGCTTAGCCAACAGAGCCACCCGCGCGCCCCTGCCGTATTTAACTTTTAAGTAATGTTAGAGAGAGCTCAGTCCTTGGCCCGCCTCATGGTGTTTTCTGTCATCTCTTGCCTTCTACGCCCCCTCTACAGCCAGACCCTCCGAGGTCTCTCTTCCCCGCTCCAGTCGTGTGCATCCAACGGTCTCTTGACTTGCTCCCTGGGGACTCTCGGACACGTCTCAGACTCCACACATCCCACCGCGAACTCCTGACCAGCCCTCAAGAGCCAGCCCTGCCTGCCCCCTTCCCTTCTCAGCCGAGGCAGCTCCTGACTGGCAGGGTCTCGGGGCCAAACCCTCGGGATCGACCTTAGCTGCTCCTTCCCTCCCGTGTCCCACCTCCTTCCCCGCAGGAAATCTTGTGGGCTCTACCTTCGAAACATCCACAGGCCGCCCCCCTAGAGCGCTTCCTCCACTGTTCCCACCTTGGCCTGAACTAACCTCCCGTCTGGGTCCCTTCCGGAAGGATCTTCCTGCTTCCGTCCCCGCCTCCTCCGATCAAATCTCAACCCAGCAGTCACTGCCACACCGGGTCACTCTGCTGCCCCAAGCCCCACCCCTGGAGGCTTTTTGCTTCGCTCAGAATAGAAGCCAAAGTCCTTAGGGTAGCCCACATTCTCAACTGCGCCTTTGGCCCATCTCTGACCTCTTTTCCCTCACCATCATTTTGCTCCAGCAACAGTGGCCTCCCTAGGTTCATCTCACACGCCAGACAAGCTTCCGCCCCAGGGCCTTTGCACTGGCCACTCCGGCTCCTGCTTGGGGAGGCCCTTCTCCTAGGTACCTGCTTGGCTAGTTTTCCCCCCCCCCCCCCCCCCCCCATCCAGGCTAGGATCTCACCTGCTCCACGGGGCCTGCCTGACCACGCACGCACATGGCCCACCCCTCCCTGGTTCTGCTGGTCCCCTATCCAGTGCACCTTCTAGCTCCCGGCATGCTGTTTACTTCCTGATTATACACAACGCTTGGGGCCAACCCCTCCCCTCCCTCGTCTCATCGCTCTGTTAGACTGGAAACTCCAGAAGGAACCTAAGTATGTTTGTCCCTGGTGTAACCCAAGTTGCTGGAACAGTGCCTGGCACCGAGCATGTGCCTAATGGGCCTTTTTTTTCTTAAGTTTATTTATTGTGAGAGAGAACGAGAGAGAGCACGTGCATGCCAGCGGCAGAGAGGGAGAGATGGAGAGAGAGAAAGAGAGAGAGAGAGAGAGAGAGAGAGAGAGAGAGAGAATCCCAAGCAGGCTCCGCATTGTCAGCGTGGAGCCCGACGCGGGGCTTGAACCCACGACCTGTGAGATCATGACCGGAGCTGAAACCAAGAGTCGGACGCTTACCCGACTGAGCCAGCCAGGACCCCCTGCCTAACAGGTTTCTGTTGAAGGAAGAAATAGAACTCTCCCTTATGTCCTCCTATTTCCTGAACTCTGAGGCTTTGGAGGCCTCTCTCACCCCGAGCCTCCTTCCCCTCTTCAACATTCCTACCCCCTCGGTGCAGCCGACCATCCCAGGGCGTCCTGGAATGACCCATTATTCCATCTCTTGTAAAACGCTGCCTGTGGTCTATCTCGCTCCGCCATGGCCTGTTGGGTCAAATTTGATGTCGCGGTCACCCTGACGTGGCTGTCCCTTCTCTGACTTCTCATAGCCGCCATCCAGGGCAGCCTCTGATTTAGAGCCCGATCAATACAGCAGGAGATTAAGCACATTAAACCTTTTTTCACTCGGAAATTCCAAAGAGACTCCGAAAGCAACCTGGCTTGCTCTCTATCATGTATATTGCATTTTAACTTCTCCACTGCCCCCTTAATTGTCCGTACCCGGCCCTGTGTCGCTTTATTTACTGCCTTCCTGTCTACTCCACGGGTGTGTGCTCCGTGTGTCTTTCAAGCAAGGCCGTAAGTTCCTTGAGGGCAAAGGCTGTTTTATACGGCGATGCCTTGATTAGAAATTCCTCAGGAACAAGGCTCATTTACTCAAAGTCAACTACGTGCAAAAAAGAAAAACAAAGCATCTTCATAAATCATTCTAAGCAGAGCCGCCTGCTTACAGCTGCGTGTCAGAAATACTTCAACGCAATTTCTGTTTGTCTCCGCGGATGCTGAAGGCAACAGGCCCGTCACCGCGGGGGGGTGTCAGCAGCCTAGAAGATTTGTCCCCGAGCCTGGCGTCTCTTCGTCACCATCTTTAGGCCCCTCAGGCTACTCTTGAGGACGTACCCCCCCAGGTCCCTGCTCCCACAGCCCGGTCTAGAGTAGATGGGTCGGGGACGCTGTCTTACTTGTTCACCCGTGAATTGTTGTGCACGCTACCCTAGATGCTATGAGGTTTTTCTGAAGGCTGAGACTTTTCTCTCCATCAGTGTGCTCCAGTAATCTAGAGCAGAGCCTGGCCACAAAGCACATACTCAAAAACGTCTTTGCGGAACGGGTGACTGTGATCTCTGTAGGAGTTGATACTCTGAACCCTTTATCCCCGATTATTCCACGAAATGTTCGGGAATGATCAATTATCTTCATGGGGAGAAATGTTCTTCTACGCCCTGGTAAGCAAAAATACCCTCTGAAATTACCACTAGGCTTGTTCACCTGATCCCTGGCCTGACAGCTGACCTGACCGGCCCCGGGGTGACGTGATTCCCAGAGACTTCCTCGCCCCCCCCCCCCAACCTTCCCTGTTCCTTGCTGGTCCCTGGAGGAGGACGGGATTTGGCTGTGTCCCTCTCTCAGGAACCTTCTTCATCGCGTCTACAGGCTCTTTAGGCCTCACTCTTGAGCTCTCTTGTCTCCAGGGCTCCCCGCATCCCTCATCCTGGCGGAGGTCAGACCTTGCCTCCGTCCACCCTTGCTGTTGACCCAGCTCTGCTCTCACCTCCCTTCCTAGGCCTTCCAGACACAGCATGTCACGTTTCCAGAACATCTGGCCCTTTGGGGGGAATTCAGGGATTTTCTTAGCATAACCTCTCCTTTCTGACATCCTGGCACGTCCTGTATTATTTCTCTTCCCGGTTAAATTTCTGACAAGGACAGTCTTCCTGGGACTGAAAAGTCTTTGCCTACAGAGGTATAGCTTAGGTGCCGTTTTAGACTCTCCCAAGGAGTTAGATCCGGAGCAAAAAAGTTTCATGAAACGGAACTTAATCATCAGGGCCTCGGGGACGGGAACTCCGTAGTGTACAATTTTGTTTCCTTTTTACTGTTTAGAGAAGTTCTAGACCCAGCACAGGCCTGTAATAAACACCTGTTGAATAATTGATTGCCCGACAGCCAGCCAAGCATGCCGGATGTTTCTGTCTGGCTACAATGTCTGTGTTTTTGTTTATTTTCTCAGGAAAAAATTGTGGTTCTTTTCACTGTAATTATTCACCAGATTCCCCTCATTTGTTCTCTACTCTTTCTTTTTCCCCCAATTTTTCATCTTGAAAAATTGGAAATATAGACAAAGCTGAAAGAATAGAACAGTAGCTCCCCTAATGCTCTCCACTTGGATTCAACAATGAACTCTTCTCTTCCTTTGCTTTCTCTCTCTCTCTTTCTCTCTCTATACCATAGATCTATCCAGGCTTATATTTTTATAACCCTGGATAAATATAAAAACTTGGTTGCACGGTCATTTGATGTTGCAGACGTCATGACACTCCACCTTCCAAATACTTCAGCCTGTACCTCCCAAGAATGAGAACATTTTCTCTACGGCCACAACAGCATTCTCACAGCTAAACAATTAATGATCACTTCAAACCAGAGTCTAGTATCGTTTCGTTTATTCTCGAGTCGGAGATGTTTGCTTTTGGACCACATAACGATTGTGCTTTCCCAGACCGAATTCTAGGCTTTGTTCCTTGTAGATTCAGGGTTTTGCAGGTGTGGTAAAGACCTGTGGTTCACAGGGCGTCGTTGTGTTCTCTGATCCTTGGGTGATGAAAGGTTGTTTGGGCCCCAAAGATGGGTTGTTTCCGGAATAGACCACGTCCACCCTCAAGCAGGCGCAGGGGAAGTGTTGTTTTGGGACATGGGGAGCTGCCCTGGGCCCATAAGAGTTTCTCAGTCCATGCAGCTATACGATGTATGATCTCTCTCTCTCTCTCTCTCTCTCTCTCTCTCTTAAATCTGTCCCTAGTCTCCTGTATCTCCTTGTATTGTGGAATAAAAACAGTATCTACAAGTCAGCTCCTCTCTTGGCAATTCTGATTCAGTAGGTCTGGGATGGGAATCTCAGGAAATTATATTTTTACAAAGCTCTCCAGGATTAGAAATCTGGCAGGGGGAAGGGGGGGAATGGAAAATCCCCCATTACATGGTCTGCCTACACAACACTTCTCTGAACATCTTATGTATGTGTGTTTGTGGGTTTCGTAAGATGGTTCCAATTATCTTTGGAAGTGAGTGGAGTATAAACTATAAATAAGCCAGAGACTTCCTCAGAACATCCACGCGTACCGGAGCCGGTCTTGGGACTCTGCAGCTGGTGTGGCCAGGGGGTGGGGGAGGAGGCTGCGGGTTTACAGTGAGGTGACCAGGCTCTGCCCTTGGTGCTGCTGTCCTCTAGCTGTGCGAAGGGTTTGGGAGAGCTTACCCGAATTCTCCGGGCCTCCTAGATGAGCAGAGTAATACGTACCTCGTGAGGCACTCGATGGGACGGTGTGTGGGGGAACACGAAATACGGAGCAAGAGTCTAGTTGAGTTGGAGATCTATTCACCCGGGACCCAGACCTCTCCGGGGGACTGTGGGGGCAGGTGCACCGGGAGTTCATTCACCCGATGAACTGAGGGGCCCCCTGGTTAGAAGCTCTTCCCCAGGCTGCAGGGGAGGAAGGGGAGGAGCATCTAAGGTCGGGGAAGCTTCCGCTCCTTCTTCTGCTTGACGCCCAGGGCCCAGGGAGAGAAGGGCTACCATACAAGAGCGTGCAAAAACTAAAGGAACCAGTTCTCCGTCGTCTCTGTGGAATGCGGCCGGGGCAAGGTGCCAAGCGTCCTTCAGGGGTCCCGACACTGGACCCCTACTTCCTGGGCCAGCTCTCAAGCGCACAGGCAGCCCAGGCCTTTCATCCGGCAACATGACATTGCCTGGAGAGAACGTGAATACTACGGAGGACTTGGAGGCGCTGCGGGGGGGGGGGGGGGACGGTCACTTCGAAGCCATCAACCAGAATTCCTTTTTAGGGCTGTTGTGGTGATGCCCGTCTTTCCCCCAGGCCCATGTGGTCTACGACCCAAGCATTTCGGGGAGTGGGGACGGGGGGGACAAGAGCTATGGGGATTGACGGACTACGGGGCCGCCGTTCTGGCTCTTATCTGGAGCTCGTCTCCACACTTCTGGACGGAGAGGCTGGGGTGAGGCCCCAGGCAGAATGATCCAGGAGATGACAAGCGAGAACCAGGCGCGTGAGCACCAAGGTTCACCATCCTTAACGGCTTGACGTTCCCCTAACGCGGGCTGAGGGGCTCTGTGTCCACGAGCCCAGGAGGCTGCGTGAAGGTTGCTGGGGACGTTTCCAGCGGTGTTGGAACAGTGCCTGGCATACAGTAAGCACATCATTAATGTTTATATTTTTAGGGCCACTGGATTCCTTAACTTAAATCACATTGATGAATTCTTATTTCTCAGTCGCGATGCAAGTCAGGACATCTCTGGGAAGCCTGTGGCAGGTGGCCGCCACACGCATCCACGGGGTATGGGAGTTGTGAGCTTCTGTCCCTAAGAGTGGCTCTTTTGAGAGACGCCTGGGTGGCTCAGTTAAGCGACTGACTTCGGCTCAGGGCATGATCTTGATCTCGGGGTTCGGGCCCCGCAGCAGGCTCTGTGCTGACAGCTCAGAGCCCGGATCCTGCTTCAAATTCTGTGTCTCCCTCTCCCTGTCCCTCCCTCGCTCACACTCTGTGTGTGTGTGTGTCTCTCTCTCAAAAAAATAAATAAACATTAAAAAAAATAAAATTAAAAAAAGAAAAGAGTGGCACTTTGGGGGGCGGTAGTCCTTGACTCGTTATGGATGGAACTTTCATAGTCCAAAATGTCCCTTCCCCTTAAAGCCAGCCTGTGGTACGTCCTGTGACTCCGATGGGACCTGAGCAGCTCACTTTAATATCCCCTTTTTTACAAAAGGCTCTGTAGAAACACACTTCAAATGTGGGGGAGGGGGGAATAAAAGAAGTTCTGATAATATGATCTTAGTGTTCAGTATTTTGGTCCTACGTAAGTTGTTGTAATTTTGTTTTCCTGCCCTCTCTTAGTTGGGTGTTTTGCCCTCATTTAAATACTGGAGGCAAAGGCAAATTGAGCTTCTAATAGAGGTTCTGTTGTATAAAGACACAAGGATCGTGAAGTTGTACAGGGCCCTTCACACTTCTGACGACAGTAGGCCTGGGGAGACCGATGTGGTGGAGTTTTGAGTTCCCGGTTGCGTAGCCTCAGCTAAATGATTTCGGGATTTGCCTCTTTCCTAACCTGCAAAATGAAACTAATAATCAGGGTCCACACACTGGAAGTTAAATCACTTTTTCAAGTGACTTCAAGCCTGGGTGGCTCCGTCGGTGAAGCGTCCGACTTCGGCTCAGGTCATGATCTCACGGTGCATGAGTTCGAGCCCCGCGTCAGGCTCTGTGCTGATGGCTCAGAGCCTGGAGCCTGCTTCGGATCCCGTCTCCCTCTCTCTCTGCCCCTTCCCCGTTCACGCTCTGTCTGTCTGTCTGTCTCTGTCTTTCAAAAATAAACATTAAAAAAAATTTAAAAATATAAAGAAACCAATATCGATATCAAATAATATCGCCCTTGCAGAAAGTTGCAAAGAGAATTCCACACGTTCTTTACCCAGACTCACGACTTTCTAGTATTTGGCCACATGTTTTTATTATTCTCTGTCTATATTTCTTCGGAAATTTTGGGAGTAACTCGTGTATGTCTTTGCCCCTTTAACTTTGGATCCTTCAGTTCACATTTCCTGAGAACAAGAATCTCCTGGGTAACCAGAACGCGGTTATCAACGTCAGAAAGTACAACGCCGTACGATAGGCTAAGGTGTGCTAGGGTACGTAATGCTATCTACCGTTTCCTACTCTGTAGTCCGCAGTTCAATTTTGTTAATTGTCCCATTCCTGTCCTTCACAGGCTTCTTTGGTCCCTCACACAGGATCGCGTATTGCATTTAGTTAGCATGTCTCTTTAGGTCCACTAATCTGGAACAGATCTTCACCCTTTCCTTGTCTTTCTTTTTTTTTTTTTTATTTTTTTTTTTTTATTTTTTTTTTCAACGTTTATTTATTTTTGGGACAGAGAGAGACAGAGCATGAACGGGGGAGGGGCAGAGAGAGAGGGAGACACAGAATCGGAAACAGGCTCCAGGCTCTGAGCCATCAGCCCAGAGCCTGACGTGGGGCTCGAACTCACCAGACCGCGAGATCGTGACCTGGCTGAAGTCGGACGCTTAACCGACTGCGCCACCCAGGCGCCCCTGTCTTTCTTTTTTTAAAAAAATTTTTTTAACATTTATTTATTTTTGAGACAGAGACAGACAGAGCATGAATGGGGGAGGGGCAGAGAGAGAGGGAGACACAGAATCGGAAGCAGGCTCCAGGCTCTGAGCCATCAGCCCAGAGCCTGACGTGGGGCTCGAACTCACGGACCGCGAGAGCGTGACCTGAGCTGAAGTCGGACGCTTAACTGACTGAGCCACCCAGGCGCCCCCTTTCCTTGTCTTTCATGACAGTGACATTTCTGCAGAAGACAAGCCAGTTATTTTACAGAATGTTCCTCAGGTTGGTGGTTTTTTCTTCTGATATTGATTCACGATTAGATTCAAGTGAGGAATCCTTGGCCAGAATACCCAAACAGTGATGTGTCCTTCTTGGGGTATCTGCAGACACAGGGTATCTATCTGACCCTCATGAGTGATGTTAATGTTTGGATCACCAGCCAAGGTGTTGTCCAATTTTCCCACTATACGGTTACTAATTTCCCTCTGCGATGAATAAGTACTCTGTTGAAAGATAATTTGAAGTCATTGTGAATATCCTCCTTCTCATCAAACTCCCCTTTCCCATGCACCCCCCCCCCCAAACACACACATTTTAGTGTCCATTGACGGGTCTCCACCAACCAATCTTTACTGTGATGGTCGCAAGATGGTGATTCCTCAATTTCACCCTTCCCTTCACATTTATCAGTTGGCATGCTAGGGAAACGATTTCCTTCATTCGGTTATCTATTTATTATCAGCATGTACTCATAGATTACTATTTTATTTAATATTTATTTTGATACATATACACTGGCTAGATTTAGCCAGTGGGGACCCTTCCAGCTGGTACCTGTGATGTTCTAACATTCCTCCACCTCTATTTCTTACTTTTCATTACAACAAGATCTTCTAGGCTCATCTAGCACCTTCTAGGCTCTAGTCGTTCAGTCATCTCTCCAAGGAAAACTTATGGTGGAGAATGGTGTTAGAAACCAACATCTGGTTGCAAGATGTGCTCATTGCCACTGAGGTATCATTGCTCTGGGATCTTTTCAGTGGACAGATCCAGGAAATATGTACATATAGGTATATGTATATGTGTACGTATATCTATATGTATATATTTACAGCTCATACTGTTCATTCTAATTCCAGGTTTACTCTACAGGAATCTTCCTTGCCTTCCTCACCCTTTCCTTGTCTTTCATTATACATCAGTCCGTCTCATATCTCCCTTCTTCCACAGTGAAAACCCTAGCTCTCCAAGCAATACATTTTCTTTTATGCTCAATCACACAATATGCATAAAACAGCTTAATTGCCACATCATAACACTATGGGAAAAAAAAACCATAAAGGAGAGTTCAAAAATTGTTTGAAGTTCTTTCATTCTCTAGGCTGAGGTTATACAGCCCAAGTACTTTGTTTAAAAGGTATACATATTCGTTCTTTCACTTCCTTGCAGTCTAGGTACGTTATTCATTTGTAACATAGTTAGGTTCAGGTCTTTCTCTTTGGATTCCATTTTTAGGTTCCCCCGTCCTGCCGTCTTTGTTGATTTTATTTGAACATGTTTCCAAAAGTCAAAGCCAGGAAAAAGGTATACTGAGGGAGGTGTAACTCCTTTTATCCCCTCTACCTTATCCTCTCGCCCTTTATAGGTAACTAATTTCATTGTTTTCTGGTATATCATTATTGTATGCGCGTGAGTATGTGTGTGTGTTGGCAAAATAGGCAGATACTCATTAAAAATGTGTAAAATTTTGGGGCGCCTGGGTGGCGCAGTCGGTTAAGCGTCCGACTTCAGCCAGGTCACGATCTCGCGGTCCGTGAGTTCCAGCCCCGCATCGGGCTCTGGGCTGATGGCTCGGAGCCTGGAGCCTGTTTCCGATTCTGTGTCTCCCCTCTCTCTCTGCCCCTCCCCCGTTCATGCTCTGTCTCTCTCTGTCCCAAAAATGAATAAAAAAAAAAGAAAAAAATGTGTAAAATTTGTAAAAAAACAAAAAAGAATACCCTTTAATTTAATAATAGCAAGAAGAAGGAAGGCTCCTGTGAACAGATATGGGCATATTATGGAAGACTTCTGTAAATGGATACGGATATATTATTAAATATAATATGTAAGATATTACTTTTCAAAGTTCATTATTTTGAGAGAGAGAGAAAGAGAGTAGGGAAGGGGAAGAGAGAGAGGGAGAGAGAGATTCCCAAGCAGGATCTGCACTATCAACGCAGAGCCTGATGAGGGGCTCAAACTCACAAACCGTGAGATCATGACCTGAGCCAAAACCAAGAGTCAGACGCTTAACCAACTGAGCCACCCGGGGGGCCCTATAATACATCATTAAATATAATGGATCCATAGCTGTTCTCAGAAGCCTTCCTTAGTCTTTCTTATAGTCCGTTTTCTCAAGCTTTTGAATTTTTGCCAATGTCTCGGGGCAGGGGGTGGGGGGGCTGGTTTCATAGTTTCTCTGTAGTTTTAATTTGCAACTCTATTATGAGTGAAATTTAACATATTTTTTCATACGTTTACAGACCCTTGAGATCTTTGCCACGCGTTGTCTTACTATGTTCTTGGCCCATCCCCATATTTAAGTTCTTTATATACTGGATCTTACTCCTTTATCCCCACATCTACGATGTGTGCGAAACCAATTGCCACGTCATTTTCTTAATTGAGGGAAACTAACATAACGTGAAATTTCCCACTTGAACCGTTTTCAAGTGTGCAGTTGAGTGACACGAAGTACATTCACACTGTCGTGCTACGCATCACCCCCACCCACCTCCAGGATTTTTTCATCTTCCCCAACCGAAACCGTGTACTTATGAATTTTTACTACTCTGGGTACCTCATATCAGCGGAATCATACAGTGTTTGTGTTTATGTGACTTGTTTATTTCCTTGACCCCACATGCTCAAGATTCTGTGACTTCAGTGACTCCAGACCGCCACATCTAGGTTTGTTTCTGTTCTTGTTTTTTTTTTTAAATGCCACGTGTGCACATTATAGTGATTTTAGACCTGTTACCACACACAATGGAAACAGACTTCCACTGACTTCTTTTCTGCCCTCAACATTGTACAAAGTTTAAACCCTATCATAGGTCCCTTACTCTATAGCATTAATAATGGTTTTACTTCTCTGATCAATAACTGTACATCCTGATAGGTAGTTGATACACCTTCATTGGGACTTGAAGTTTGGGCTATAAAGTGTCTTTCTTTGTTTCATTTGGTCTTCTTTGGTCTGTTCTACTTTGATATTAGGATCACAGCTCCTGCTTTTTGTAGATTTGGGTTTTCTTTTATGAACAAATTTGAAAATCTTTTCGTAGGCAAATTAAGCCCATTTGTAAATGATATAGTGATATGGTTTAGTCTCAACTCTGTCATATTATTTCTTTTATAATTACTACATGTATTATGCCATACTTACTGTGGTCCCCCCCCCATTATCTAGTATGTATTCTTTGCTTTTTTTTAAAAAATTTTATTTATGTTTGATAGAGAGAGACAGAACACAAGTGGTGGAGGGGCAGAGAGAGAGGGAGACAGAATCCGAGGCAGTCTCCAGGTTCTGAGCTGTCAGCACAGAGCCTGACACGGGTCTCAAACCCACGAACTGTGAGATCAGGACCTGAGCTGAAGTCGGACGCTCAACCGACTGAACCACCCAGGCACCCCTGTTCTTTGCTGTTCTAAAATTTTTTTCTCTTAGGATTTTAGAATAGGGTTTCCAATATTTGGGGATATTTGCATTTTGCTTTGTCTTGACGTTTTACCTTTTTATATCACCTTTAGTTCCTTCCTTTGTTTCTTAATCATTTTTTAAGTTTATTTATTTACTTGGAGAGAGAGTGAATAAGCAGAGGAGGGGCAGAGAGAGGAGGACAGAGGATACAAAGCAGCCTCCAAGCCGATAGCAGAGAGCCCGGATGTGGGGCTTGAACTCACGACGCTTAACTGATAGAGCCACCCAGGCACCCCTGTTTCTGAACCTTTTGACATCTGGTCTATCTATCCATTTTATGTGGTCTCACATAGATGAGATCATTATGTGACTACCATTATGTGACTTATTACCTATTTAATAGACAACGATAGGATTCTGTATTCCCTTTTCTCTTCCACTTCTCCTTCAGTTGCTTTAGTGGCACCCATCTTACTTAATCAGAAAGTGTAATATGTACATACTATTCTCAATTAAATATATAAATGCTCTCCATCAGTCATTTTGCTGTTTCCTCAGTTTTCTCTTGGTTGGGGGAAGCTCATTCTCCAGGAAAGGCATATAATGGTCTCTGATATTTGCATCCAGTTCCGATCTGTCTGTCTGGAGCTGGACACAAAAGTCCTTGGCTGGTATTTTCTTGCGTTGAGTTTCTTGTAAATGCTGCTTCCCTGTTGCCTTGCGTTGTATTACTCTACAAGTAATTTGATCTTGTTGCCTTTAAAATCTAATCATTTGACTAAGATACGTTTGGAGCTGATTATTCCAGAACAGTTTTCCAAGGTACACGGAAGTTACTTTTGATATGTAATTCAAATTTTCTTTTATTTCCGAATTCTTTCCTGGGATTATAGCTTTCCCCCATTTTTAATTTTATAATTGGCATACTGCATAAGCACTGTATCAATGGCACAGCATAATGATTTGACTAACATATACTGTGAAATGATTACCACTTTCAAGTTTAATCTCTGTCGTATGTATCCAAATGAAATATGGATACAAAAAAGACAACAAATGTTTTTTCCTTGTAACCAGAAGTCTTAGGACCTACTCTCTTAATCACCTTGAAATATATCATACATGTTACCATGTATCTTTCATAATAGAGTTATCATGTTGAACATGACATCTGGGATTGCAGTTTTAATATTCACTCAGTTTCACTGTGTTTCTACTTTGAGGGCTCCGGTTATATGTATTTTGGTTCTTCTTTACTGCCTTTCATTTCAACCACTTATCTCTGAACACTTTTTACTTCTTTATCTCATTTTCAACTTCTTGATGATTTTCTTGCCATTCCTCAGGGTCCTTTTACATATTTTTATTTGACTCTATTCTCCCTTGGACATTTTGTAATTTTTCTTTGTTTCTCGGACAGTTTTGTCTTATTTTCAATTGCTTTCCTGCATTTGGCCAACTTTTGCTGCGTTTCTTCCTAATTTTTGTCTAGTCTGCTCTTAGTTTTCGAATTTCGGATTGTAGTTGTAGATATGTAGGCATATGTGCACACACGTGTGTCCAAATACATGATACTTTGCTCAATTTGGTAGTTTGATGTGTGGTGTTACAATTTCTCCTGCTTCATGGTTTCGTGTGTGTGTGTGTGTGTGTGTGTATTTTCATCAGCTGAAAACGTTAGGATTCATTTTTTCATCATAGGAAATGCAAATAATGTTTTGCTGTCTTTTTGAGGTGGCTGGGTATGCAGTCGATTTGATGTTATTCTGTTACTAGGAATTTTGACACAGGGTTCCTAGTTCAGGAATGTTCTCTTCTATCTGTACAGTGAAGTGCGGTTTTTAATAGATAACAGTGGCGGGGGAGGGCCTGGCTGTCTTTTATTTCCGCAGGGTCTTTAATTTGCCCTTTTTACTTCCTTCTTTCCCTTTACTGCCAGGCCTCCAAAGGGCATTACCCTTTCTTTATTTATTTGACTTTTCCCAGAAGCAAGGCTTCTTCAAGGCGGCCACCTCCTGTCCCATTCTCTTTCAAGCCTCTTCCCTGTTAAGTACCCGACCTGTGTTCAGTTTTTAGTGCTTGGTGTCGGACTTTCTCTTTGTAGAGGATTTAAGCCTGGACTTCACTTAAGTCCTTGGCAACAGTGGAGGGAGCTGTGCCGGAATTTGATGTCTTTTCTTTCTTCTACTTAAGAAGCAATTAGAAGTTCAGATCACGGCATTCCCTCGCCTAGTCGCGCTGAAGGCTTGTTTGTTTGTGTTTGTATTTGCTGAAGATGTGAGTAGGGATTCAGACTCAGGCAGTTGCCATTATCCTCCAGACCCGGAAGCCCCCGATACCACTTTTGAAGTATCGAGTGCCAAGTAACATTTCTTTCTTTCCTAGGAGCACGGGAAAGTTCGCGTGTTGCAAGGGCATCCTCAAGGTGACAGCGATTCTGTTACAAGACAGGAGTGTTTTCCTAAGATGCTTATGTCGTAACTCCTTTCTTCTTTAAGAAAGCAGCAAACGGAAAGGAAAAGATTTAAAAAATATATATTGCTTCCCTTCTTCCTCTTTCATGGTTATTAAAAACAATATAAAACAAAATAATCCTGTTATTCAAGTGCTGTGCACCCTCGGAAAAATGTTCCCTTGACCTCTCTTATTCGACCTCTAGACCCTCCCCCCCCCCCCCCCCCCCGCACACCTCTGACTAAATGGACACATAAAATTGACACCTGGGGATCGGGGATGTTTTGCTGTAAAATTAGTAAGAAAACTGCTGCGAGCAGCAGCTAAGTCGGGGCCAGGAGGCGGGTTTGCAGCAAAAAAAAAAACTCAGGTGGGCCGGCCGGCGGTAAGAGCGAGCCTGTTAAGGGTCTGAGGAGGTCCCAAAGACCCAGGACCGAGGAGATGACAGCCTCGGCGGGGCGGCGCCAGGCAGCCGTGACCGACGGCGTCCCCGGTGCGTGTGCACGTGTGTGTGCGCACGTGTGCGCGCGCTCCGCCCGGTCCCGGGCAGCCACCTGTCACTCACGGGGGGCGGAGAGGGCAGCGGCGGGGAGGACGCAGAGGAGGCGGGGCGGCGGCCCGAGCGGGGGCGGCGCCGAGGCCGGCCCCGCGGAGGCCCTCCCGGCGGAGCCCCGCGTGCTGCAGCCATGGAGACGCGGTAATCCCCTCCTCCGGCCCGCGCCCCGGCCCCGCAGCCGCCGCCGATTGGTCGCCCTTTGCTCCCTGACCCGCTCGCCGCCTCCGAGGCCGCCGCTTCCTGCTCGGGCGCCGCGCCGCGCTCCCGGCCCGGGGCGGAGCTCGGGCGCCGAGCGCGCGCCGCCTCCGCCGCCGCCGAGCAGCAACCCGCGCCGGAGGAGGAGCCGCCGCCGCGCCCTTCCCCTTCCTCCGCTCCTCCCCCGGCCCGCTCCCCGCCCGCGCCGGCCCCAGGCAGCACTCGCGAGCAGCGGCGGCCGCGGCCGGCGGCCGAGAGGGGAGAATGCGGCGGCGCTCGCGGATGCTGCTCTGCTTCGCCTTCCTGTGGGTGCTGGGCATCGCCTACTACATGTACTCGGGGGGCGGCTCCGCGCTGGCCGCGGGCGCGGGCGGCGTCGCCGGCAGGAAGGTGAGTGGGGCGCCCTGCCCGGGCCCGGCTCCCCCCCCCCCAAGCCCCCGACTCCCCTTCCCCGCCGGCCCCTCCCGCGCCGACGCGCCCCCCGCCCGGCCGCGGACCCCCTGTTCGGACGTGGCCGCGGGGCAACGAGGGGGGCTCCCTCCCTTCCCGCTCTCCTCCGTCCGGATCTCCTCTCGGGTCCCCGCTCCCCGCCCCCCCCCCGGGCCTCCCGGCCGAGTCCCCAGGGCAGGGGGCGCACCCAGCCCTCTGCGCTGGTCCGACTCGGGCGAGGGCGACCCGGCGCGGCCCCGCAGGACTGGGGGCCCCGGACGCCTTTCTCGTCGCCCCCCCCCTCCGCCCGGCCCCCTCCGTCTGCCACACGTAATTGAAGTTGAGTCCTGTCCGGCCGCCGGGAGCCCATCCCCTGCGGTGGGAAGTTTAAGCGGTGGGGGTGTGGGACACACAAAAGGGGGTGGGGAGGAGAGGAGGGAGAGGCGGCTGCCTTTCCAAAGTGTCATGTACGGGAGAGAGGAGTCCAAGTTCTTCCCTTGCGTTTGATGCGAGCCGCTGCAAATCCTCACCCGTTTCCCCTTGTCACCCCGCGGCGGGGAGTGTTGGGGGGGGGTGCATGTCGGGGGTCTCTGCCCCTTTCTCTGCCATTTACCTCTGGGGGCGGGGGGCGCAGCCGGCCCCGTGCCGGGTAAAAGAGACTCCCTGGGCGGTTGTCAGCGGAGGGGCAGCGCGCCTCTGCGCCCCGAGTGAGGCCGGCCACGGACATCTCCGCCCCACCCTCCCCCGACCTTCCCCTCTCGGCCCCGGCGCGGCCCGGACGTGGCCGCCTGCGCTTGTCTTCCCCAGCCCCGCTCGCCGTTACGCGGGGATGGTCCCTTTTCTGTGGGCGCTCTGAGCAGGCTCCCAAGGGTCGGGCGGTTAGGCCGTGGGGACCGTGTAAGCCAGTCTGGACAGCCGGGCGTATCCGGGAGGAAATCGAGCGGCCGGAGGAGCCCCGACGGTGCGGTCCTGCGGCCGTGCTGGGAGAGGAGGGCTTTGGCCGTGGACCTGCTGCCGGCTGGCCTGTGGTGTTCGGTGGCTAATAGGCTTTGAAAGCAGCGTTATCTTTTCCACAATCCTGGAACCCTCATCGCTGTGATGTTTAGTGTCACCGCAAACCCAGGAAATTCTGAGTTCACGGAGGTGGACCGCGGGTTGGGCAGGAAGCAGGGAATGGTATTCGGGAACAAGCCAAACGGGACTGAGTGTCTATGAACGGACTTTTTTTAGCCATACAGTCAGACCTGTAAAGTCCGTGATGGGGTTTGGCTGCTTCAGAGGTTTCCCTTGTTCGTTTGTTTGTTTCAATTCATTCATTCACTCTCACCTGAAGGAATTAGATAGAGATAGGTATCTTGTTTTAATCTTGGGGAATCGTGTGGAGTTGCTTTGTCTGGAGGGAGCAGAAATGAAGTCGTTCCGTGTGCTGAAATGGCCTAGCTGAGTTCTGAGCTAACAGTGTGCCCTTAGCCCCGTTCTTTTGTAATGCAGGGAAGTGCTGTATATGTACCTGAAGGCTTTTGTTTGTTCTTGGATGGTAAAGAGCCCGGCGAGCAGCAGGAGCAGTGTGGCCCTTTGAAAACTGTGCTCTCGTTAACCTGGAATTATTTTCAAAACTTTTGCTGTGCAGTAAGCCGGGCCTTGGCAGGGCTGCATGGCTTGGTGTGCTGGTGGGACCTGGCAGAGCCTTCTGCCTTTCATGCAAAAGAAAAACAAATAAACCACACTGGTAGAGCTTTTCCTCGGTTTGTCGCTTTCATGAGAAACGTGTGATTAGAAACAGCAACGGTGTGGCCTTAGCATCCAGAGAAGCTGACTTCCCCTGTGGGCTTCAGCTGCAGGGTTTTGAGGGGGTCTCCTGTGTTGGCCTCTGAAGTGGTATCCTTAATTAAAAAAAAAAAAAAATCTCAGAACTCTTTGTGACCTAGTGGGAGATAAGAGATCAGGTAGGAAAAAATGTGTGGGAAATGAACAATTATACATGGATTGGTGATTTGGGATTCTATTCTTTCTGTCAACGAACCATAAAATTTAATCCCGGCCCTTAGAATGGTTTAGTGATTTGTCAGTTGAGGAAGAGGTGTGTAAATGCAATAGCTTTTGAAATCGCAGTAAAAGACTCATTAACTTAGTGTTGTGGACCCTGGTATGAAAGTCGAGCCCTGAGACCATTCTGGAGGACCTGAATAGAAAACCCCGCCGTCTTGAATTTCCTAATCTAGAGTATAAAACTGTGTACTCTTCCTTCCTTCTGAACTGTTTCCAGGGATTTAAAGACTAAAAAGCTCTCTTCAGATTTAGTTCATCCTTATGATAAAAGGAAATACGTAGTTTTTTTTTTGTTTTTTTTTTTTTAGCTTGTAAAGTATGGACATAAAAAAGATAATGTGGGACGAAAGGCAGAATTTAAATACTAGCTATAGTTTTTTAGGTGCAAGTGGAATTAATGTTTCTTCTCTTGTTTCATAGTATGCAAGTCAGTGCTTAGCCTGTGTCTCTCGGCCCTGATGTTTTTCACGGGTTCAGTATTAGACTTCGGGGGATTGTCTGATGGGAGCCTGCCTGGTATTTCTGCTGCTTCAGCACCCCCGCCCGGGCTTGTCACTGTGTGCCCTGCCTGTTAAATAACTCATCCCAGGACCGTTACTCTCCCATTTGGCAAAACCCAGAAAGCGTGCCGCACCTCGGATT
Source organism: Lynx canadensis (assembly GCF_007474595.2). Taxonomy (NCBI): domain Eukaryota; kingdom Metazoa; phylum Chordata; class Mammalia; order Carnivora; family Felidae; genus Lynx; species Lynx canadensis. The sequence goes on from NC_044313.2 coordinate 69,059,611, forward strand.
GCAGATCTAATAAGGTGAACGGGAGGAGCAGGTGCTCAGAAGCATCGTGGGCATTGCCACACCATTCGGGACTCAGTGCTGAGGCATCAGGTGTGAGGTCAATCGGTTTACGCGTAATATTGTTTAAAAGTATTTCCTTTACATTTATGTAGATCACCCTCCCATAGTTGGCTCTGTCCCCTGAATTAATAATTTGCACTTCAAGGATGTCTCTCCTTTGATCTTAAATGCTTTACAATTTTAATCACGTTAAGTCTCCCCAGGCCTTGGCAGGTTGGCCGTGGGTGAGGCTGTAAGGAGAGAAGAAGGGATATCTGTTGAAGCGCACTTGCCTAAGGGTTAAGGGTGGCCGTGGAGGACGGAAAGGGAAGGGTTTCCCGGGATGTAAAGTTGACGGCTGTGTCAACCCGAGGGGCACCTGGGGAGCTCAGTAGGTTAAGCGTCCGACTTCGGCTCCGGTCGTGATCTCTCGGTTTGCGAGTTCGAGCCCCGCGTCGGGCCCTGTGCTGACGGCTCAGAGTCTGGAGCCTTCTTCGGATTCTGTGTCTCCCCCTCTCTCTGCCCCTCCCCTGCTCATACTCTGTCTCTCAAAAATGAATAAACATTAAAAAAAAAAAAGAGAGTCCGTCAACCTGAGACCCTGGTCTGCGCTGCTCACGTCCTCGGGAGGGAAGGGAAGGTGTTAGCTGAAGGATGGACCCCGGGCCCGGGGAGCCCGTTCGCTTTCCACCACCCTTCCTTGAGGGGCTTCGGGGGTGGTCCTGTCGGAGGCATGTGGGAGATAGAGGGAGTGGTGGGGGAGTGTGGTACACGTCAGGGCAACAGTAAGGTGTGAAACTGGACTTGGGACTAGGCTCTAGAGGGCCTCGTGTGCCGGGCTGACTGGCTGGTTCTTAATTTGGTTGATCACAGGGAGACAGTAATGCGTTTTGAGCTGGGCAGGGGACGTTCACAAGAAGGCATGGCAATGAGTCCATTTATTGGCACTGAGCGACCCTAGCTCTCTACCCGCTTCTGCTTAGTGACCTCTACTAATTTAACTGAACCTCTCCGACCCTCCGTTTCTCATCTTTGCAGCGGGGATAACCATTTTCACCTCGTGGCAGGGCGCTAGATGCCATTAGGAAGGTGTTGAGAAAGAGTAGACACCGGATGAATGGTTTTGGGGCGGTAGGGGGAATAAAGAAAAAGTAAAAACCCCAAATGACTCCTTGAAAAAAAAATTTTTTTTTTTAATGTTTATTTATTTTTGAGAGAGAGACAGAGCATGAACAGGGGAGGGTCAGAGAGAGGGAGACACAGAATCTGAAACAGGCTCCAGGCTCTGAGCGGTCAGCACAGAGCCTGACGCGGGGCTCGAACTCACGGACCGTGAGATCGTGACCTGAGCCGAAGTCGGCCGCTTAACCGACTGAGCCACCCAGGCGCCCCCCAATGACTCCTTGAAAATATAGTGAACCAGGAATCTCAAGTGTCTTCTTGTCCTCTGGAAACCATTGATGCTTTTGTTTTGTGCTTTCATCCTTCACCCGTTCCTCCAAGATTGATTGGTTTGGTTCATTGGGCTTGGATCAAAGAGTGACATTAAGGACCGCCTTCTTGGGAAGGGTCAGGATGCGCCAGCTCTCTCGTGCCCAGCTGTGGTGTCAGAGCGGGGGTCCCCCCTGGGATCCGGGCGGCCCTCCTCGGCCTTGCATCCCCCAGCAGGAGGGGAGATGGCTGGTATTTCCTCCAGCGTGAGTGGTGTGAGGTTGAACGTGAGGCTGCCATGTGTTACGATGGGGGTCTGTGAGCCTGTCTGTGGGTGGAGGCCAAGGAGGGTACCCAGAAGACACCTAGGCACCCCTATGAGCAGGGTAGAGTCGAAGGAAATTCTGTTTGAGATGGGAGTGTGAAGCCGAGGGTAGGCAGGGCAGTGGTGGGGGGAGAAGGCTACAGCCAGAGAATCCGACACGTGGCACCGTGATACCAACTTTTCTCCAAAGCAAGTCCAGGGTCCTTGTTCCGGAGCTATGTCGTGGCTGCTCTGGGTGCTCGAACATGAGGGAAGCAGGTTGTGGCTGATAAGCTGTGCAGAAGTAACGGGCGCTTCCCTTAACCCTCTGGCAGAAACGAGCAAGAAGCTGCTGTCCCCAGGGGTCGGCTGGCTCAGGCTGTCAGACCTCGAGGTAGGGGTGGGGAGACCTGGCTGGTAAAGGCTGTGCGTGGGCTTCAGGCCCTCTACCCCACCTCCTGGTGAATGGTGGGTTTCCTGTTTGGAACGGGGGGGGGAGAGGTAATGGAGAGGTGGTCGGGGGAAATGACTAGCCAGGGATATTTATACATTTATGTTCGGATCGGTAGCTATGTGTACACATAGTATCTTGTTTCTGCCGGAGCTGGAAGTCACGTTTGGGAAGACGTCGACTTCAAAGCAGGCAATGCTGTGCTGCCTACCTTCTAGCAAATCCAGAGACAGTTGGCTTAGTGGAAGGAGGGAGGGGGAGGAGAAGGGGAGGAGAGGGAGAGAGGGTGACCGCTGCCTGGGCTGGCAGAGACACAGGCAAAGGCAGGAGCTGACTTTGAGATGCTGGCTGAGATCCCGGGGAAGGAGGTGGGGTATTCCTGGGGAAATAACGAAACCAGACCAAACCTATGAAGTCTCCTAGCCGGCCCAGCCGAATTCATGGGATGAGAAAATTGCCACACCTGGCCAGATCCGCTCGCCTCTTTTAGTTCTTCCGCTGTGCTCCTTGTGAATCCTGTTCTGGAAGGTTTGTCTGGGCGATGCGGCGATGCACGAGCTGGGTGGATGTCCAAGTGGAAATGCACCTGCACAGCGATGCCACACAGATTAAAATAGGGGGATGCTTCCGTTCTGCTTGTGAAATAAATGCCACCCTCAAGACCCCGAATGCCCCCGAGACGCTGGCCGCCCTGGTCCTCCCTTGGGATCCCTTCGCTGTGTTCAGCACCCAGAGAACTGAAAACCTGCCACTGCAGGGGCCTTTTGGACCCCGCTTCTGTGTCCACGTCGCAGTGGGACTTACACAGGTGGGGTGCCACCCCCGTCGGTGTGCCACTCAGAGCCAAGAAGTGTTGGCCTGGTGTCACCCCCCTGACCCGAAAGGTCACCTTTCCCCTTGAGGCGGGAGTGTTTGATTCTCAGTTGCCGCTGGGGATCCGTGTTCACTCCTCCTGTCTCAGATCCTTGCCTCCAGACTGCCTTGTTGGTGAAGCGTTTTCGGGAGGACTTCTGGTTCCTCCATAAGCAAACCCCCCTGAGTGGGGTTTCCGGAGAGGCTGGGCCCGGCGAGGGCCTCTCCTCCTTTGAGAATTAGATCGAATGGGTTGGAGGGAGCACTCCGGTGGACACTCAGGTCCTCAGAGTGGAACTTGACCCTGTCTCTTAGCCGGTGTGGGGCTTCTCTAGCCTTTGGCCACGTGCCTGACCTTCAGGATCAACGCCAGGTGAATGCCCGTCTGGTTTACCTGTCTGGTCAGGAGAGCCTCCCCTGCCTTTCTCCGTTTTGACCGTGTGCCCGTTTCTAGGAGATGAAAAACCGGACTCGAGCCAACCAGGCCTTCCCTGCTGGAGCCCCTCCTCCTCCCCGTCGGTCCCCTGCCCTCACTCTGCCTCGGTGTTTCTGCATTCTGTCATGTCCAGTATAACGGGCCCGGGGAACGTGTCATCTTATACGGGTTGGGTTTCTTCGCGTGTTGGAATGGAGAAGGCAGTGATTCATCCAGAAGGCTGGATTTGGAAAAACCAAAAAGGCCCCACACGGGGCCGTTCACTCCTGGGCTTACACGGAAGCAGCTTTCCTGGGCTTTGGGGATGACGGGCCCTGGGTGCCACGCCTTACGGGAGCTGGCTGTCGGGAAGCCGCGAGCGGCTCAGGGGTGGCCGCCTGGGGACGTGCCACCTGCCTCTGCCCCTGCCCTCCGCGGAGTCCCTCAGGCCCTGAGGGTCGGCCGCCCGGTCCTGCCAGGGCGGGCACTTTCCTGCCCGGTGACTCTGGGAGGAGGTATGGTCAGCGTGGGCGGGACAGGGTTACTGTATTTCCAGAGCCCACATCAGGACACGTGTATTGTCAGGGTCAAGGGTCCCCTTGGGGCAGCGGTCACTCCGGATCAGAAGTTGCTTAGTCTTGGCCGGGCGGACATTTGGAGCCAGTTCATCTTTGTTGTGTGGGGCTGCCCTGTGCGTTGTCGGACGTTTAGTGGCTTCCCTGGCCTCCGCCTCGTGTGTGACAACCGGCAATGTCTTCGGGCCCTGCCAGGTACCGCCTGGGGGACAGGATCGCCCCTGATTAAGGACCGCTGCAGTGTCTGTGTGAACTTTGATTTTTTTTTTTTTTTCCCCATGCGACCTTTATGGTTAGACCCCTGCCGAACAGGATGGCCTCTTTGTGCGGTCAGGGTGGACCCCGGGGTGCACACCCGCTGTGTGCCAGGCCCAGGCCTGATGCTTTATCGATGTCGACTCGGTGACTCCTCGTAGCAGCCCTTTTAGTCCTCATTTTTCCGATGAAGACTGAAGCACAGAGAGGGTGAGCAACTTGCCCAACGTCGCAGAGCTGGCGGATGGCCGACCCAGCGTTGTCTGATGGGAGGAATCCCGGGCCTCCGGAGGCGGTGGGGTTTGCCTACAGCTCGAGGCCTGGAGGGTTTCTGCCTGCCCGCGGTGTGGGATGTGGCTCCCTCTTGGTAGCTGGTCTGTCTGTGCCCCTTCTGTGCCTTGTGGCGGCACCCTCGCCCTGCTGCGCCCGTCAGAACATTCCCGGAAGGCATTTTGGAGCACACACATAATGCTTCGATGGTGGTATCGGGTCCGTTTGGCTCTTTTCTTCATTTTCACCTTTTTGCGCTATGTGATTACATTTTACGTGTTCTTTTTTTTTTTTTTTTAATTTTTTTTTTTTCCAACGTTTATTTATTTTTTTTAAGACAGAGAGAGACAGAGCATGAACAGGGGAGGGGCAGAGAGAGAGGGAGACACAGAATCGGAAGCAGGCTCCAGGCTCTGAGCCATCAGCCCAGAGCCCGACGCGGGGCTCGAACTCACGGACCGCGAGATCGTGACCTGGCTGAAGTCGGACGCTTAACCGACTGCGCCACCCAGGCGCCCACATTTTACGTGTTCTTATCCGTCGGTCATCAGCCGGTCCTGAAGACCACAGTCGTCAGCTGCCCTCCTGCAGGAGCAGAAATGAAAACAGGTTCTACTCCCTTCCATTCCTTCTTTCAGTGAGTATTTCGTCAGCACCTACTACGTGACAGACACTGTTTGGGTACTTGGGAATGTAACAGACAGAATCCCCGTTCTCATGGAACTTTCATTCTGGGGGTGGGGGGAGCCAGACAGAAACAGGAGAGGTTAGTAAATGGTGTTGGGTGGAGAAAGGTGCTAAGTGCCAAGGGAGAAAAAAAGCAGCGTCAGGGGATTAGGAGCTGGGTGGGGGTGGTTGTGGTGCCTCGGTGGTCCCTTAGGCTCAACGGCAAAGTGAGGTTTGAGCAGGTTTGAGCCCAGACTGTGGAAGCAGGTGAATCTCTGTGGCTCCCTTGGCTTCGCACACAGCCCCTGGTTCCAGCTGTGTCCTGTCTTCTGGTGGTCTGTCTTCTCTCTTGCTTTTGCTAAACAAGAGAGCTGGTTTTCTTTCCCGAAGGTTGTCGCCTTTGGTCTGTCACTGGTGGAATTTCCTCTGTGACGTGGAAATCTTGGGTCTTCTTGTCGCAGGGCTGTCTCGGGTGATGCGTGTACCCACCGTAGTGACCACGGTGTGCATACTCCCGCTCCCCCTCTCCCGCTTGGGGCTTGAGACCGCTCTAGGTGCCCGCAGGTTAATAACGTGCATCGACTCGGTAGAACGTGCTTGTGGAACGATCCTGTCGCTTGATTTCTGAGCCGATCTGTGCGAAATGCTAAGCTGGACCCGGTCGGCGTCATGGTCCATTGTTGAGTACACTGTTAAATGACATTGCACGTTGGCGGAGCGCTTTCCAGGCGTATTCTCATTTAATGAGGAATCCTCGCGGGTCCCTGTGCACCTGCTGCGGCACGGGATTCCCACTGTGACGTCGTCTCTGTGAGCTGCTCTGGGTGATGGGGGTTGTTGATTCCTGCAGGGAAACCAGAGGGCAGAAGCTGGCCTGGCACCCGGGCTTTGGAGAGGTGGTTCTTGGCAAAGTGGGTCACACTGAGGCTCTGTGGTCTATAGTATTTGTGGAAAATAAAATGGACATGTGACTTCATTGCCCACAGCCGTGGTAGGGAGGGGAACGGTGGGAAATTGCACATCCTCCCGGTTCTCATGTGGGATTACCCAGCTGCTTTTCAGGGAAACTGTGGGCACTTACGAGGAGTCATTAGATACGTTATGGGGTTCTGCGCAGCGCCCCCGGCGTGTTTCCAGAAAAAACAACTGGAGCGTTTGCATGGCGGCAAAGGAAAGGTCCTTTTAAAGACCTTCAGACTTTGGAGCAGTTGTGGAGGTTTCTTTAGCTCTGCCCCGGGGGCCTTCTTCGTGGAAGGGTGCTGCTCTAGAAGACAGACACACGTGAGTGGCAGGGTCTGCCTGTCTCAGCTGAATCACAGGGACAGCTGGAGGAGCTGATGTAAATTAGAGGTCTGCATTTGGGAGATGCCCATAAACTAGGTACCCTGTTATCAGGTGGTGACTCTTGCGTGGGGGGGTGGGGGATGCACGGGCCTGTCCTGGATGGTGAGCTGGCTGGCCCTGCGTGGGATGCCTTCAACACTCATTGTCTTGGCGCTTCCCGCCTCAAGGGCTCTCCCCTCAACCTAGATTTTGAGCTTTTGCTCTGTAACCTTCACAGGGCTTACCCTCTTTTCACCACCCCGTGCCCCCTTCTGGCCCTTCCCTGTTCCCTTGTGCTGAGAACCCACCCACTTGTGTTTCTTGCTGCTCACTTCTTTTTAATGCTTATTTGTTATTTTTGAGAGAGAGAGCATGAGGGGGAGGGGCAGGGAGAGAGGGGGGGTGGGCTCCGTGCTGACACCAGCGAGCCCGATGCGGGGCTCGAACCCGCGAACCATGAGATCATGACCTAAGCCGAAGTCGGAGGCTGAACCAACCGACTGAGCCACCCAGGCGCTGCTCACTTTTGATAATCACCGATTTTCCCCTTCATCTGGAATATACCTCTTTTTATCAAGTCTAAGATGCCATTATCCATAAAACCATTATTTTATGTAGCACTGGGCAAGAAAAAAAAAAGCCACTGTTCATTGAACTGTGACACAATGGTTTCTTTATCAGTTAACGTTTTTATTTTCTACTTATTTAAAGAGCTCTTTTGGACTTAATTAGACATTGATTTTTCCATACATCACGCTTGTGCATAGATAAAAAGGAAAATACACATGAAATATATGGGGTAAGGTGTTCCTAAAACTTTCTCAGTGTCTACTTTTGACTCCGAGATATTTGTGCCTGTTTTCCTCAAAGTCATCTGCACTGCCAAGACCTTTGGTGATGCAGCATTAAAAAAAAAAAAAAAAAAAAATCAATGAAAGCTCTAAAAGCTCTTGGTTCTGGGCTCTTAACATAGCATGGCAGTTATGTAGAGTTAGCCAGATTTTAACTCATTTGGGAATTTTCCCTAATTCCCCAATTCCCCATTCATTTCTATCCTACTTGGTTTGGTTTCTAAGGATTACGAGTGCTTTACTGTTGTTTCTGGGGTTTTCTTCCAGGCCACTTGACGTGCATCATGTGGACTTTGCCACTGGTGTGTTGTATGTTTGAGCAGGTGCTGTGACAAGGTGCGTTGTGGCCCTTTTCCTGGCCCGCAGCGTCATCAGGCTCATTCATTGTGGGATGCGTCCCGATTTCATGTTAAGCTGTGAGAAATAGCGCATCTTAGAACTGATGAGTTACGGTCTTCTTTTTCTCACGTGTGAGACTACTCCCCTTTATGAGAACTCGGCTCCACGCCTTCTGTGCTCGATAAAGGGAACTGTGCTTGATAAAGGGAAATGGTAGCCCCCATTGGAACGTGTACATCTGTATCTGTTCACTCTCAATCCCCAGGATCCATGGAAGCAAAAGTACTTCTTGGCTTTTATTTTTGAGCGGTGAGCAGTGATGAGCATGAACCCTTTCCAAAACACTTTGGAGCGTTTTCTATCTACAGGTTAACCCTGCTGAATGCTGGGATCTGCAGGGGTGAGCAAGGCACTCTGTCTTCCTTCATGGAGCTCAGAATCACTGGACAAGCCAACTAGAGAAAGACAAAGAAAGAAAAGAAAGAGAAAGAAAGAAAAAAGTTGAAGAGGGATTGGATAGCAGTTGAAATGTTAAGCATCATCATTAATTTTCTTAGTGGCAGTAATGGTCTTGGGGTTGTTTTTGAAAATCCTTATCTTTTGTAGGTACAAACTAGATATTTATGGGTGCAAATCATGACCTGGGCCACAATCAAGAGTCGGATGCTTAACTGATTGAGCCACCCAGGTGCCCCTGAAAACCAAAATTTTTCAAAAAGCAACTTGAAGGCTTAGGGATAGAGCCAGTGAAAGGTTTCTGGTCCCAGTTTCCAACATGTCTGTTGTAGGGAGGTTTTTAGCAAACAATGCTTCTACACCAGCTGAGCGCCTTACGAGTTCAATCCAATTCTGATAGTGTCTGCCTGGAGACGGTGCCCGCTTCCACGGGTTAAGGGCTCAGTCCTACAAGATCGTCCTCCGCTTCTGCGGCCAATCACAAGCCCAGACTGTTCCCTGTGCTTCTGACGGGCTGGCTAAAAATTAGAGGTTCCCAAGGCCCTTTTCTTGGGTAAAAAGTTAGTTTGCTAGAACGGCTCAAAAACTCAGGGAACCCGTTTACTGACTAGATTACTGATTTATTACAAAGGATATCAAAGGATATGAATGAATAGCCAGATTAAGAAACACATAGGGCAAAGTCCCAAACAAAGAAGCTTCTGTCCTCATGGAGTTTGAGGCCTGGTGTGGTGGCACACAGAAGTGTTCTGGTTCTCCTAGAAGCTCTCTGAACCCCCTCCTTTTGGGTTTTTGTGGAGGTTTCATTACATAGGCATAACTGACCAAATCATTGGCCATGGGTGATCGATTCCATGTTTTGCTCTCCACCCCCCCCCCCCGAAATTGGGGAGGTGGGACTGAAAGTTCCAGCCCTCTGATCACACGGTTGGGGCCCCTGGCAACCAGCCCCCATCTTGAGAGCTTCTCCAAAGTCACCTCATTAACATAAACCCAGTTGTGAAAGGGGGCTTGTTAAGATTCACGAGACACCCATTTCACCTTTATGGCCCTAAAGGGTGTTCAGGAACTGAGGACAACAGGCAGTTCAAGGGTTTGGGGAGTCGTAAGCCAGGACCTGTGGACGAAAGAGAGAATATATTTCTCATAAATCAGCATCACCGTTAGTAAAGACATACATCAGTCTTGTGTGTCTTAGGAATACCCAGTGGTGATTAAATTTTTTTTTTTTAACATTTATTTATTTTTGAGACAGAGCATGAATGGGGGAGGGTCAGAGAGAGGGAGACACAGAATCTGAAACAGGCTCCAGGCTCTGAGCTGTCAGCACAGAGCCTGATGCAGGGCTCGAACTCACGGACCGCAAGATCATGACCTGAGCCGAAGTTGGACGCTTAACCGACTGAGCCACCCAGGCGCCCCCAGTGGTGATTCTTTTCAAAGGATGCTTCGGAGGTGCCTAAGATCTCGAACCTGTATCACCAGGAAAATATTCTTCTATTTGGTACCGTTTCTTCTTAAGAATTATCTGCGTAAACTCTCAGGAAATTACTAACCTTGGTGAATGTTTTGGTGGGAGAGTGTTTGTTAGTTTAAGGTGTTCTGTGAGATCGCTTACACCTAACCAGCCTCCTCCGTGGCCCAGAGACCCTGTCACCTACCTGAGTTTGACTTGGATGTTGTTACATTGACTGTATCCTTCTCATTTGACAGGTGCGAGGGCAGAAAACGTGTATGTTTAGTCCTGCTAGCTTTTCCACTCATCCTGGGCAGTCTGCTTGCTGTCATAAACAATCCATTAGGAGCCATGGATGATTTGGGAAGCCAGGGTGGGAGACCCTTAATAAATATTTATTATTTCTTTCCCCAGCAGGATATCGTTGGTAACACCTCATATTTTACATTGGATTTGTGAATGAGACATTTGTGACAAACGTATGATAATGCATGTGTTTTCTTGTAAGTTTTATTTAGGTAATCCCTACCCCCAACGTGGGACTTGAACTCACGACCCCGAGATCACGAGTCAAATGCTCTTCCCACTGAGCCGGCCAGGCGCTCCTCATAACGCATGTTTTCTGTAAGGTATAATTCCTGATACTTCCAATTTATGTCAGCCTTGTCACCGAGCTGCCCGAAGCACTTTGGAGGCATTGCTCATTTATCTTTCGTTTCTTCATGCCCGGAAGAGTGTCAGGAACTGGTTTTCTTCCTGCACTCATGCGTGCAGTTTCCAGCGGGCCCCAAGGTTATGAACTTGTCCCACAGGTCATGCAGTGGCAGTGTTGGGGCTAGAATTGTAATGGCTCCCCAACTACTTAAAATACGGCTTTGGAGAGAGTCGGCTCTGGCCGTCCTGATCTTAGAGCTGCCGTCCCTGACTCGAGAGTGTGCCGTGCCAAACGGCAGGTTTCTGTCTCGTTAATGCAGACCTGCAGCTTCAGACCTGGAAGGTGCTGATTGCTGGGGCTGGCGATCGTCTCCGTGACCTTTATCACTGCGTGCTGCGGATGTGGGTGAGCTAGCAGTGAGCTGGGAGGGGGTGTGTTCTGGGTTCTTAGGTGGCCTGAGCTCCGGCCTGAGGGCGGGCATCACAGAAGGAGCCTCGCTGTGGTCGCCGGGTCTCGCCGACGGGTTCACAGAGGCAGGTGGGGCCTCTGATGATCTAATCCGCCTGGTGCTTCACGCAAGCATCGCAAAGTGCTGGTGTCCTTACCACCTGCACCATCGGTCTCTGAAAGCAAAGCTCTCCTCAGTACTTTGAGATTTTATGTGGGTTTCGGCAGAGGGAAAGAGGGGCCTGTGGAGGGCCGGTGTGTGTTCAGGGTCTGAGCTGCCCGCAGAGCGGAGTCCTCGATGACCCGGGCTCCGTGCGCGATGCGGCGTGACTTGTGGCCAGTGGCCGCCTAAGAGCCGGTGTCCAGTGGGGAGCCCGGGTCTCAGGGGGTTGCCAGGGCAACTCGGTAAATCCACCTTGGGGCATTTGGAAACCGCCTTGCAGAGCCCAGGGCGATTGTGCAGTGCAGGGGCCCTCCGACGGCACAGCTGGCCCTGGGGGCACAGGGAGCCGTGGGCCTGGCTTCTCCAGGTGGCTGTGTAAAACCCAGGCAAGTCCCTTAACTCCTCCGTTCCTCAGTTTCCTCATTTATGGATCTCCTCGGGTGGTTCAGTGAAGAACGAGGCGGAATGGGGCCTGGTACTTCTGTAGTGAGTGCCTCTGACACCTGCTGGTGCTGACGGAAAACTCTCATGTTAGAGTGACAGGTGCTGGCGCCCCGAGCCGGGTGGGGCTGCCCTCCGTGGCAAGTGTTCACGAGCCCAGGGCTCCTGTGCTCACTGGAGCCAGCCGCCCTGTGCCGTGTTTAAGCAGATGAGCCTGCCCTTCCGGAAAGTACCTGCACCTCCGTGGAGCTTGCCTGGGACCTTCATTTTAGAAGGAGGGTAAGGACACAAGGGATTCCTGCAGCCTTTGCTCCTTCTTCAGTGAGGAAGCCGAGCCCAGAGGGGTGGGTGACCTGGGCAGGGTGAGGTGGGCAGGGGCTCCGGTGTGTGAGCGCTGAGTCGATGGGCGGGGGGGGGCGGTCTGGCAGACCGGAGGCAGGAGGCTCAGGCCGGAGCCCTCTCCTCCAGCGTGAGGTTCCCGGGAGCTCATTTCCCGGTTTTACCCCGTAAGCTCCCGTCTTTGAAACTACCCCAGGATGTGGTTTTTAACTCTGTGACTGTGTAATTAATTTTTTAACTCTAATAGGCAATTGGCTTTTTCAATATTGAGCTGTTATTATCTGAATGCGGCGTGTTATTTGGAAACTTTTCCACAAGGTTTTAATTAGGAAACGTTCTTTGGTTTCATCAGTACAGTTTCTGGCTTGCTTTTGAAACTGTAGGTGAGTGACAAGCGGGAGACAAATTAATAATCGTGGCAACGCGACAGAGCCCCCCCAGTGAGGGCTGAGGACTCGTTCTGTCAATTAGCAGGGTGTTCGTGTGGTTTCTCTGATGCCTCTAATTAAGACAACGTACAACTGGATTGCAGATTAATAGATAAACCGTGCAATGATGTCGAGAAGAACACTCCATGCAAAAACCCGGATGTTTGGTTGTGCCCACTCGAAGAGCCTGGTTCAGGTGTTGCCGTCACCCTTACTGGCCTCCATTTCCTCACCTGTAAACTGAGGGTGGCTGGAAATTCACGAGATGACGGCGGCCTTACTGACACGGGTTAGCCAGCGCCCTACTTTTTGCGCGTGCTCACTCTCCTTTCCCGCAGATGCTTCTGGGGCTGACTCCAGGCGTCTCTGATGGACAAGGGGGCTTGCTCGGAGGAAGAGACCCTAGCTGATGGTGACGTCGTGGGTGAGTCATTGGACCAGGGATGAAATCAGGAGCAGCCCGCTTCCTTTGCGGACTGTCTCCCTTTCTTGGACCACATGGAATCGCATGGCCCTGGGGAGGTCCCTGTTTTTAAGGGGAAGCTGTGGCACCGAGCGAGGCCAGCAGTGTCACGTCTGGGTTACGTTTTGAAGATACTGTAGTTGGTCAGAGTGCAGTGTGGTCCCCAGAGGCACCAGAACAAAGCAGACCTACTGGATTAATGGCACGGGGGGAGCGAGCTGATGCGACGGCAGTTGCGTGGCTGTGTGGCTTCACGTCCTGCCTTCCTGGCCCCCAGACGTTTAGGCTGGTCACCTCCTCCCAAGGCCTCAGGAGCTGGCCCACCCTAGGAGATCCAGCGTGCTCCTTGGAGGTCCAGCGTGCTCCCTCGCCCCCTGTGGCGAGCTCTGTTCATCCCTCCCCTGTCAGAGCTGGGGGAGAGTCTGGCTTGGGAGCCTTCCCTCCTGTGTCTGGGCTATTTGTTTGCTTCAGGAAGGTAATGTCGCGCCGTGAGAAGAACAATCCTGGCCTGGGAGGTCTGCACACAGAGAAGTGGCGGACAAGGCCTAGCGATCTGGCCTTTGCCTGGCGTGCTGGTCAGGAAGCCTCTGCAAAGAACATACACATTTAAGTGTAATTAGGCAACGGGGGGTGGGGGGAGCCGGGCTAAGAGATGACCTTTAAAGGTTGTCGCAGCCCTCCGGTACTTGGCAGCACGAAGAAATGTATCAAGATAGAGAATCCCTGTTTTAAGGCGTTGCTCTTTCCTTTAAAAAGGCTGTCGGGACTGTGGAGTGGTGCCCAGAGAGTTCAAGAGACGGACAACGTTCAGCATTTAGTTTCCCCTGCGCGGTAACGATGGGGGCAGTATGTTTGTGCTCGGCGTCTCTGGAATGATTGGGATCCACTATACCTGGGTGTGTGTGAAGCGTTCAAGATCCCGTGCGTGTCTCTTAGCGCCTTCCCCGGGGAGGGGGCCCTACTGCTCCGTCCCGTCCTCCGATCTGCGTGCGAGCAGAGGGACAAAGGAGGAGAGGACCCGGAGCTGTGGGTTGGCCCAAGCCCTTCTCCGCCAGCCGCAGACACTGGGCTGTGTGCCCTCGGGGGAGGAGGGGTGCGTCTCCGGATCCTGATAGTAGGACGCAGACTTCCGTCATCCCTGGGTCCCCCGGCGCGTGCCAGCGTTGATGCTCTTGCACCACTGAGCAGTCTGGTGTAAGTTCTAATCGCCTGCATCCCACTAGCCTGTGAGCACCTTGAGGCCTGGCGTGTGCTTAGCTCCTCCCTTCCCGCCTTTCTCCCTCCGGTAGAACTACACTAGCAGCCGTGGTGTGTCTGACCTTGGGGAACGAAGCCACGAGGATCTGGGAATCTGCATTCTGGGAGGGGTGCAGGTTGAAGGCCCACCAGACCGGTACTGGATAGCCCCACATGGAGCTCCAAGGGGGCTCAGATAATCAGCAGACAGGACCAAGGAGGGGACATTTGGGGAAGATCTGATGACTGGAAGGATCCAGCCACGAAGACGTGGTGGAAGACCGTCCAGTCATGGAGAGGATCACGTGCAAAGGTCCTGAGGCCAGACTGGATTGGTGTGCTTGGGCCACGAAAAGCAAAGAAGGCTTGCGAATAGAAGCACGGGGGCAAAGGAGGCACCGGGTCAGTAAGCATTTAGGAATTTATTCGTGTGTGTCATTGGGTTCCCGAGTGTAGCTCAGCACCCCACACACTGTTGGTGCTCTGTAAACATTGGGCAGTGAGATGCAATTCAGACTGGTGGGAGCCACCGTGGTGAGAATGGCTGTGAGCCCAGACTCAGTGGAGGGTCTGCTGCTTGGTGAACCACGTCATACTATTAGAACACATCCTGGCCTCTGCCTCCACTCTCCCCTGAGCTTTTCCCCCCTGCTGCGTGCCCTAGCCTTGAGTTTCAAGCCACTTGCCCCTTTTTGCACTGTCTCCGGTCTGTAACGGCTGTGGTCTGGCAGAAGCGGTCAAGGTAGGGAGCCGTTATCGTTTCTGGGTGCAAGTCTGGCTTTCCCCCAAGCGCAGTGCATCCCTGAGCATTTCTTTCCTCCAGAAATGCTGCATTGCTGTTGTGGCCCAACGGGCCCCAGCTGTATTTGTATGTGTGCTGTTAAATCATCGCGCCTTAATCAGCGGGGTGCCGCTTCACCTCTCCCGAGGAGTGCAGGGAGACCATGCAGGATGCTGAGGCACAAGAGAGAGACATACTGAGCTGAGCGATAGAATTATCAGTTGTTTTTAAACCGTCTTCGTTCCTTCCAGCTGTATTTAGCAAAGAGATTTTCATTATGAACTCCCTTCCACCAATCCATCATCGTAAAACTGCTGTGCATTTAGATGGTAATCTTTAGTCAGGCACCTAGGTTAAAGTGGTCTCTAGGCTGCCTGGCTGTGTAGACGCACCGCTGGGCTCCGGATTAGGCATCTGACGTTCTCTTGCACGTTACGTTCCTGAGCTTTGGAGCTGCCTGTGATTGGCTGTTTTAAAGCTCTGTGCCTTCAGTGGCCACTGGGGTAAGAAGTTTTGACACACCACTGACCTCTGATGTAGAGGATGGGAGGTTTAGGGCATTAGATGGGACGGAGGCGGATTTATGTTGTGAAATGTGGGGGCGCCTGCAGGCAGTCCTTCTGGAGGGCCACTGGGTGGGCGTGCGGTCTGTTCACACTTTGGTCGGCGCCCCCTGAAGTAATTTGACACTGCTCGCCAAGGGAGCCGTAGCACATGTTGGAATGCCTCCAGCAACCCGCGAAGTGTTCGTAGCCAACCCTGCCGAGTCCAGGTCGGGACGCAGGTGCCACGGGACATGTGCGGAGCAACAGGGGAACGTTCTGTCCGCCCTCGTGGAATGCAGAGACCCAGCCATAGGATTTGATTCCAGGACCTGGCATCCGTAGGAGCCGAGAAAATTCTGTCCTCCATTCTTTTGGAGAGTTTGGAGGTACAGAATAATGAGACCTGGGGGATGGCGTCTGGAGTCCCTTGAGCAAGAATTTAGAGTGGATGGGGGCGATTAGTGATAACGGCACATCGCTCTGCCCTGCGCTGAGAAGTGGTTAGTTCGGCCTTCGACAATTAGCAGGGGACCTCCTGGTGGGTAAATGGGGTGCAGGTGGCTGGAAGAACGTGTAAGTCAAGGGAGAAGGGAGAACAGGGGAAGCGGCAGGCCTGGAGGGAAAATCCACAGTATGACTACCTCCCCCTCCGGAGCTTGGAGCTTTCTGTCTTTTACATTTTGCGGGGGGGTGGCGGGGGGGGAGAGGGTGGTATTGTTGTTGGCCGGGGAGGAAAACAGCTGTAAAATGAGTCCTTTGCGTGCCAAGGGCATTGATCTGCCTTTTCACTCCTTGTTCCTCCTCTTCGGTTTCACCTCCAACACAGGACCTCGCTTTTGCAGAGTGAGGATTCAGTTGCAGGCTGAATCTCCTGGGTTGGATCTCTTGACGCAGTTAATGACCTACTATTGATAGACTGCGTTTAGGGCACAGCACCTTCTCCCCAGCTGTATGTTTCCGCGCTCCTGGTGCTTTTGGAGAACCCTGGGAGTGTGGGTGGAGAGGTGGCTTGAGCGGCTTTGAGCTCTGGAGGCATTGCCTGGGTCCAGTCTCCCCTTTCTAAGTCTGTCACCTCCCCTGTAAGATGGAAATAATAGACCCTCCTTTGTTATGAGGATGGAATGATATGTCGTCTGTCAAGCACTTAGTACAACCCTGTGCCGAGCATGTAGGTCGAAAGTGCTCAGTATAATTGTGTGTGTGTGTGTGTGTGTGTGTGTGTGTGTGTGGTACTTAACTCAGCTGGAAAGTCCCTGTCTGCAGCTACTGACACATGTACTTGTGCACGTGGATGTACATGCACATAGAGGCATGCGCTCCCACACCTTTGCGTCTTCCTGGCTGAAAAGGTGCATATGTCATTTCAGCAGAAATGTGAAGTACTTTGTGGAGGTCAGCATGCTTTTCTTCCACCACAGGGAGAAATTGCACCAGGGAAGGTGTCTGGAGGGTGGAATGAAGATCCTGGTCTGGAGGGCTTCTGCGCCCTTCTTTCGTGGGGCGGGCACCAAGCTAGCATCCGACACAGCTCCTTGACAACCTGTGCACACTGTCCCCGGACAGAAGGGGACGTGGCCTGTAGGACGTGCGTAGTTTCCATATTGTATGAGCTGCCGCATCTGATGACCAGTGCTCATTAGTGAATTTCACAAATGCAATATACACAGACTGAAGGAATTTGCCCATTGTTTGCACTCGATTTGTGCGCTGAAATGAAACGTCAAGGACTGCAGTAGCCTCAGACTCTGTGTGCTGTCATCTTCCCGCTTCTCCCCACTTGATTCTTCCCCGTGTCTAAATTGGTTTTCCTTACAGTTTACACCTTTCATCCCTGCCCATCCCCCTCGCTGTCGTCCAGTGTTCCTCAGTCTGACCGCACAGTAGAAACACCTGGGGAGATTTAAAAGTACAGGTGCCTAGAACCTACCCCAGCCCAATTAAATTGGAATGTTGGGCCATTAGGCCGAGGCATGTTTTGGAAAAAGCTCCCCACACGCGATTCTCATGAAGTCAGATTTGGAAACAATTGGTCCGGGGGGGGCGTTATGGAGAGTTTCCATCTTTTGGCTGTAACTGCTGAACATCGTGGGGTCCCTGCACGTATGTTTGGTCAGATTTGTGGGCTTTGAGTTTGAGTTGGGTCTTCTCTTTGGGTGCTTGCTTTTATATTCAGAGTTGAATATGGATGAGCGTATAATGGATTGCCCATTGGATTAGTGAATTAAAGAAAATACGACTTTCTTATAGGCTCTGGACTGAATGAATATAGGGAGTAGGGTATTCAGGAGTTGAGCAGTTCATGGATTTTATTTCTCTGTATTTTTTAAATCTGGGGGGCTTTGTTCTTTTGAGGATGGAGGTTTGACCCCATACTTTTGAATATCAGTGACCGTGTGGTTCTAAATCTCCAGAAAAAATAATTCCAGACAGCCTATTCTGGATCATGTACCATCTGATTGGGAGTGTTGGGAACTTTTTCATGACATTTGTCGTCAGACTGCCTGTGAGCCACTATCTTCTGGGTGGAAATAAACAAAGCTGTCTCCTGGAATTGACTGGTGGTTCTAAGAGCTCTGCCCAGCAGCCTGGCTGCTTCCCCTCCACGGCCTTGCCCTTGCCCATTTGAATTGAAGGTAGGAGACCCTCCAGTAGCATATCTGTCCTTTGTCAACTCTTAGGATGGATCACCTTATGTACTTGTGAAATACAGTGGGGAGGAAAGGGCTGGAGGTCCTGTGCTTCTGAGGTTTCTGAAGTCCACGGACTTGGGCTGATTCTCTATTGGAGGATAAACTGGTGAGAATGTATGAATGCCATGAGTAGGTTTATTCATGGGGAGGTTGAAGTTTTGCGTCTCTTTTCTTTATTCTGCACAGTTTGTGTGTGTGTGTGTGTGTGTGTGTGTGTGTGTGTAACACATTTGTAGAAACAGTTGAAACTTGCCTGATCACTTTCTTCAGAACACCTGATGAATTATCCAGTGTGTGCATCACATGTGGTCAATCACATGTGGTCAAATACACGTCAGTCACATGTGGTCAAATACACGTCAGTCACATGTGGTCACATAAGAGCAGCCACTAAGCTGTTTCAGACAGAGCTTTGAGAGAGCGAATTGCCACCGGCCCAGGATCTCACAGGTTTGGAAACTCAATTTTATTAGCTCATCTAGGAAGTTATCAGTCAAAGATTGGGGTTTCCGTGAACCAGAGTTGTAAAGTGTTGGTAAATAAGAATGGCGGTTCGTTCGTTCCTGGCGAGAACCATGCCTTTGGGAGCAGGCTCCAGGGGGCTCGTGTACTCAGGAAGCCACAACAGAGCTGGGTGAGCAGCTATGTTTTCTGTAGGCTTATTTCCCTCTGCTTGTGAAGCCTGATGAATTGGACTTCACCATTCTGGGGATATTTCTGTGTATAGAATCAATACTGTCTCCCTAGGGTAGCAGTGGAGACTCATTTTTCACAAAAACCCAATGTGCAATTTATTAAACTATTATTATCTCAGCCCCAAATCCTTCTGGACTCTGCTCTGTGATGCCTGCTAGGACTCTGCCCATCAGCCCATTTCTGCTCTGCCAGCGGCTCCCCTGGAGGCCCCGGGGGAGTTGGGGGGGGGCAGTCGGTCCTTCCCCTTGGCTCCCTCTTCCCACGAGCGGCCCTCAGGGACACTTGTCCCCCTCACCTGCACCAGCTGCGTCTGGTTTTCCCAGTGCCGGAGAAACCACCATCACGGTCCCCACCCGCCTTCGCGCCCCTCCTCAGCGGTCTGGGTGCCAGGACCCCTTCCCTGAGTGTGTAAGGTTCAGCCCTTGCCACTTCTGGCCTTTGTTCCCTCGATCCTAGGGGCAGCGGCCTCCCTGATACCGTAGGATTTTCTTCCTTTCAGTTACCTAGTTAACAACTTTACACCTAGTTAACGATTTATATTAAAGCCCCTCTGTTCCAGAAGCTTGTGTGGTGCCTGACTTCCAGTTGGATCCCGGCTGAAATCTGACTTTGTTTTCAGCGTTCTTCAGTATTCAGTATTCAGCCGGCAGAATCATTTCCTGAGACATATTGTACTTAATTAGATTACAGTTTATGTTACGTTCCTCAGATTTTGTGCTCAAGTTATCCTGATGAGATTTTGTTTTTGATTCCTCTGTGAGATGGGAGACATACTCGCTTCTCATCAACTACACTTCTAAATCATCGGCTCGACTGAGCTATTTCCTGGAAAGATGGCCCAGATGGCTAATGCCATTCATTCTCTTGGTTCTTTTTGGCTTTATTTTGGAGGGTGACATTTTCCAACCTTATCTCCAAATTCCACGTCCCTTATGCAACAACCCTGAAATTTCCTTCAACTTCTAGATGATGGCTGTTGTGTATTTAAGCTGTACGCACTTGTAAAAAGATTTGAGGCAGCTCAGAAGAAAAAGCGTATATGTTATGTGTAAACACAGACTCATCAAAACGACAGTTTAAAAATCGGCCAGATAATTTGCAGGGGTGGGGAGGTGGTTGCCTAGGGTGAGGAGAAGAAGGGGAAGAAAATAGAAGAGCGCGGAGAATAGGGGAATGAACATCGAGCATCTCGGTTGGGTCAGATTCTGGTTAGATGTTGCCCATCAGTGTTGGGTTTAACCCCCAACAGAATCCTACCTGGCAGGCATTATTCCCCATTTAGAGAGCAGTCCCATGCACTTTTTTTAGCACATCTCCTGACACTGAACCGAGGGAAACTCCTTCAGTGGAACACAGAGTTGTATCTCGGTAGCCAGAGGAAGCGTGCTGGGTTAAATAGTCCTCATTTTCTAATAGGACGAAGCACTTCCTTGTGAGCGACCAACATGTTCATAGCCTTTACGCTTGGTAAGAATCTGCTGATCTACTGGACTTTAAAGGTCACTGAACATCCTAATGGATAGTGTTGGTTGGGGAAAAGAATATCAGAAACCAAATGCAGGGATTCACATAGAGCCGTTTGTTTAGGTCAACACCTAAAGCTGAAGCAAGGGCCCGGAGTTCGTTGCTGGGTAAAGGCATTCTCTGAGAGAGCCCCGTCTCCTACAGCTCTGACCCGGTCCAGGGTGAGACCTGCGGGGGTGGCGGGGGGGGGGGCGCCACTGGCCACACGCCTCATCCTGTGTATCCTTTCACTCCTGAGAGGCAGCACGAAGGGGGTGCCAAGAAGGCAGTCTTGAAATGGGTTTGAACCCACCCTCTACCGTTTATCGGCCGTGTAAACTCGGGTGATCTAATCCACCTGTTATAGAGCCTTAGTTCCATCACTTAGTAGATGGGGGGGGGGCGGGTAATAACAGTGTTACTTTTGACTTAAATACACTTTCCCAGAACATCTCATGTTAAAAGGCATATGTGTAGTGGACGTAAAAACTACCAAACGAGAAAGAGAGCCAAACAGTTTAGGGAAAGGAGATGATAAAGAGCCAGGCGGGTGGGGACTAACCAGTCACCGTTAGGTGATTGTGAATCGTCCCCACAGGTCTGCAGGGGGCTGGCGATCTCCCCACATAGATGAAACCGATTCAGAAGTGGAAGCTAACCTGTGGTAGGTATGCAGGAGGCCCTGGGGAGCTGTCAGGGGGACAGGAGACTCTGGGGGGGCGGGGGGGGGGAGGCCGCATGCAGGAGCAACCCCGGGCCTAGGCCTCGGGTGAGAGAGGCCACCCACCCCTTACGCCAGGTACCTGTGGCCTCACCCCGGTGACACCGGTGGGCTACGAGAGGTGCCCAGGCGACCCAGAACGCCCCGAGATGCCATCAGTCATCGTCTGAGCCACTGCACTTGAGGAGGACTTTTTGTGCAGGAAGGTAATTGGAGCCACCCCAGGCTGGGGAGCGGGGAGCCGCGCGCTCCATATTGCCGTCACGATTCTTCTCGCTGAGCCAGGCCAGCTCCACTTTGTGGCTCTTCTCATTCTAGAACCTGCCAGTGCAGCTTGAGCCACGATAGAAGATTTTCCCCTCGGATTTTAATTACTGAAACCGAGCATATTAAATATGTACTTATCTGTGATTTATGACTAAAGGATTCCTTATCGATGCAGCTTAGTCATTTGCTTAAGTGATTCAAACGTGGTAGTTGTTAATATGCATGTCTTGTCGAAGGGAATCAGGAGGGGCAGGGTGATGAGAAAAATGCTGGCTGCTTATCCCTGAGGGGGCCAAAGGATGTCCTGAGGGCCCCGCTTCAGCCTTCCTGCCCTCCGGCCTCCTTTCCAGGACCTCTTAAATGTTTCTGCGTTTGACCCTCATCTTATTTAAGAGTTTTTTTTTTAATCCATTAAGCAAAAAGTCTTTCTTGATCCATAATTAATTCCGTTTTCCAGCCTCTTCCTTGTAATCCTTAGCAGCCCCAGGGTGGGGGTGGGAGCGGGGGGTACCAGGTTGGGAACTGCTGTCCAGGTCGAATCTCCTTAGGAGTAGTCCTTTCATTTACTGGGGAAAACCCATTTGGCCTGAATTCTGTATAAGCATAGAATCAGCGGGACCCGAAACCTGGAAGGCACGTTTCCTCCTTGGGTTTAATTCACTCTGAGGTCCTCCGGCTCAGGCTCCCATTCAGTGAAGACGTCCCTTCAGCAACAGATGGTAAAAAGATTCCGCGGAATGAGTAATTCCTTCATTTCTGTCTGAATGGTTTGTTTAGAAGCAAACAGAATGATTCCCTCCTCCTATTAAATTTGTTCGGAGAACATCAGGATCATACTGAGTTACTGTCCAAACCCACGTCTGGGAGGAGGGAATGGAGAGTGAGAGAAAGGGCATGTCTGAGGTTGCACAGCTCAGACCCGGGATCACAGGGGACCTCAGATTCCCCCAGACTCCGAATTTAACGAACGCTTCACCCAGATTGTTAAAACACCAGGTACTTCGCTCGGGAGATACAATTTTTGTCCTGTCGAGATTACCATTCTTTGGCAAACCAAGTGTATTTCCTCTCCCACCGTTTTTAAGTGTACATTTCAGTGGCCCTAAGTACACTCACGTTGTCACGCGTCCCTTACCACCATCGGCCTCCAGAACTCTTTCGTCTTGTAAAAGTGAAACTCTGTCCCCGTGAAACACTAACTCCCAGTCTCCTGCCCCCTTACCAGCCCCCGGCCACCACCTTTCTGCTTTGTGTCTCTATGAGTTTGACTCCTCTAGGAACCCCGTATGAGTGGGATTGTGTAGTGTTTGTCCTTTTGCCATTGGGGTGTTTCACTTAGCTTAGTGTCTTCGAGGTCCACACATCGTAGCGGGGGTCAGAGTTCCCTTCCGTTGTAAGGCTGAATAATACCCCGTCGTGTGGATATAGGCCACGTTTTCGGTTCATCTGTCTGTGGACGCTTGGGTGGCTTTTACCTGTTGGCTGTCGTAAATGACGTTCCTTACATTTTTAAGCTTAAAAATGAACTAATCATCTATTTTTGGCATTGTGGAACTTTGAAATGTCTTTAACTAGTAGAGAATTATGGTAACATGTATGGCACTTACCTGATGGGCAGCTTACGGCAACGCATGCATCTGAGTCTTTAGGTCGGGCTTTATAAAATCAGTAACACTGCAAATTCTACTTTGGTTTTAGAGATTAAAAAATATGAGTTAATATCTAGGAGTATCCCTTGTTTAAAAGAGTATATAAATGTTAGTAGTCAACACCACAATAAATTCTGAATACCCTTGTTTGCATTCTGGGTAAGTGGCCATTTATAATTGCATTTTTCTAGAAACTTCCAGCCCTTTCCACTTTTCAGCAGAGAGTTGAACTATAAGGGGTTACTTGTGGGATGATGAGGTTCGAAGGCATATCTAAATACTGTGTATTTTCTCCAGAGTTAATGTGGCAGGAGGTTCCAGACCCCCATAGCATACCAGTGTCCTGCTGGGAGTATTGGGCCTGGCATCCTCTGAAGAATAGGTTCCCAGTCAGGAGGGTCCCTCACAACGCGGGGGAGGGGAGCAGCTCTGAGAAGGGACATGGGCCACGTCCTGTCCTCGCCACTTGGCTTCCGCTCACCACACACCTCGACAGCCCAGCTCAGAGTAGGAGTGTTAGGGGACTGGGCTAACCCCTCCCTCTCCAAACTTGGTGTCTACCTTATGCCTCGGTGGTCCTTCCTCCCAGTGATTAGCCGGGTTGGACCACCTGACCCTGTTGGTAGCCCAGCCTGACCCAAAGCGAGAAGTTCCCACAACATACCGTATTTGAGCCATTGTGAGGGTTGCAGGCTCCTGCAGGCTGCTGGGATCTCTGGGGGCTGGCCCTAGCCGGAAAGACTCCCCAGGGCCACAAAATTAATCCGGGATGATAGGCATTGAGGCCGCCACCCAGAGTCTTGTGGATTTGCTGTATCCCTTTCTAGGATATATTTATTTATTGACTGCATGCCATGGACTGCCCGAGATGTGGCATGAGGCTTGGGGGAATTCATCCTCGGTGAGTCTGGGAGATTGGCTAGAAAGTCTAACTGATACGGTGTCACGCGTCCGTCATTCCTTGAGTTTTCATGTTCAGCATCGCCATCTCACCGTAGACTTCGACTTGCTTTCTCGGAAGAGCTGGCCTTCCTTATCCTGCCATATCCTCCTGGGCATCTTTGATGTTGACGTTCTGCAAAGCACAAGCCGCCCACCACGTTGTGCTCTGGGCCTGCTTGTGGACCTAGAGCAGTCTTCGCGTCCCTGGCCCAGGTTTGTTTTCTTTACTGGCACCATTTTGCCCCTTTTGCTAATTCCCTGTCGCGTACAAAAGGCTATCCCGTCGTCCTACCACAGCGATGCCGGAGTTCTCCAAGCCCCAGACTGGGGGAGCGGGGGCAGGGGCGCGTCACGTCATATGTCTTGGGAGTCTAGGACAACAGACAGAGTTAAGACACATTCTTGTTGCAGTTTCTCGAAACGCGCGAATCCATCAGTATGTTTCGTGACTCTACAGCAAGTCCGGTGCGGCTCGGTAGCTCTCACCAGGAGACGTCTCTCCCCTTGATAGGGCTTTTCACATGTCCCAAGGCTGGGACGCCCTAAAGATGCCAGCAGGGAAACCCTGTTTGGGGGTACCATATGTTATACGGCCACGGCCCTGCCTGTCTCTTGGCAACTGCCCCTGCCCTCGGAGGGTTCACTGTGGATAGCTTTAATGGCATTTTGGCCTTTGTTCCTAGAAGGACACTTCTTCTTCCCCCATGTTGTGAGGCTGCCAGCCAGGAGTTCCCTGGAGTCTCCCTCCATCTGGCTCTCCAGATGGCTTTGCAAACCCGGGCAAGAGGGCTCCATCGTCCTTCCTTTGGGCCATGTGCCTGCCAGGGGCCGGTTGCTGCTGTCATTCTCGGCTGCTTTCTTTCTATGTTCTTTTTTTTAATGTTTATTTATTTTGAGAGAGAGAGAGAGGAGAAACAGAGCGTGAGCAGGGGGAGGGGCAGAGAGAGAGGGAGACACAGGATCCAGGATCCAGACAGAGGCTCCAGGCTCCGAGCTGCCAGCACAGAGCCCGACGCGGGGCTCGAACTCACAAACTGCGGGATCGTGACCGGAGCCGAAGTCGGACGCTCAGGCCGACTGAGCCACCCAGGCGCCCCTCTCAGCTTCTTTCTGTTCCAGGGTTAGGAGATGTCCGACCCTAAGGAACTGCTTTCTCCATGGCCTGGCGTCCCAGACACTGTGGATGTTTAGGTAATAGCATTTCTTTCCTGTCCACTAGGACCTAGGTGTGCGGAGGGCACGGCCCATGGTTTCTCCCAGTTTCTCATGCAGTCTGTAGTGAAGAGTAGGGGTTCAACATACTGTTGGCTAAATCAGTGATTACAAAATGAAAGGTCAAGTTCTGGAAGTAATTTAAAAAAAAAAAAAATTTTTTTAATGTTTATTTTTGAGAGAGAGAGAGCGCATAGGGGAGGGGCAGAGAGAGAGGGTGACCCAGAATCCGAAGCAGGCTCCAGGCTCTGAGCTGTCAGCACAGAGGCCGGATGTGGGGCTCGAACTCACGAACCCGTGAGATCATGACCTGGGCCGAAGTCGGCGCTCAACCGGCTGAGCCACCCAGGTGCCCCGGGAAGCGGTTTTCATTTGCTACAATTCCAGGCAACTTGCCCCATCACTCCGTGCCTCAGTTTTCCAAATTCTAAGGGGTAGCTCATATTCCTCAAATAGCTGCGAAGGACATTGGAGAAACTCCTTAGTTCTGCACCTGCTGTGTGCCTGCTGCCGTGCACAGGGGGGCGTCCAGGTTTCTGTCCATCGCCAAATCCTGTGAGGTGTAGGTATCACTGACCTGCTTCCGCAAATGGACGGGCACAGGGAGCTGAATAACTTCCCCAAAGTCACAGTGCTCTTCAGTTCGACAGGTGTAATTAACATGCAAGGCTGCCTCACCTCCAGAATCTGTGTGTGTGGTGTGTGTGTGTGTGTGTGTGTGTTGTGTATGTTCGTGTACGTGTAAGTCTGCATACACACATACTCCTATGTATATATGTACACACATTTAGGAAGTGGGGAATATACATCTATGCATGCATAATGTACACACACACACACCCAGGTGTTTAGAAAGTGTGGGGAACTATGCACCCACACACACACACACGCCACACATATACACACACATTCCATATGTATGTACCGTTGACCCTTCAACAACACAGGTTTGAATTGTTCAGGTCCACTGGGTAACACAGATCTTTCCCGATAAATACAGGTGCAGTATGTAAATGTATTTTCTCTTCCTTCTGATTCTCTTAATAACACTTTCTTTAACTTTATTGTAAGGATACAGCACATGAAGGGCGCCTCGTGGCTCGGCCGGTTTAAGCGTCCGACTTCAGCTCAGGTCATGATCTCACACTCCGTGAGTTCGAGCCCCGCGTTGGGCTCTGTGCCGACAGCTCGGAGCCTGGAGCCTCCTTCGGGTTCTGTGTCTCCCTCTCTCTCTCTGCCCCTCCCCTGCTCATGCTCTGTCTCTCTCTGTCTCAAAAATAAAAACATTTAAAAAAAAATTAAAAAAAAGAATACAGCACGTGATACCTAACTGTAGACAAGATGTGTTCATCAACTGTTTACATTCTCTGTGAGGCTTCCAGTCACCAGTAGGCTATTAATAGTTAAATCTGGGGGCGCCTGGGTGGCTCGGTTGGTTAAGTGTCCGACTTCGGCTCAGGTCATGATCTCATGGTCCGTGAGTTCGAGCCCTGCGTCGGGCTCTGTGCTGACAACTCAGAGCCTGGAGCCTGCTTCCGACTCTGTGTCTCCTCTCTCTGCCCCTCCCCTGTTCATGCTCTGTCTCTCTCTCTGTCTCAAAAATAAAGAAACGTTAAAAAAAAAAAAATTAAAAAAAAAAAATAGTTAAATCTGGGGGGAGGTCCGAAGTTAGACTCTGATTTTCGACTCTGTAGGGGTTGGTGCCCTTAACCCCTGTGTGGTTCAAGGGTCAGCTGTATGTGTGTGTGTATTTCCCCCGACACTTCCTGAACGTGCTGAACGCCAAGGGCGCCTCACTGTAATTCTGACTTTCGCAATAAATGTTGCACCATCACGTCCACCAGCCTTTCCTTCTCTGAGTGGCTGTGACCCTTTGGCCCTTGTGGTCAGCCCCTATTAGGTGCTCCCTGGGTCCGGTCACTCGCGCACCCATTTCCCATACACGTCTGCCTGCTGTTGAGTCTGTCAGGTGCCAGCGTGTGTGTGGTTGAGCGGAAATTCTTAAGCCTGCAGAGTATGTCCCCAATTTGTCAAGACAGATAAAACAGGTGCTTTTCAGATGACTTAACAGATTCTTGACACATCCTGAGGGTGTTTTCATAGGTTTTCAGGTCCTGGTCAGCCAAACTCTGGAGTACGTGCTTCATAAACAGGAGTAAATGTTAATATAAACAACGTAAGGGTGACGGAGGGAGAGCACGAGTCTCAAGTCAAACTCTGGGTTCTGTGAATCTGTGACGGATTCTCGTTCCCGCTTTTTTTGTGTGTGTTCTTCCTGAGAGGCTCCCTCTCTTCCCTCAAGAAGCTATATGATGTGGACTCCTCTCCTGGCACTTGGGGCCGGTTGGCCTGGGGTAAAGGGTTGATGCGTAGGGAGAGGTTCATAGGGGAGATTTGGGGGACGGTTCACCTGTTCCTCCCTTTGCCAGACGGGAGCAGCCGGAAGTGGTTGGAGAGTGGATTGCTGCCTCCTAAATTAGCCTCTCTTGTCTTCGGTTCCCGAACGCTCTTACTGTGCTGTTTGCCCTTCTTGGTGAGCCGTCCGCATTGCGTTCAAGTGCAAAGACAGATTGCCTATCGGGGAGGGGAGCGAATTTTAGGTGCTAGTAAGTTCTAAAACTTTTCCTCCTCTTTTAGAGGAAGGAAAACAAGCCTGACTCTGTTTTAAACATCAGGAAAGGGGAGACCCGGCGAAGCCCCTTGAGGGCAGATGTGCTCGTTTACTTTCCCTAGAGCGACTGGGGCCGGGCAGCCGGGAGCCCCTGGCTGGCAGCGCGGGTTTCCGTGCTCTAAACGCAGGGGTGGGGCATGCTCCGGGGAGCTCCTGCTGGAGGACGGTAACTCCAGCTTCAAGATAAATCCGTGACTTTGGTCCTCAGAGAGTGAAGCAGTGGCTCTCTGAAATTATAAGCCCGAGTGGGCGCTTCCGGTTTGGGAATTCCCAGGTTATTTTCCGGAAGAGCTTGTGACCGATGCGGTTTTGTGGGGGAACGTTTGGACCCAGTTCGGGATCTTGGAAGAGCGAGGGTGGAAATTCCTCGTCGATCTGACACAAGGCTACGCGGGCTTCTTGGTCGGACCGACAGGCGCTTGGCGCGGGGGGACTCGGGGCGGCGTGTGGCTCTTCTTTTTAAAGAGCAGACGTGAGTCACTGCCAGCTGTTGTCGTGGGCGCGGATGGGAAACGCAGATTCGTTGGGCAGGTGGCAGAGAGAGGCTTGGTTGACATCGCAGCAGCCGTGACGGTGCAAGCGCCAAGGGACTGTCTTAGGGGGGCAGGGGTGGGGGGGGGGCCCAGGAGGGGGGTGGGACTACTCAGAGTGGGATGGGGAGGGCTAGTATTTGAGGCCTCCCTCCGTGGGATCAGTAGTGACACTTGCTTTCCGCAGGTCACGCTGAGGCTGGGACCTAGGTCTCCCTGAGGCGGTGCCTGGGACACAGCACTCGGCCGCAAGGGGTTCTCACAACGCTAGTCAAGTCCATTTTTAGAGAAACTGTTAACAGCCTCTGCTCCCTCCTGGGCGAGGCTGTCCAGAAAAGGCCGTTGCTAGAAAGAGCTATTTACAGAGGCAGAGGGTGTGGTCCTTCATGTTTTAGTAATCATTCCGTAGATTTCAAGGAGTCCCAGATCCCCTTAATGGATGTTGATAACAGTGGCGGAATCTCCCTTTGCACATCGCGGGACCTAATGGGGCTTTTTACTCCCTTCACCTTGGTTTGTCCTTGTTCTTGCCCGTGGATCGAGTGACGTGTGCCCTTTGTGCAAAGGTGATCACTTTCTGTGGAGTGAGAATTGGGCTGAGCCCGGAGGTGCTCTCCGGCAGCCGTCCGCCTTTCTCCTGGACGACCGTCGACAGCCACGAGCAGGCCTCCGTCTTCCGCCGCTGGGCTGAGAAGAAATACAAGTTGGCTTCCCTCCTGTGGGTTTGGGGCAGAGGTGGGTGGACTGCAGGGGCCCATCTATATCCCTGGGGCTCTCAAGGCCGTGTCTTGTTTCCAGGAAAAAGATTCTTGCAGGATTTTCTCTGTGGCTCTAAGGAGAAGAGTAGGTGCTTAAGAAAAAAAAAAAAAAGAAGAAAGAAAGAAAAAAAAAAACAAGAACACAAAATAAAACCCCAAAACCCCCAAACGCGTAATGATCATGTAGGCACTGTGGTAGTTAACCCTGATTTTGGCCTCGGTTCTGGAACAAGTTCGCTGGTGTAGACAAACCCCCTTATTAGGTAATGGCTTATTATTTATTCCTTCCTTCCATGGTCATTTCCTCCGCGAGAGTCGCTCCTACCTGCCCTTGCGCTGATTTCTGGCCAGCGTCTCCCCGGAGTGGACGCCGTGCTTCTCCAGCACGATTCCTTACTCAGGGTGCCAGCGCTTGCCCCAAAGAGCCAGGCGTGGGGTGTTAATGAACGAATCGACTTGATCCGTGCTCACTGCGCGCTCCCCACGCGGGGCCCGCCCTGCGTTCCTGTTCGGTGCAGAGCTGCATTTCCCTCTGACCCCAGCACCCTTGGCTTCTCTCGTTCCCCCGCGATGTGGGATGGGGAAGCTAGACCCCTTGCAGCCGGTGGCCCCGGGGCGGCCGGGAGGTGCTGCGGGAGGCAGGGCAGATGGGCTTGGCCTCCGTTTGGGCACAGGGCCCTCTCACCCAGCGTCACCCTGGTCCTTTCCCCAAAGCTTCGTTAATGGAACCGCTCTCTTAAAAAAACCTGAAATCCTGTCTTGCGGGGAATCGGGTGGCATGGCCGGCCGGGGAATCCCTCGCTTCCATGGTACATTGGGTTGTCAGAGCCAGCTGGTGGCCGTCAGAGGGCTGTGGCTGTCGTTGTAGCTTGATGATCCGGGTTCTCAACCCCCTGCTGCTCTAGCATCAGACACGGGAAGCTTTGAAACCCCTGCCTCGTTGGATACCTTGAGTCATAAAAAAATGTGTGCCGAGTAGGGGTGGGAGGCGGGAACAGGTGGCTGGAGCTGCTTCGTGCCCTCGCCACCCACTTCGCTCTCCTTTCTTAATAGGCTTCAGGAATCCTGGAGTGCTATACCCTTGTCCCCTGACGCTTCAAAATGTAAGTGAAGTTTGCAGAGCTGGGAGGAAGGGGCCCCCGCATTCCTGCTCTCTCCCTGGGTCCCGGGGGGGGGGGGGGGCGGCAAATGCGCCCCTGAGCAGCGATTTGCCTGTTATTACCAGTCCTGGCTGCTCGCTGAGCTAATAAAGGGGCAGAAGGAAGCCTCTGTAAAGGCACTTGGGGCTTTGCCAGGCTGAGTCACAGCTGACTTAGGGAAATGCCACACAGGACGCCTTCAGTTCCCCCCCCCCCGCCCCGTTCTAAATGGAGGTTTGCAACTGCATAGTCAGAAAATGAATCAGAGTCGGGGGAAAGCGTGCATGAGAAACGCAACAGAAATGGGAGTGTGGGAGGGCCACAGAATGGCGCTGCAGATACAGACCCACACCTTCGGTCTGGCTCGTCCCTCGCGGAAGATGTGTCCCGATGCCAGAGGTTAGAGCGGAAGGGGGAGGGAGGGGGCCCGCCGTGCGAGCAGATCCTGTTCTGTCCGTTTGGCCGGGCTTTTTTCCCTGGCTGGCACAGGGCGCCCTAGGCACGGGAACATCTCTTCACTTTCTCAGCCCAGGGCATGGCAGCGGGGCGGCTGGCGAGGGCCAGCTGGAGGGCGGCAGGAACCCTTCCAGGGCCTGTATGACGCATCGTCCGAGGAGCTTTGAGAAAAGGATCCCCAGGCCCCATTCCAGATCCACTGACTCAGACGCTGCAGGAGGCGCCGGGAGTCTGGAATGCATGCGAGCTCCCAGGGGTGATTAAATTGCATCTCCACCACAGACCCACTGCTCAGTGGGCTCAAACTGGCCTCGAACCTTGTCCAGTGAGACTAGACCTTGGGTTCGAGGCCACCCTGGGGTCCTCGTTACACTGTGTCTCATTAATTCTAAAATGCACATCCCCACCCCCCACCCCTGGGGTTTTAACGTCTCTGAGACCAGGATGTTCACGATGGACAGTGTTTCATGGTTTAATTGATACATTTTTCCTCCTAAGCGGTATGGAAAAGTAATGGTGTGCCCCACAGTTGATGGTGTCTCGATTCAATGACCCCCGTGTTGCTTTCGCTTGAGCTCCTGTGGGAGCATGTTCTTTCTGACCCGCCTCCTACGTAACTCCTGGTGGTCAGCGCAGGCGAAGCGCCTAAGCTGCGTAAACGGCGGCGTACGACCGTGAGGGCTTCGGTTCCCGTCATCACACTGTGGCTTTACGGGAGACTGGTACCTGTGTTTACTCTGCTTTGGGATCGATGTCCTACTGGCTCGTGAGGGTGACGATGCCATTTTACACGCTGGCGCTGCCCCCCCCCCCCCCAGGAGTGACTGGACAGCGTGTTCAAGGCGGACCACTAGTTAAGTGGCGGATGTAGCTCTGCCACCGAACCCAGTAGCCGGTGTCAGCACGCACCGTGTCCTTCCAGCCTTTCCCGCTCACCTTTGTTGGCGGCCCTTTTCGTTCCCCGATAGCGGTTCGGGTGAACGCAGCAGAGACGATTGATTCCTTTCGTCCGGTCTTCCAGCCTGACTTCTTAGGAGCCAGTCTTGTGCAAGAGTTGTCCATTAACCACTTGGAGACTCCACGAACTCGGGTATGCAAGCTTTTTTCGCTCAGGGCTCCGCACTGGAGAATTGCCAGGCACCATTTCCTCCGTTTCCTGGACTTTGAGTGATAGCAGCGTTCTGTGTTCTCCGCGTGGATGAGCCGCGTATCTCCGGGCAGCAAGTTTATTCCTCTCTGTGAACTTGGCCAGGCCTGGCGGGGAGGGTGTTCCATCACCCAAAGGTTTCAGCACGAGGAATGGCCGTGGGTGGAGATAATGGCCCAGTGCCTGCTTCGGGGACCTGGTGCGTCCTTATGGCCCTGGGGCGGGTCCCTGGACGCCTGAGCCTCCGTGTCCCTGCAGTTGCAGAAGCCAGCGGTGATTGGCCCACTGTCTGGGGACCCGGCCACGGAGGTTGTGGCCTCAGTGCTGGCCTTTGTGTCTAATGCCTGTTCTTGAGAATTTTACATCGTGGGCTTTAGGGCTCGAGAGGGGTATCGGATGACGTAACAGTAATGAACAAGGATCGGACACTTCTGTAAGCCAGGCATCGGTGATACTTCTCGTCAGCCCTCACTTAAACAGTCCCTCTCGCTAAGTCAGTAGGTTGGCCGCGTGCCAGTGTCCTGGGCCGTCCCAGGATGCTCTGCCGCCCCGGCGTGGCGATTAACACACTCCCTTTCACTTGCACAAGTGTTCCCGTGTGGATGCAATGCATGAGTTCATCCTGGTCACGTGCCCCGTCTCATTTGATCCTTAGAACGGCGCCGCGGAAGAGGCAATATTATTCTCCCGCTAATTTCAGTGATAAAACGGAGGCCCACGCATCTGTGAGGCTTGCTGGTGGGCACGTGGCAGCGATGCGCGGGGTCACCCCGTGGATCCGTGTGGGCTGAGCCCCGAACGCAGTGCTCCGGCCTGCACAAGAAGGAGCTGCTTCTGGAAACTCGACCTCAGTGCCAGGAAGCCTGGGCTCCTCGGGCATTCTCTTCAGCAGGTTGCACCCTGTCAGCAGAACAGGTGCTCTGGGAGTATGGAGACCTAACTGTCGTGGTGAGAAGACTGCAGGGGTGGAGATAAGGGGTGGCGGTGGCACAGACAGCGGCTGATAATGCAGGTGGTTGCTTCCTCTGCGGGGGCGGGGGGGAGGCGGCGGTCAGCTACCTGCACAGACTGAGAGGCGACTGTAGTCAGGAAAGAGGGATTGTAGTTCCTTCTCACAGGTTGTGTGTGTGCGTGTGTGTGCGCGCACATGGGTGCAAGCACGCGTGTGTGTGCGATGCGTGCGAGCACGCGTGTGTGTGTATCTTAAGCTGTTGATTAAAGAGAATCACAGAGGTCTTTAAACTTCCAAATAGGTTTTCCATTTGCTGCCAGAGCAGGAATTTTGGAAGGTGGTTTGGTTTATATGAAGAACCGAGGCAAAAAGTCTTCCCAGAAGATGTTCGTTAGACTTGAGGTGTTGGAAAGCAGAGTCAGAGATCAGGGCGGAGAAGCCGCTCTGAAGCCGGCTCTGTGGCCTCGGGCGGGTCGTGGGCCCCCGTTCTTCGCGCAGGTGTGGACAGGTGGATGTTCTCTGTGTAAAGCGTCGAGTGCTGCGAAGGGTGTTGCTGAGTATGGCTGCGGTCTGGACAGGCTCATTCATCGGGCTCACTGGCTTGCATCGCACAGGATGTGGGCTTGGGGGAAGCACAGCAGGAGAAGACAAGCTCACTGCCACCTGGAGCTCTCACTCTGAGCCACATGGAATTGTTCCACCCCACTGAACTGACTTCACACGCCACTGCCGGCCTCCCCTGGCAGTTGCAAAGCACTGCCCTGAGAATCCATGTCTCCCCGAGAGAAGTGGCCGCAGCAGTGCTGGAAATGGGATGTGGCTGTGGAGGGAGGCTTTCTCAGAGGGGGTGATTTGGGGCCAGATGCTTAGGGAGCACACCCAGGTGTTCCTGCTGCAGGCACAGTGTGGGAGGAGCAGGTGGGCGGTCCGCTACAGCAGCGGGCGTTGGGGCCACACAGGCTCCCTGTGGGTTGCGGCAGGGGACCCATCAGGGGTCAGCGGGAGGAGGGCCAGCGCCCCTGCCGCGTGCATGGGTGCACGGTCAGCCTCTCTGCGACACGTATCTGTGTCTGGACCACCAGGGTTGCACCTGGATCCTCTGGCCCGGCTGGGACTGGCTCCCATGTACGCCTTGTGGCTTGCTTACCATTTAGGTCACGACTCTGGCTGCAACGTTGTGAAATTCCAGCATCTGTAAAATTTAGACCTACTGACATTTAGAGACAGTGGTGAAATGAGGCAGGCGAAAACTGCTCAGGTTAGATACCAGAATTTTAACACTAAACTGATAAGTGGACACTTCTTATTTTTTATTTTATTTTTTAGTTTCTTTATTTTGAGAGAGAATGTGTGTGTGTGTGTGTGTGTGTGTGTGTACACGCCCATGAGCGGGGGGAGGGTCAGTCAGAGAGAGAGGAAGAGAGAATTGCCAAGCAGGTTCCATACATATCAGCGCATGGAGCCGAACTTGGGGCTCGATCTCACAACCCGCGAGACCGTGACCTGAGCCGAAATCAAGAGTCAGACCCTTAACCGACTGAGCTACCCAGATGCCCCAAATGGACCCTGCTTATTAAAAGATAGCTCCTTTCTTTAAGAGATGTGCTTTTTTTTTTTAATGTTTATTTATTTTTGACAGAGAGAGAGAGACAGAGCATGAGAGGGGGGAGGGACAGAGAGAGAGGGAGACCCAGAATCGGAAGCAGGCTCCAGGCTCTGAGCTGTGAGCACAGAGCCCGACGCGGGGCTCGAACTCACGGACCGTGAGATCATGACCCGAGCCGAAGTCGGGCGCTCAGCCGACCGAGCCACCCAGGCGCCCCTAGAGATGTGCTTTTGACTGGCAGATCATTCATCAGGATTCATCAGAAACCAACCAGCGTTTCTTCAGAGACTGTCCTAGGCCCCGTGGAATGCAAGAGAAGCGTAACGTGTGCCAAGACCATACTCACCTGCAGGGAGCACGGAGTGACCCAGGCTACGAGTAACCCAGAGGCAGCTTCTACGGAAGGCCTGGTGCCAGATCAGCCCTCATTCAGGCTCGCAGTCTGCTGGGGCAGGGGGATGGACATCAGCAGCCAAGGTTAAGAACCGTCGTCCTAAAATAAATCGCCCCGTTGCTGCTACCAGAGCCTTTTCCTGTATCTCTGAGGACACTTGGTTACTTTCTCCTTGGCAGAGTTGTTTACCCTGTTTATTTCCACCCTGGGAATTTGTAAGGCCAGGATCTGAGCGTGTAGAGGGGCATCTGCCAAGTGGGCATGGGGGGTGGGGCAGGAAGCCCCACATGGTCCTTCAGGTTCACACCCCCTTAGGGCCCCCTCTCAGTCACCGCTGCCTTCACACTGGCCGGGGTGGGCGGCTGGAGAGCTCCCCTTGAATTCTCTTGCCCAGGCGGGAGCCCGCACCTCTTGCTTCAGTTCATGCCGCCCAGCTGGGGCCCATCTGGGTATTTTGATGCAGCTAGATTGCTAGGTAACTAGTGTGACTAGATCTGACCACCTTCTTGCAGTTGGGGGCTGGCTTGGCCCCGCCTCGCCCGTCACCTTCTTCCGGGGAGGGAGGTGAGGGGGGCAGGCGTCTGGCCCGCAAGTGGACTTGGGAGTCTGACCTGCTTTGCTCGGTTTTCTTGTTTAGGAAGGGAGGAAAATAGAAACATCCACCTTGGATGGTGCATGCAAAGGCTCAGTGCTGGTCTTGACCAAGCACAGTGAATGTTACTGTTTTTCTTGGTGCCCCCTGCCTCCCCCAACCCAGGGCCTCCAGACCCCCAGACTCCTAGACCACAGAGCACCCAGGGAGAGGCAGGAGGACTCTTGCTACTGTGAGAAGACCTCTTTCTTCCCCAGATGACCTTCCCCGTCTCCCACTCAGCCCCCCACGCCCAGCACAGGGCATCTGCTCAGCAAGTATCTTTCAACTGGCAGAACATGCCGGCGAATCTTAGCGCTTCACGGTTCTGAAGTTGGGGTCCGTGGAAAAGTGACCCACAACCATGGTGGGAGGATTGTGGGTGCCCCCCAGCAGGTGTGGCAAGAGGTGGTGGGTGGAGGCGGGAACACGACAAGCAGCGAGGTCCAGACTTTTAAGACGGGGAGTTGGCTTGGAGAGCTGGGAAGAGAGCGCCCTGAGGCGGTGTGCAAAGCTCCCCCCGAGCCTCTCGGCTACTCTGCCCAGTGCCCCGGGAGGACACTCGAACAAAAGAGAAGGACGTTGTCTTCAGGGTGTGGTGGAGGCCTACACGTCGACACTGCCACTTGGCTCCCAAAGCCGGGGTGGCCCTGGTGGCTACGATTTCACACCGTGGGCCATTCCCCCCCGTGTAATCACAAGAGACAGGAGCGAGCAAGGAAGCCTCCTGGCGAAGCGTGAGCCGTGCGGTTCGCAGGGGCCAGCGCGGTGGAGACCAGCGGGGAGGAACGGCGCTCGCAGGAGGAAGGGCCTCAGAGGCTGCGCGGTGTTGGGACGGGAGCAGGAGAAGCGCAGGTTTGGGAGCGCAGAGGCGGGCTGGCCGGGGCGGGCCGGTTGAGGGCGCTTCTTGGGGCAGGAGGCCTCGGGGCACAGGGTCAGCCATGGGACGCAGGGTGGTGGGATGCGGGCGCACGTAGGGAGGAGCCTTCGGGCGAGCCAGGCGGTGAGCCCCCAAGTCAGAAGGCCGAATGACTCCGTGTCATAAGCGTGCTGACCCCTACCTCGTTTTGGACGTGGGTTACCGATCGTCCCGGGTCTGTTTCTGTTTCTGCAGCGGGGTCCGAGGCGGAGCACCGCCTGGGAGGCCTGCGCCCCCTTCACCTGACCCCCTGCCCTCTGGCAGGCACTGGGGGGGGGGGGCGATGGTCCCCCCTGGCCGGGGGCGGCTCTCCTGCTCAGAATGCCAGCGCCGAGCAGCTGGTGAGTGCTGCCAGTGACCCTGACCTGTGGGTTCCTGGATGGCTTCCAAACCGCGTGGCCCCTCTGGTTGTCTGTCTGGCCTGTAGCTCGTTGTTTAAATGCTCTTGTGGTTTTTAAGCTCTGTGACTGCCTCCTTCACCTCTCCTTTGCGGTGTTCCTGTGTGGTAGGGACATTTTAGGGGGGAGGAAAGGATCTCCGTCTTGACTCCGTGCATGCTCTGAGGATGGAGCAGAGAATATTCTGGGCTGTTCTTGTCTGAGTCACTGGGCTGCCATGAACTCCAGGGAACAGGGCGTCCTGGGGCAGGACACGGAGTGACCCCAGGATGGCTCACTGGGACCTGTCCCCCGCCCTGTTACCTGGCCTCAGTTTCTCCTCTTACGCAGTGGGGGTACCAAGGCTCGTGTGAGGACCGGATGAGTGAGTGTAACAGGGTGTTGGACGTAGTCGTAACGCAAGAAACTGCACACGTTGCTGTTGTCCTTTATTTGGTTTCTAGACCTCTCTGCCTGAGCCCTGAGGGTCCCCCCCCTACCCCCACTTGGGCTTTTCTGTTTTTGTTTTGTTTCTGTCTCCAACATATTTTTCTAGGGACTTTTCCGGTTTAAGTGAGACCAGGAATGCAGATGCACTGAGTATGAGTTCAGAGGGGTTTGGACATGAGCCTGGCCTTCGTGGAGAAGCAGAAGAGGCCACGGTATATAGTTTTCTTTGGGCAGGTCATGGGCGCAGACCACAGGGCTTTCGAATACAAGAAACGTGGCTTGGGAAGAAGCAGGTAATGGAAGAGTTGAAGGCGTTTTGAGAATATGTGTGTGTGGGTGGGTGTCTATTTGTGTGAGCACCTATGTGTGTGCACACGTGTGTGCGTGTGTGTGTGTGTGTGTGCGTTCCACGGGGAATCTTCCCCCACTCAGTTCTGACCGATGGTGCTCTTGGGCTGCCCAAGACACCGTCCTGTGGAAAGCACTACCCCCAGGGACCCAGGTCGGCTTCCTCTAGCCAGCTGAGATCGTCAGGGATTGCTTGAAACTTTTGGCTTCTGATTTTCCCCGTAAACACCCAGAGCCAGCCCTTGAATGGAAATACGTTTGCTGTTCCGCCTCTCGTCGTGATTAGCTTGTTGCATTACATTAACTGTCGGGTTGCCTGGAACCAAAGCTTCTTAAAATGAAAACTGTTTCCCTCTGGAAATTTATGCAGGATCGAAATGGAAGATGGTCCTCCCGCGGAAAGAGAAAAGTACCCTGAACGCGGAGTCTGGAGCTCAGGACCTGAAATTGGGTGCAACATGCTTCTTGTTCTTTTCCTGCGTCACCTGGGAAGGGCCGCCGGATTCGCATGCCAGCTGCCTGTATTTGTTGTTCTTTGATTTTTAATGTTTCCCGTTTTATTTATTTTTTGAAAAAAAATTTTTTTTAACGTTTTATTTATTTTTGAGACAGAGAGAGACAGAGCATGAATGGGGGAGGGGCAGAGAGAGAGGGAGACACAGAATCGGAAGCAGGCTCCAGGCTCCGAGCCATCAGCCCAGAGCCCGACGCGGGGTTCGAACTCACGGACCCCGAGATCGTGACCCGAGCTGAAGTCGGACGCTTAACCGACTGAGCCACCCAGGCGCCCCTCATGTATCCCGTTTTAAACGATCCTCTTGGTTACAAGTAAGAGCTGCCTGCTGAGGGCTATCTTATGCGGAGAAGGGAATTTCTTACGGGGATGTGGGGGTATCTCATATCACTGAGCGTAGGAAGGCTGCCTGGCCTCAGAAGGCCAGGGTGAAGCGGGACGGGGAAGCAGCCCAGGGCACGGACTGGGTCACGGCCCAGACCGCAGCAGCCACGCTGGGTCACTGCGCTCTCCTCTCTGCAGAGGGCTTGTCGCCGGCTTGGGAATCCTCCGCCTGTTCGTCCTGGATTCAGCCTCCCAGCGTGGACTATAGGCCAGCACCTCCTTGGAGGAACTGATTGGCTTCGCTTAGCACCAATGCCCGATCCTGGTGCCTCCGGCAGTGGCGGGGTGGGTGGGTGGGGGTCGTCATGGTGCCGGTGCACGGGCCGGGACACTTCTCCAAGAAAGGAGGTGCTCCCTCTGAAGATGCTCCGAGTGCCTGCATTTCAAGCGTGTGTCCGAGGCACGTAGGTTGCCCTTGGCGCCCGGGAGCCCAAAGGCTCTGAAAGCATTTTGCTTCCAGGTCTGTCAGAGACGTTCCCTGGCCCGCGCCGACAGGCAGGTGGAGAGGAGGGGAGAGGGTGGCAGCACAGGCCCAGGGACCGCACCGTCTGTCACGTCCTCTCCCGGGGGTCTCGGCACGAGCCATTCCTCCTGTCTGTGGGTGGGGGGTGGTGACCGGAGAAGAGGGAGGGGGGGCGAGGGCGCGCGGGAGCAGGGCTGTCCGGTTTGGGTTCTCGCCCAGCGACTCGTCCCCCCTGGGCCTGCCCAGGGAGGGGGCGGGGAGTGCCCTGAGGCCCCGGTCTGGCCGCCGTCTGCTTGGGGCTGTTGGGCAGGACAGAAGCAGAGCCGGAGCAGGCGTCTCTCCCGCTACGGCCCGGTGTCTTCGTGCGCTCACAAGACGTCCAGCGTGACCGCATCCTGTCCTGCCACCGAGGCCTCCCCGATAGCTGTGGGAGGGGGCGAGGGGCTCTGGGCAGACCGATGGGTGGCCTCGGCACCCCCCGTGCCTGCCCTTCCACGCACACGTTTGTGGGGCTCTCTTCCGGCGCCGTGGGGCCTGCTGATGAGCGCTGCCTGGGTGGCAGCTGGACGGAAGGACCGGGCGGTGC
Organism: Lynx canadensis; assembly: GCF_007474595.2. NCBI lineage: Eukaryota > Metazoa > Chordata > Mammalia > Carnivora > Felidae > Lynx > Lynx canadensis. Next base: position 69,098,797 of record NC_044313.2, read on the forward strand.
TTGTCTGGGCAGCACTTGGCATCTCTTCTTCAGAAAGCGGCCTGCGGGGTCACCGGCCACGGAGCACGGCGTCTGGCGGAGGGGGAGCACCCCAGGGCCGAGAGCGTCCACTCCGATGAGATGCTTGGCTCCGGGCCGCGTCTGTCCAGCTTGGAGAGGCGGGGGCCCCGGAGAGAGGGTGAGCCCCGTTCTCCTCTTGGCCTCCCCGGTCTTCCTCACGCCAAGTTCCTTGCTCTTTTCCTCTCCTTCCTTTACAGCGCAGTCGGCCTGGCGTTTGTGTCCGGTCTGTACGTGGAGCCACAGGGCTCGGCCGCTCTCAGCAGGGGCCTGTTTCCGAGCAGTCGTCCGGGGAAGGGACCGGGCAGCTATGTGAGGGCCAGGAGGCGTGACCTTCCCTCGAGGGCAAGCCGTTCCCTGCGCGGAACGGCCCCCGACGGTCTTGGGCAAGAGTTGAAAATCTCGCAACGAAATCACAGTGCGGCGTCCCGGACGGCGTGCGGGGGAGTGGATGGCACGGACCGTGGCCAAGGCGGGGGTTAGTTAGCAGCTCCGAATGTGTCGTGGCTGGTGGTGCCCATCGGGACTTCGCCACCGTGGCCGGCACGTGGGGGGTTCCGATTCTCCCCTCGTGGCCTTCGGAGCCCAGGGAGTGACGTGAGCTTGTCGGTACCCGGTGAGACAAAAGGCCGTGTTCCCTGTGAAGGTGCCTTTAGGGGAGGGGGGGTCACTGGTGCTCCTGGGCCTGCGGACAGGGCGCCGATTTGGGAGATGGGGAGGGGGGCGTTGTCTTTCCGGTGCTGCCCTGACCCATCGCCGCGACTGAGGGCAAGTCACCGGTTCCTTTCTTCGCGGCACGTGCCAGCCTGTGCCGTGTCGCTGACGTACAGCGTGAGGCCGCGGAGGGAGGACTTCGTCTCTGTGCGGCGCTCCGTGTGACAGAGCGAGAGTCGTCGTGTTACAAGCCTTGGGTGGCAGATTTGCATCCTGAGGGAAGCCAGTTTTGACGTATATTCCGTTCAGGTTCAGAGCCGGTTCCAGTTGGAGTGGGAGCCTCCCACTCGCTTCACCGTGTGCCCGGCGATGCCAGGTTTTGGGAGCTGGGCCGCCACGATTCCTTTCTGGCCACAGAATATCAGGTTTTCAGTTTAGCTTCCTGATGATTTCATGCTTCGTTTCCAGTCCTCTCTCCGGCCCTTTCTCTGCCGTCACTTGGTCGCTTCAGACTGGCTCGCGGAGGGATCCGCTCACGTGACTGTTTCTCAGTGAAATGCGGGGTGAGGTTTGAGGTTAATAAGTTGACATTTTCCCTCTGATTACCTCTTTATCTTGGAAAGAGTCATTTTTAGGTGGTAGTGAGGTGGGAGGGGTTCCTCAGCAGGAGGAGGGTGATTGGCCTCAAGTAGGCCCTGCAGTGACCCGAACGCCGGAAATAGGGTTGGGCCGATCGTGGGTCAGAGTCCCGCTGACCTGGTGCATCCTGATGTGACCCAGTGAGCTGGCTCTCTGGGATGGAAGTGGCACCGGGGCCCAGGGAACGTGTCCCCAGCTCACCTTTTCATCCAGTCCGGAACGTTGGCTTGGTCTCCTGCTCACGGTACACACGTGGTGCGGCATCAGTAATGACAGGCGGGGCCGGTCGTGTGTCACGTCACCACTTCCTTTGTGCGGGCCTTAACATCGATGAGGGCGGTCAGTCACGCGTAGTGACTGGGACCGTCGGCCTGCCTTCCGGGGTGGTCCCCCCTCCATTTTTGTCCCCTTCGGCGCCACCGTCTGCTGGGTCATCAGCGTGACCTGTAGGATTTGAACCACAAGCGCGGCCAGGCTCCCCATCAGAGTCTCCGTTTGGCGGCGGGGTGGGGGAAGGGCTGTGCGTGAGCGAGCTTCCCCCACCTGGCTCCCGTCTCGGCTTTTCTCCGTCGCGCCCGCACGGACTGTCTGTGTCTCAGCCACACGACACCACACAGCGGGGCAACAGCAGGCATTCGCTTCTCGCAGTCCTGGAGGCTGGAAGGCTGACGTCAGGTGCCCGCACGGTCGGGCCCTGGCGAGAGCCGTCTCTCAGATCGCTTTCTCCCTGTGTCCTCACCTGGTGGAGGGGACCTGGGGAAGGGAGGTCTCTTCTGTGAGGGCACTGCTCCCAGGCAGGAGGGCTCCACCCTCGTGACCTAACCACCCCCCCGAGGCCCCACCTCCTGACGCCACCATATTGGGTGTTGGTGTTTAAACGTGAACTTGGGGCGACACAAACATTTGGACCATAGCAGACTCGTGGGGAGCTTGCTTCTTACGTGGCTCCTCCTTACCTCGGATCCCTCTGCTCCTGTCATCTTTGTGGCCACACCGTGCCAACCTGTGGCCCTGACCCTGCAAGACGTGACCTGGATCTCGCCACGGAGAACACAGTCAGTTAAGCATCCAACTTCGGCCCAGGCCGTGATCTCACAGTTCGTGAGTTCAAGCCCAGCATCAGGCTCTGGGCTGACAGTGTGGAGCCTGCTTGTGATTCTCTCTCTTTCTCTCTCTCTCTCTCTCTCCTCCTCCGCCCCTCCCCTGCTCACACTCTCTCAAAAAAAAAAAAAACCAAAAAAACCTAAAAAAAATTCAAATAGCTGTTTCAGTTCATTACAGTTTTTATTCCTTTTGATGTTCCAGTTATCGCAGCCTCAGTCAGTGAGCCCTTCTCTAGGTGGCTCCTGGTCACCTTTGATCACTGTCTTGCTACCTGGCATGAAAAGATTGCTGGGGTCACGTTGTGCATTTCTCACCCCGACCCGGAATCCGCCATTTTCCCAGGGAGCCTTGGCTCCTTTTATCAGAAAGTGATGTTTACCGCTGCTGTCGGGCCCTGGGGCAGCCGGCTTCTCATGCTCCTCCCCTACACTCTCTCGATACCTGGCGGGTCCTTCTGCAGGTACGGCCACCGCGGGTTGCAGTGATCTGTTATCCCCGCCATCCCCTCTGTGACCGAGGCTGCGTCTCTTGGGGCTGCCCAGCTGCAAACCCCCCGGTGCCCAGCCCTATCACTGTGTCCCTGGAGTCTTTGCTTTGCGGAACGCTGTGTTCTATGTTTAAATGGAACCCGCACGCCTCTCCTCTTCCAGTGCCGCTGTGCCAGCGGGACGCCACCGTCTAGACCCCGGGGGCTCAGAGCTGGATGTTGAAATGCTCCTTCAGCTCCTTTTCTGCCCTTCCCTCTGCAGGAGTCACTGTTCTCGTCTTCTGCAGGCTGCCTGGGAGGGAGAGTTTCTCTCTTACACACACACCTTCCAGTAGATTTTCTCTCCGGTGCCCATGGCCCCCGGTCATCAGACGTGCCCAGACACGGCGGAGCCTCAGGCTGGGTCGTGCTGGCACACCTACCACCGCTTGTTTAAGAGAAAACTTCCGGTGACTTCCTTAACTCTTTGATAGGCGGAATGGCTCGTAAGCAAACTTTGATGTGGACACCAGGCTAGAAATTGGTTGACTTTGTTTGGACTCCCCCCCCCCCCCCCCCCCCGCCTCCCCTGCCCCATCTCTCTCCAGGTTTATTGAAAGCATTGCCTGGGGTGGGTTTACACCAGGTGCTTCTCCACGGCGCTGTGCCGTGCCAGCGCCACGGCCCTTCTCCGGTGCTCCCCGTGGAGCCGTGAGCCTAGAGCAGTGAGTGAGCTCGAGCCCGTGTCCAGGTGGGCTGCAGCCACCTCCCCTGACGCCACCCGGGTCTGGATCCGCTTCCGGATCTGGATGTCTGCTTCCCGCTCTTCCCTCTTTTCTGCTGGAGAGGCAGCCCTCCGCGTGCCTGCCGTGTGCCGGCAGAGGCCCGTGAGGACGTGAGGAGTCCCCGAACCACTCTTGGAGAACAGCTCCCAACCCCGGAAGAAGCACCAGCAGGGTGTTCGCGCAGGAGCGGGCAACTCCGTTTCTGCTTCCCTGTCCTCACCTCCTCCGTTCCTTGTTTCCCTCTCTCTTGTGTTCTCTGCTTCTGCCTCAATCCCTGTTTCAGCTCCCTGGATCTCTCCTTCCTTTTGTTCATCCGTTTTTCTGATGGGCTACGTGGTTCGCGGGGAGAGCTCCAGCACTGTTTCTGCATTCTCCAGGTTTGGGCAGGGATGCGCTTTGCCGGGCAGGAGAGCACTTGTATCCGTTTTGGTTCTGGGCAAGTGTCCTGTCTCAGTCTGATCCTCTTTTAGTTTTATTTTTGAGAGAGAGAGAGAGAGGGAGGGAGGGAGGGAGTCTGACCGACCAAGCAGGGGAGGGGCAGAGAGAGAGGGGGAGAGAGGATCCAAAGCAGGCTGCGTGCTGGCAGCAGAAAGCCCAGCGTGGGGCTCGAACTCATGATCTGTGAGATCGCGACCCAAGCTGAAGTCGGACACTTAATCGACCGAGCCACTCAGGTGCCCTTCACCCTGATCCTGTTGAAGGTGGACGGTGTCACCTTTGGAACCCACTACTGCTGTGTGCGTGTCCCCTGTGGAGGAAAGTTACACTGGAGGAGGCTTGGTGACCTCACCATAAGGAACAACAACTGGATATTTTCCCAGTCACTGCACCAGGCACTTAACGTACAGATCCAGTCCTCCCGGTGGCCCTGGGTGGACACACGCTATGACAGAATGCATTTCATGTAGCTCCTGTAAAGGGGACATTGGGAGGATAGCAGCTTGGCTCTGGGTCACACGGCTAGAAGGGCAGAGGGGAGACTTAGAATTTGAGCCCAGGTCTCTCTGATCCTCATGTTTGCCCTGAACCCCTGGGCAGCACTGCCTCTGTAAACGGCCCCAGTTGCCAGGGCTTGGCAGAGGGCCCCTGTCCTCATGAGCCTTTGCCCCACAAGTGTCGGTTGGCTGTTGTCACTTCCCGCAGGTGTGTTTGTTTAACTAGAGGTTGATAGACCGACTCATTCATAGTTGGCGGGAAAAGAAAAGCGGCGTACCTCTGCCTTAAAAAAAAAAAAAAATTGTTCCCCGTTAGATCCGGGTTTAAAAACTGGGAGTCCCAGGGGCACCTGGGTGGCTCGGTCGGTTAAGCGTCCGACTTCGGCTCAGGTCATGATCTCACGGTCTGTGAGTTCGAGCCCCGCGTCGGGCTCTGTGCCAACAGCTCAGAGCCTGGAGCCTGTTTCAGATTCTGTGTCTCCTTCTCTCTCTGACCCTCTCCCGTTCATGCTCTGTCTCTTTCTGTCTCAAAAATGAATAAACATTAAAAAAAAAAAGACAAAAAAACCCTGGGAGTCCCAAGCCTCGAGGCCCCCAAATCAGTGACTGCACACTGATCCTACCTCTCCCCCAACCTGATCTCTCAGTGAAACCCACACTTTATCAAGTCATAATATTGGGAAGCAGGTGTCCTGGGGAAGTCCCGTGTTGGCGTGCGTGCTTGCGTTTGATCTTGTTTCTTAGTTGTATCTTTTTAATGCATTGTTTTCTTGCAGAAAACCACAGTCGATCAGTCAATGGAGGGGGATGAGTGTGTGTCTTCTTCCAGAGGATCCTAAAGGTCTCAGCTATTATTAACACTGAATTTATTATCTGTATTTATGATAAACCGCTAAGATGATTGGGGGATGCGCTGTCAGCCTGTGTGTGTGTGTGTGTGTGTGTGTGTGTGTGTGTGCGCGCGCACATGTGTAATGCATGTACACGCTTCTGGGCTTTGGCAGATACCTACGGGGGTGCTAATGTCTCTGCAGGGTTGTGGTTCATGATTTTCTTGATTAGCTGTTGAAGCGCCCAGTGTCCCCTCGTTAAGCATAACTTATTTGGGGTTACGTTGAATTGGGGAACGTGTCGAATTGCTGTTTCAAGGGATGGCTGTAAAATCACGAGACTGGATGTCATAGACTCACCGGTATGTGTGCATTCAGAGGAGGGGCCATCTTCAAAGATGTTGTTTCGGGAAGGGGCTACCCACTCACTTTCCCGACACTGTCACTGTTCAGAGCATTGTTGGAGCTCTGCTTCTGGCATTGCCACCAACACCTAGTTCACGGGCTTGCATGAGAAAATCGCACTTGCTCTTTGGGACACACTGTGAGTTTCTGAGCAAGAATGAAATTACTGAACTTGGTCGTTTGCCCTATTTATTTTACTCTTGGCTCTGAGTGATTGTTAGCTGTTTCCAAAAATCAGGTGTGCCTTAAAGGATGAAAAGTATGCCGTTGGCTCTGGGGGAAGCCAGTCCTGCCAAGGGGACTGTTTTGAAGGGTGGCCTATAGTCCCACTGTGTGAGTTCCAGGATCTGAAAACAGCCCCTCTGTACCCAGTGACGCCCGTATTTGTGTTGCCTCCACGGTTAAGTTTAGACTCTTAGGTGTTTTAGGCTTCTGGGAGCGGGCCCCCCTTACCTCTTTTCAGTTTTGTACCCATTTGAGACTGTCCTGCCTGAGCCCATATTGTGACAGACCTTTATGTCATTTCTTAGAGGCTTTTTTTTTTTTTTTTTTTTTTGCTTCCTAGCTCTCTGCTAACATGAAAAGGGGAAATGTGTGTGTGTGTGTGTGTGTGTGTGTGTGTATTTATAAGGCAGCAGGTGTGTTTAAGCCCTTCTTACTGTGGGAAACAGAATGTTTTTTTAAAGAAATATTTATTTTGAGAGACAGAGAGAGAGTGAGCAGGGCAGGGGCAGAGAGAGAGAATCCCAAGCAGGCTCCACACTGTCAACGCAGAGCCTGACGCTGGGCTTGAACCCACGAACCGTGAGATCATGACCTGAGCTGAAATCAAGAGTCCGACCCCTAACTGACTGAGCCACCCAGGCGCCTCGGGAAACAGAATATTTTAATGACCTTCTTTTGTCTACTCTAGCCCCGTGATCGTAACCCTTGTTTGTTTGTTTCTTAGCATCTGCAGCTTTGAAAATGACTTGCGCACTGAGCAGATGTGATCTAGAAACCAAACCACAAACCCACACTGTGCAAGCACTCTGAAAGTGTGAGCATGCCATAAAAATACTTTCTTAGTCATTCTGTTTGGTGGTGAACTTTGTAGGCCCCAAAGTACAGCTCTCACCATGTAATTAAAGCATGCCCACAGTGACATGTAGATGAGCTAAAGATTTTGTCCCTGCCCTTTGGACTTCCAGTGGGACGTAAACAATTCACACGTCTAGCTCCGATTTAAAAAGAGACACAGGTGTTCTCAGAGATGGACTCAAATCAAGTACAAGTTTTGGTAGGTACTTTCGCGCCGTAAATTTTTATCACATTTTTCTCTTTAATGTTGATGCAGACGCAGAGACTAGGAGAGGGGAACGCACTTGGTCTTGAGAATTCGGTGTGTTGGTTTGTTGGTAAGCATCACGGAGAGAGCTGTCCCTCCACGAGAAGAGCCCTCCTGACCCAAGCTGTGGTCATACTGGGCTTGGGCCAAGCTACCGTGTCGTCTTGTCACCAGTGGAATGTTTACGTTTATTGAAAAGCAAAGAAAATATTAATTAGAAGTTCTCCCCAGATCTGCCGATGGCATGAGACGTCCCTCTGGTTGTACTGTCGGGAAGTAGCTGTGAGTGTCACATACGGGGAGTAATCGCAGGGCTCCTGGTGCTTCAAGGAAGCAGGAGCCAGTTCCCCTTAGAGGGACTGGAAGGTGCTTGCCCTGTGTTCCGGAATACACAGAATTTCTTCAGGTCCTTGGAGAAAGCATGGACGGGATCTTGGAACCTCCTACTGATTTTTGGGCTGAGTCCTTTTCGTGAACTCAGCAACCCAAATGAGGGTGTTCAGGGTGGGCAGGACCTCCTCCGACAGCCCCACCCAGTTCCCCCCGTGACAGGTTAGGGTCCATTCGGGACCGTGGTCTTTCCCTCTGAGAACCCAACTGTGTGGTTATTAAATCTAGGTTGCTGTGCTCTAATCGATCGTACGAATACTGGAAGATCATAGCATTCATTTGCACCCCCGTCTGTTTTCACGGGCCTCCTTCTCTCCCAAACAGACCACAGCCCTACCTTCAGAGCTGCTTTATTTGTTGATGAGGTCCAAAAGACTTGACGTGTTGTGTACGCTGATCCCCACCAAGCTGTTACTCTTTACTCTTGTGACATGTGAATTCTTCCCAAGCCTGCTTATGCCTTGTTGGCGGAAAAATGTTTGAAGTCAGTAGACTTCCAAAGGAGACTGCCAGAGTTTGAAGTCAGGACCAGATTAGAGCATTTGTAAACAGAGATGCGGTAACCTGTCACCCAGCTCCAACGTAGCGTCGGTTTCCCCAAAGCAAACTAACCGAGATGGGGCGAAGGAAGTTGTACAGGGTAGTGGGGGGCCGTGGAGAAAGAAAGAAAGAGCAGCTGGTAAGAGGTCTCTGTGTTCTCCAGATTCTGCAATTTGCTAGGCGCCCCTCCCTGAGGATGTCACGCCAGGCCGGGCTGGAGTTTGATAGCATCACGCGGCTTAAATTAAAGGCAGACTGAATAATGTGAGATGAAAGGTTTACTTTGTGTGTTTGGACTGTGAGCCTTTCAGCCAAGATTGTGTCTTAAATTTTGTGCGGTATCGCACCCATGGAAAGGTCAGTAACATTAAAACAAAACAAAACAAAACCAAAGTTGAGTGGCGGGATCGTGGGACTATCTTCTCAGGGGTCCTGGATTTGGGTAGGCTGCAGAGCTGGGCCTTCTGGGCAGGCCAATAGCTGCCTCCAGGCAACGAGCAAGGTATACTGGGGTGTGAAGGGTAACAAGGCAACTCTGTGTCGGATGGCCAGATCCTGAGAGCTCTTCCAGTGATATTCCAGTCTTCCGTTTAAGTGAAAAGTTAAGCTGTTTTTAAACCTCTCGTCATGCTTTATATCGTCATTTCTTCAGAACTGGAGCACGTATGCCAATCCCTCTAAAATGGATTTTCGGCAGAGTTCTTAGTTCCCCCTCCTGTCTGTCCTTCTTTCCGTCAAGTCTGTGTTTTCACTGGCCAGATACGCCAGAGAGGGGTAGGACGGGGTGTATAGGTGGAGGCCACGTATAAATGGATAGCGGCCCTGCGGTGTGGGAAGGCTGGGGGTCAAGGGGAAAGAGGAAGGACCCTTAATGGACGGATGGGGAGGGAGGACGCTGGAGGGCCTTTTGGAGCTGGGGACCCCTGAGCCGTACCTAAAGCCTGAGGCAAGTTACACAGACGAGAGTGGGTGTGCACAGGACGGCCCGAGCAGAGACCCCGAGATGGGGAACTAAGTGGAGCGGGGTGCCTGGAGGGGTGGGTGCGGGGATAGTCCAAAGCCTGGAGTGGGGGCACCGACAGGGCCAGATCTTGTGGGGCAGGCAGAGAGGGGCCTGATGAGGTGTATAGTCCAGAGGGGGAGGTCAGGGCGGGCTTCGAGGGCTCCTGGGGTGCTGTGAGGAAATGGGCGTGAACGGGATGAGGAAGGAGCCTGCCAACCCCGGGACCACGTGACTCTTCACCTTAGTTTATAGGGGCCCGCGGCTGAGGCCTCATGGTTGCGGATGCTTTGAGAGGGCCCCTCCCCCACCAAACCCCACCCCACCCCGAGGCGAGTAGAAAAATGCCAGCACCACTAGGCCAAAGAGCCGGAACGCAGGGGACCCGTCAATGGCCACACTCTGGGCCAGCCCCCAAAAGGCCCTTCTCTTGAGTTGTACGAGGGCCTTGGGCCATCGGCTTTGGAGGGGGGGGGAGGGGAGGGGAGGGGAGGGCCGCGGGGCAGAGGGGGGCAGAGGCCGTCTGCTTTCCTGAGGCCAGCCAGGGCGCCCCGGGGGTGATGACATGTGGCACCGCTTGATGGCTCTCCCCCTCGGGGCCGGGAGCGAGCGGGGGAGGATTGACGTGGCTGACTTCGGTTTCCAGACCTAAGCCGCGAGGTTGTAAACTTCCAACCTAATTGCTCAGTCTGGGGGTTTTATATTCCCAGTGGTGGGTTAACGGGATGGATGGTAATATTTTGCAGAGCGCCAGAGCCTGCGAAAGATCCATAAGGCAAACGCTCCCCCCCCCCCCCAATCGGGTGCCGCGCGGTGTTTTGTTTGGAAAGAGGGACAGGGTCAGAGACCCCTCCTCAAGCCTGGCGTTGGTGGCACCGCCCCCCCTCCCCCCCCTCGCTCATTTCGGTGGCTTTCCGTATTCGCCTGCTTTGGAGGACTGTCTTAATCGTTTGCTTTAAAATTCGCGAGAAGCCGCTTTTGGAAAGAACCGAATGCATCGACGCCCCTCGCTGTGTGCCTTAATTGTCCCCAGCGACGTGCCCACGCTCTCCATTCATCAGTGCTGTTTGTCTGCCACCCCGTGCATACCGCTGGCTGCGTGAACTCTTTCCAGGTGTGAATTAATTGTGCTATAACTCACTCCTTGTTGCCAGAGCGTTGCTTCCAGGGTGTGTAATATAGAGCGTCTTTGCAGGCGAAGACAGAGTGTCCTCGTGGTCCTGCCCTGAATGCGGGCGACTGCGGCCCTCTGTGCTCGCTGAGGACTCATTAACCCCGTGGCCTTTGTGGGGTGCCGGAACAAATGGAGCTGGGCCGTTTGCCTCAGATGTCATTTTTCTTCCCTGGAGTTTCTCACTGCAAGCCTGATGGTCGCAGGAATGGTCTCTGGGTCCTTTCTAGTGCCTGTGGGGGCAGGGCGGGGGGGGCGGCATTTGGGCCCCCGAGAGGCCACTGTGCGGCTCGGCTGTGACTTAGCGCCCTCCCAGCCCACGTGAGGCCATCTGTCCTGCCTTCCAACAGGCCTCCTGTTATAGCTGCTCTCTCACACCCCACTCACCATATGCAGCTAGTTCTAAATGCAGGTGCGCTTGAGAATTGCGTCCGTGGGGTCATAGAGAGGAGCGGTGTCTGCAGAACCTTTGGCTGTCCTGGCATCGACAGGGTCACGCGGGTGCTGTGGTGCCACAGGCTGACTGGCTCTGGGCTCCTCAGTCCCTGGGAGTTGGTGGAGCCCCGCCTGTCCCCCAGAGTGCCTGTCAGTCGGAAGGCGTGGAGCCCAGGCATCCGTGGTCCTTCCCATTTCTTCAGTAAAGATCCTCAGTTGGTTCTTGTAGTGCGGTTGGAACCACTGGTTTCCAGGTTTGTCTCCATAGACTCACTGCTTCTCGGGTGGGGAGGGGACAGAGAAAAGCAGGAACTATCTTAGAGAAGGGACTTTGGGGCATCCACGTGAGACCTTTCTCTTTTCTGGATGTGTCTTGCCTGAACGGTCAGAGGACCTGAGTTTGGGACAGGGAAGCATCTCCCAGCCCCTTCTGCGTCCCAGACCCCCGTTCTCCTGAAATTCCGCCTCGCCTGTGCCAGAGCCCCCTTCCGTGAAGGGCCCAGCCGAGAAGAGGCTTCTTGAACCTCCGTCTTTCCAAATCTGGGTCCGCGCCCCTAAACTCTGTCCCAGAGCACCTTGTGCTTGCCCCGTCCGGGACTTCCTGTGCCTCAGCATCCTTCGGGGCAGCTCAGCCTGGCGTGTTCTGGATACTTAAGAGTCGGCAGAGAGGATTTTCTGGGTGATCTGTCATACTTCCGCAAGCCCTTTCTTCCTGCAGCACTGTGACACTGTTTTTGCTCGGTGGCCACATGCCGCTGTTAGCGGTGCATAAGTAATGCGGTGTATTTTGGGTACTCTCATACTTTTGTGATGAGTGTGCTGTTCGTTTGTAGTCTGTTTCTAATCTGGCTCATTAGGAATTAGCAAACTTGTCTCATGCTCAAAATAGATCACGTTGCCAGGATTTAAAGCCAAATTCTGACTGCAGATAGGCTGTGAATTTTGCTATTTCTTAATACTTCTGTCTTTCCTATCCTATAGCCCGTGTGCTATTTGGGGAGAAAATCCACAAATCGGAACCTTTTGAGAGGAGACAGGACAGACAGGATACCCGAGTGTCCTTCAGGAGTGGCCACACGCCCTGGTCCTGAAAAGGTGCCTGCGTCCTGCAATTCACTTGGCGTCAGAGTCTTAGAACTGAAAGGGACCACAGTTGGTCTGGTCCAGATGCTTCCTCTGCAGCATCCCTGAGGACGGGCACCACCTTCCTGCTGCAACACTCTGAGCAGACAGCCCAGCAGCCTCAGGATGTTGTCTGAGCCATGCAGAAAGGTCTGGGCCACCTCATTTTCCTGATTGGTGAAGTGCGGGGGGTCGGGTAGACAGCCCCTGAAGTCCTCTGTGCCTCTGAAACTTCCGGTTAGTTGACATCCACCAATTTGGAACTTCCTGGCCCTCCCACGTCTTGCACCTGAAAATCTCCCAAATATTTGAAAACTACTCTCCTACCACCTTCTCTTACCACCCGCAAGTGCAAGAATCCTCTCCGGATCCTTCACATGTTAGGATTTTGAGAAGTTCCTTCCACCAGAGCGGTGTTCCCTTTGTGTGTGATCTCTCCGTCCATCCGTTGTAGTTACTGTCAGCGCAGAGCAGAGGCCACTATTGCTTTCCTTGTTAGGTAAATTAAGTGGCTTTGGAAAAGCACTTAACACGGGGTCTGGCAGTTGGAAAGCACTCATTAAATGCTCCTTTCTAGATGCTTGCTGTGCGTGCTCTCGCTAACTTACGCAGAGGCTCCACTGTGCTGGGAGCCCAGCTGGGAGGGGTAGGAGCCCTGTGTTTACCCCCGCTGTTGGCTGGGTTGCCTAAAGGAACACCGGTTGCACATAGAGGCAGTTTGGGGCTCAGGGGGGAGCCAGCCGGCACCAGCCACGCTGTATCTGGAGCCCGCTGGGGCCTCCGCTGACCCTGTCTCCTTGCCCAAGCAGGGAGCCCCTGCCTGCTGTGCCCCGCAGAGTGTCTGGAATTTCCATTTAGACAGGTTTGATAGTCTCTGAGACAGCTCCGTGTGTTCAGAGTCACGCTTGGCTGATGATGGCTAAATCGCTTTAATGAGTTTGTGGGCCACCAGCAAAGCAGCAAACTGGGTCAGGATGGCGGCTGGGGGGATGGGTGGACCTCGGGCGGGGGGGAGGATGAGCTCTGGGTGGATCGGGGCCGAGGCAGCGGGGGGGGGGGGGGCAGCCCCACGCTCCCTCCACACCCGACTGCTTTCTGTTTTCTGTTTCTCATGGGAGTGGAAACATGGGGGGTGAGCCCCAGAGATCTAGGAACGCAGGGACTTGGCTGGTCCAGGTGTGGGGTCCCTGGGGTAACCGTCTTCTGAGCCGGTTTGTATGGCAGAGATGGGGACGTCAGGACCTCTGACGCAGGAACCCACCAGCTCACCAGATTTCTGGGGAAAGAACATCCTCGACTCCTTTCCTAGGAGGGGTTTGGTGGCCATCTGGCTGGGCCTGTGGCGTGGGTACCTGGTTTACATGGGTTGCCCGGAAAGCCCGTGGGAGCTCTGGGTCCTGGGCCCCTTCTGCCTGACCCCCCAGGGGGTCCGTGGGACAGACAGCAGACTTGTCTGGCAGCTTGCCCGGGCCCCTCCTCTGGTTTTGTCTCAGGGCTGGGTCTCGCTGGTAAATATGAAATTAGGAGGCTTAAGGAAGGGACCACCACAGTGAGCCACGGTGACCTGCAAACTGTCTTGGAGCTGACTTGGGAGAAAAAGAAGTACGGGACGACAACGTTCCAATGAAAACGGGCAATTTTCGTACGTTTCCTGAATCCTGTACAAGCCAGTGGTTGAAAGAATTAAACGGGTGATTAAAAACACGCTTTGAGGGGCGCCTGGGTGGCTCAGTTGGTTAAGCAACCGACTTCGGCTCAGGTCATGATCTCACAGTTTGTGAGTCTGAGCCCCGCGTCGGGCTCTGTGCTGACAGCTCAGAGCCTGGAGCCTGCTTCGGATTCTGTGTCTCCCCCACTCTCTACCTCTCCCCTGCTCACGCTCTGTGTCTCTCTGTCCCTCAATAATAAATAAATGTTAAAGAAAAAAAAAATAAAAAAAAAAACACGCTTTGAGCATTTTGTTGCAGAATAAAGGCCTGCCGTATTAGATGTTTCTCTTCTTTCTGAATACCTCTAGGAACATTCTAGTAGCTGTTGTGCCGGCCTCCCTTTGCTCTGGAATTGTGTTTCTTGAGCGTGGGGTGAGAGGGTGCTTACACCCCCTCCCCCATTATAGAATGGCCACACGTTAATGATAAAACTCCAGAAGACCATGGGAAGCGGAAAGGAGTAATACATCATCCATAGGTATAAGCACCATGGCCATGGTTCCCTCTAAGCTTGATTTTCTTTTTTCTTGATATACTAGAGGTTGGGGCGCCTAGGTGGCTCAGTCGGTTGGGCGTCCGACTTCAGCTCAGGTCACGATCTCACGATCTCGCGGTCCGTGAGTTCGAGCTCCACGTCGGGCTCTGGGCTGATGGCTCAGAGCCTGGAGCCTGCTTCCGATTCTGTGTCTCCCTCTCTCTCTGCCCCTCCCCCGTTCATGCTCTGTCTCTCTCTGTCCCCAAAATAAATAAATGTTAAAAAAAAAAATTAAAAAAAATATACTAGAGGTAATAATAACCTATTCCCTTTTTTTCTCCCCCTCGCTTGAAAATTTTAACCCTACCTCGTGTAAGTGTTTTTACATGATCTGACAAGTTTTTTTTTTTTTTTTAATTAAGATTGCATGGATATGTCTACCTGGCTAATTCCCTGCTGGTCATTTAACTTAACAACGAACACATTTTTACACAAACCTTGGCTGCATTTTTCACCGTTTCCTTCAAATAAATTCCTGGGAGTGGAATTACAGGGTCAGAGACTTTCGAACCTTTCTAAGGCTCTTGATAGGTGTTGTCCGCTCCTTTCCAGAAAGGTCGAACCAGTCTATACTTGGACCAGAAGCCTCTTTTATACCTTTGCCAGTGGAAATGTTAACGTTTGCAAATAGAGTCTTTGTTCGTAGCCTAGGGGAGATAGACATTGCCATTTTCAATACTTTAATTCTATTGAATTGAACAGCTTCCCGCGTGTATTAACTGATTCTGTAGCCCGTTTTTTTCCCATCACTTTGTATGCGCCTTGTAATAGAGGTTACAGATTACATCCCTTTGTCTGTTTCTAGGGGTAGTATTTTCCGCTTTTTTCTTTTCTTTTTTAAACAGGGAGACGTTGCTATATGCAGATTCCCAGTCTTTTCCTCTATGGTTTCTTCCATGGATTTTAACCTCAGAAATGCCCTTCTCATCTAGAACTCAGATAAATATTTACTTACATATTACTCTGGTGTTCGGCATGTTGGCTTGATTTCTGTGTTTAACTCTTTATCTGAATTTATTTGGTATTTAAATTTTTTTTTATTTTTTAAATTTTATTTATTTATTTATTTATTTATTTATTTATTTATTTTTGAGAGAATGAGAGCATGGGCAGGGGAGGGGCAAAGAGAGAGGGGGACAGAGGATCTGAGGTGGCCTCTGCACCGACAGCAGAGAGCCCGATGTGGGGCTCGAACTCAGGAACCATGAGCTCATGACCCGAGCCGAAGTCAGATGCTCGACCAACTGAGCCACCCACGTGCCCCAAGTATGTGCGTATGTATTTATTTATTTATTTTTACATGTTTGTTTATTTTCGAGAGAGAGAAAGAGAATGTGCGTGAGCAGGGGAGGGGCAGAGAAAGAATCTCAAGCAGGCTTTGCACTGTCAGCACAGAGCCCGATGCGGGGCTCAAACTCATGAACCGTGAGATCACGACCTGAGCTGAAATCGAGTTGGAGGCTTAACCAGCTGAGCCACCCAGGTGCCCCTATACTTATTATTTTTTCTAAGTAGGCTTCGTGCCCAGCACGGAGCCCAATGAGGGGCTTGAACTCACAACCCTGAGATCAAGACTTGAGCCGAGATCAAGAGTCAGATGCTTAACCCTCTGAGCCACCCCAGTGCCCCTTTTTTTGAGTATTTTTGAGAAGTGAAAGTGAGTTGATTTCCCCCTCCCCTGCAGGAAGCTAACCAGTGGTCCAGGCTCCACAGCCAGTCACTATTTCTTCGTTTCCAGGGGAGCAGCTTCTAAGTGTCCCTCTTTTGTCCTGCCCTCCTTCTGGGTTGTGGCCAGGTGGAAGGAGTCCCAGGATGGGTGGGGAGGACTAGCTGCCTTGGCTCAGCCTCTTTTGACGCCAGTGATGATCTGTATTGATAAAGCTCTTCCCCCCCGACATCCGCTCAAGGGACCTCTCTTGGTTGGAACCTTCACCCTTCTCGCTACCGGAGGGAGAGGTGTGGCGGGGCTGGGGAAGAACACAGTGAGTTCACAGGGCGTCAGGGCATCCTGACCTTTGTCCTCTGCAGTTGACTTTCAGGCTCCTCCCCACGGGCCCAGCTTGAGGAAGATTCAAGCCCAGGCTTGGTATTGCCACTTGCTTGAGCAAATCACCGAGCGGTCTGCCTCGGTTTCTCCATTTTTATTTAAGTAAAGAAGAATGGGAATTAAAAAAAACCTATCTGGCTTACTACCTCTTGCGAAGCTCCAACGAGACACTTTAGAGTGTTTTGAATCATCTAAATGTTAAACGATGAAATGTTACAGAACTTCACAGCGTTCTAACGTTAAACTCAATCTTAGAAAAACGAAACAAAACAGAACAAAACAAAAATTCACCCTTAGGCGCTACGGATTGTAAGAGGCGCCATCATTTATTTCATTACCCCTAAGAGAAAAGAAAGCTGTGACCAGCGTGTTCCGCCATCGGTTTTAGGGCGCCTCTCCATTTCAGAGACGTCGCGATGGGAAAGACCGTGCATCTTTGAGCAGGTGACATTCGATGTGTGGGCCTGACTCTGCTGAGGGGGGAGAGTTGGAAATGCAAGCCTGAGGCACCAGCGTGGATTTTGGGTGCACCTGTAAGGGCCGCAGAGGAAGGCAGTCGCTGAGACACCCACATTTTTTTCCTCCAATACAGAATTTTCCTCTCGCGCCGATTCCTGAGGCTTGTGTTTCCTCTTTGGAACTTCACGTTGTGATGCTTTTCTCAGAGAAGACGCTAGTTTCCGAATTTCCACCGTGCTGACCTTGAAACTCTGAGTTCGGCCCAGGTGTCTTCCTCCGGTCTTTCTTTGAATTGTTCGGCGTAAGCCACAGAAGCCGTCAGCCTCTGCCTTGTAGGGGGAAGTCGGCCCTTCATCCTGTCCCCTTGCAGAGATTGGGGGGCGGGGGGCGGGGAGGACCCTCCGCGGTCTGGCTTTGAATTTGAATTCTGTGTCTGCTGTTTATCGTCTGAGGGGTCTGAGACCCGTGCCATATTTGCAGTCCTCGGTTTTTTTCTTCTAACAAATAAGGGTGAAAAGGATGTTTCCTGGAGCCTTGTCAAGAGAGTGAAATGAGCTGATGTGTGTAAAACCCTGGCAGCGTTTCTTGGGCGCATCGTAGACACTCCATCGACACCACGTTCCTTCTCGTCTCTCTGTCCAGCGTCCCCTCGAGCCGCTGGGTCTGGTTGCCAGCTGTCTACAGATGACCCCGGCACAGAGCTCCCGAGAGAGAGTTAAGGTCCCTACCCTGTGGCCCGAGTCGGTGAACTGTACTTTTGACATTTAGCCTCGCGTTTCCAAATACAGTGAAGTCCGTAAGGCCTGTCTCGTGTTCTCTTCCGGCTGTGATTTCTAGCACAGAGCGGCCTCCTGACCTCCTGCTGACCCAGACCCACAACCTTCCCTGTCACAGTACATTCAGCCCTAAAGAGGAAGGTGTTTTCTTCAGATCGCCAATGTCTAGGGCTTTGCTTCTGGAGCACCGGGCGTGACAGGGTAACTTGAGAAATCCTGGAGGCAGTGTTCTGCTTTGATGCTATTATTAGACGCTTCCAACCACTGCTTGTCTGTAGCCTTACAGGACTTGGAGAGGGGCAAGAGGAAGGAGATTCTGGTAATGCCATTTTCCAGGAAAGTAAAATGTCATTTATCTAGTCCAAGGTCATTCAGCAAGAACATCCTCGACCTGAGAGCTGAGATCGGCTTGCTTTTCCCACAGCCTAGCCCAGCTCTTGACCTGGCTTCCTTCATCATCAGGCTTCGTGCACGGGGAAGTGAGTCAGATAGACGGGGGCCTGGGGATGACACCGGCTTCCAGTGGTCGGTGGGTTGTCCCCACATTAAGAGACCCTTTTTTTTTTTTTTAAAGTTTATTGATTTATTTTTTAAGCTTCTTGATTTATTTTGAGAGAGCACAAGTAGGGGAGGAGCAGAGAGAGAGGGCAAGAGAGAGAATCCCAAGCAAGCTCTGCACTGTGAGTGCAGAGCCCGACGTGGGGCTCGAACTCACAGACCGTGAGATCGTGACCTGAGCCTGAATCAAGAGTCGGACGCTTACCTGACTGAGCCTCCCGGGCGCCCCCGCGGAGAGACCATTTTGTTGAGACAAAGGCGGATCCTTCCCCACCAGGAGCTTCTGTTTAATACCCGTTTCCTGAGGGGAGCACGGGGGCTTCTCCAGGGTTGACTGGGTGGAGCCAGATGGTGTCCCTAACTCCAGCATGAATGGGTGCCAGGAGGCACAGGTGCTTTGTGGAGAGGAGTCACGTGGGCCCCATCGTGGAACGGAGTGTAGGCTGGGCCTGTGCTGCATGGCAGACGCAGCAGGAGGATGTCGCCGGGAGCCAAGTCCATTTCTGACTCATACTGTGCTCAGCGCCGTCGCCCAGCAGTGCGCGTGATCAGGCGCGGAGGCTGGGCCTTGCGCCTCCTCACCTGCCGCCACCCGAAAGGCCGCTTGCTGGTGACCTTCAGCTGGGCCGCCGGCCCGAGGCTGTTCTAGCCGCGAGGGGAGCATCTCTTTCTTTCTCTTCCAAGGCCGAGGAGTGGACGTGAATCACTGGCTTCTTTGCAGAAGGGTCTTGCTGTCATTTGAATTCTCCTGGCTCGGGGGTGGGGGCCCGCTGCTACACACTCCCTCGCCTGCCACCCCCATGGGGTCTGCTGGGCTCTCTGGATGTGCCCAGCTCGAGTTAACTGGACACACTGAAAAGAAGGGAGAATAGAGATAAAGTAGGATGTGGCGCAGGATTGCCATTGTATGTGGCGTCGCTTTTATTTTCCTTCGTTAATGAACACTGGAACGCACCCTTGGATTTCGATTGACTTGATGTTGGAGAAAAAGGTTTCCTTCCAAGTCTTTCGATGTTGTGGTTATTCCCTAGCTTTTAAGTTGTGATTTCTTTTACAGGGAGCTGTGCCTCATCCTGATCTCTCTCACCCATCCCTTTAACCTTTTTCTCCTTGGGTTTTGTCCCAGCACAGCTTGATAGAAAAAAAGTGATCTCGCGGGTCATTGTCTGCACCTCTCCGGTTGCGGCCCCCCCCTCCTGCTTCACCCGTTGATGCCCAAGCACCTGCTGGGGACCGAGGCGGAGAGCGCCTTCAGGGAGTTACAGTCTTCTGAGACCAGTAGAAGTTTCTGGCTTGTTCCAGCCACTGTTGACCATCGACCACTGGCAGTCACCACATCCCTAAGCTTCCCTTTCCTTGCTTTCTAAAACAGACTCCCCTTCTCTGAGTTTATATGTTTAAATGAGGAAATTTCGGAAATTGAGAGGAGAACTTAGGAAATTTTATATTTGCAGGAGGAAATTAGGTGAAATTTAAGCGTGGACATATTTTATATTTAGAAAGTTTCGACACACCAAGGTCTGACTGGTAGATCGGAAGAGTCATGGTTTCAGTGTGGAAGCCCGAGTGCTTTTTCTTCTCCCTGTGCGTTCTTCTGATGACAGGTGCATCCGTCTGTGTCTGCTTTTCCTAGAGTGGCTAACTTCCACCGCGGGAGGCTTTTTTGCAAATGTATTACAGTTTCATCCTTTCCCCTCCTACGCCTGATTCTGTCTGTGTCAGTGTTTAGATATCATCTTGTTTACAAACCCTCCTCCCCAGCCCCCCCCTTCCCTTTTTCCTCAGGGAGAGGCTTGTGTGTATCTCCCTGGTAAATGAATTGTCTGAATCGTTTAGCATAACGCAAAATAAGGTGATGCCCATAGCGTGTGCCTTCATACAACCCATTTACACAGTATTTAAATTTATGCGGAGGTTCTCCTCTCTGATTACCGAACAATGGTGTTAAAGGGAATTAAAAACAAGACTTCTGCTTTCCCGGATCCTTTGTGGTTTGGGAAGAGCTGTATCCTCATTTCTCTGGTTTTGTGCCTTCATGGGAAAACATCAGCATTCCTCACAAAGGTGTGTGTTTCGGGAATAACCCGCAAACTGAATAAGAATGCACAGCCAGTGATAAAGATTCTTAAAAACATGAAAACAGATGACGTTTTGGTTTTTTTTGTTGTTGTTTTTTTTTTCCACATATGAATTCGGTCACCCTGCGGGAGAGCGGTGGGAGCTGATCTATTTCAGAAATGTTCACCCTATTTTCAAGAGCGAGTCTTAATATTACCCCTGAAAGAAAGAGCCTTACCCATCATTTAAGATAGCCACAGGAGGGGCGCCTGGGTGGCGCAGTCGGTTAAGCGTCCGACTTCAGCCAGGTCACGATCTCGCGGTCCGTGAGTTCGAGCCCCGCGTCGGGCTCTGGGCTGATGGCTCGGAGCCTGGAGCCTGTTTCCGATTCTGTGTCTCCCTCTCTCTCTGCCCCTCCCCTGTTTATGCTCTGTCTCTCTCTGTCCCAAAAATAAATAAACGTTGAAAAAAAAAATTAAAAAAAAAAAAAGATAGCCACAGGCTCCGAGTCTAGACGCCGGCCTCAGACGCTGGCTGTGCTCCTTACTTGGCTTAAAAAACGAATTTTTTTTTTTTAATTGTAGTAAAAATATGTATAACATAAACATTTCCACGTAATCGTTTTCTAAGTGTGCAGTTGAGTGGCATTAAGAACATTCACGCTGTCGTGCGTCCCCCGCCACCGTCCACCTCCAGAACGTTTTCACCTTCCCCCAACCCCGATTCTGAACCCATTCAACACTGACTCCCCGTTCATTCCCCCCCTCCGCCTCCCCCAGCGCCCGGCCCCCATCAGGCCACTTCCTGTCTCTGTGGATTTGACTGCTGTTGGGCACCTCATACGAGTGGAGTCACGCGGTATTCGCCCTTTTATGACTGGCCTGCGTCACGTGCGTAATGTCCCGAGGGTTCTTCTGCGTCGTGGCCTGGGCCAGAATCGGTCTCCCTTTTAAGGCTGAGTAGTATTTCATCGTACGTACGTATCAGGATTGGTTTATCCGTTCACCTGCAGGTGGACGCTCGGCATTGCTTCCACCATTCGGCTCTTGCGAAGAAGCTGCCGTGACCACGGGTCTGCGTGTGTCTGTTCAAGTCGCTGCTTTCCGTTGCTTTGGGTCTGTGCTCAGAAGTGGGATTGCTGGGTCGTAGGGTAATTCCGCTTTTACCTGATTTTATGAGGAACCTCCATACGGTTTTCCCCAGCGGCTGCGCCCTTTTCGCCTTCCCACCAATAGCGCACAAGGGTTCTGATTTCTCCGCATCCTGGCCAGCACTGGTTGTTTTCTGTTTTTATGTATTTAATGTGTTTTCGGATGGGCTTACTTGGCTTCTTGACCTCGGGCAGCTAAGAGAGTTAGAGGAGGTGACACGTGTAAAGAACACAGAGCCTAGGAAATTCTCCGCAAGCCTTGCTGAGCGATTCGTGCCAAGTGTAAGTTTGTGGCTAGGGGAGCTGAGGCAAGACCCTGACTACAGCCACACACGCCCTTCCTCAGGGCCACCTGCTGAAGGTCAGGGGCGGCACCGGAGTCACCATGGGGCCACGTCAGGATGGGGGATGGGAAGAGTCTTCTCTTTCTTCTATTTCCTGGCGTCCTCACGGGCTGCTTCCTGGTTTTTGGCAAGTGATTTCAAAGGGACTATAAAACATTTTTCGGGGGGCGCCTGGGTGGCCCAGCCGGTTAAGCGTCCAACTGGGGCCCAGATCATGATCTCACGGTTCGTGAGTTCAAGCCCCGCGTCGGGCTCTGCGCTGACAGCTCAGGGCCTGGAGCCTGCTCTGAATTCTGTGTCTCCCTCTCTCTCCACCCCTCTCCCCCTCATGCTCTGTCGCTCTGTCTCTCAAAAATAAATAAACATTAAAACAATTGTTTTTTTAGTTTTCTGTGAGTTGATAATTTGGAACTTGAAAAATCATCGCACTTGGTGCTTGTGTCAGTCCAAAGGGCTGGGCCGTTTCAGGATCAAGAACCTCCACCCGCCCTCCCTGCAGGGACAGGGGAGGGTGGGGAAGACGAGGTGGAGATGCAGTGTGAAGACAGGCCAGGCTGCTGGTGAGTCTTTTATAAACTGAGCATTGCCCGTTCTGTTCAGTTCCTTAATAAAATACATTGTTTATTTGCTAAATGCTCTCTGGGTACTTCTCAGCCCCCTGCCTTACCCAGGTGCCTGGGTAGGCTGGTTTTCATGGGTCTTCCTTCCTTCCTTCCTTCCTTCCTTCCTTCCTTTCCCCTGAATACTCACTTCTATTATTCTAATGTTCATTTTAAACCCAAAGCGGGGATTGGCCTGTATCCATACCAGGAAAAGGTGGGGAGTCCCCCCACCCCACCGGGTCCTCGCACTGGCTACCACTGAGAGCCCCCCAGTGTGTAAGCAGGTCAGCCCCTGGGCCCAGCTGGTCTTTGAGGAGTGGGCTGGAGGGCTGACTTTGGGTGAGCAGCTGGCAGAGGGGATGGTACTTGATCGGCTTGGCTTCTGGGGTTCCTGGAGCCTGACCCCAGAGGCAGGACCCAGGAGTCCTTTCTAGCAGTGGACTCTAGGAATCAGGGCCCTGGGGCACTCTCTGCCCGGTCACCAGTGGGCATCGCGACCTGGACAGGGTCCCTACTCTCTGGCTCTCGGCGTCCACATCTGAGCACCCCAGGGAAGACACCATCTGACTGGCTCTGTGGCGCGAGTAGTTGTTTTCTGGCAAGAGATGAACGGGGCACTCTGTCCATCTGTCCACCGCTGACAGCGGCCGCGGGAATGAAACCCAGAAACTGGATCGTTCGGGGGAAACGGGAGGGGCAGCAGCGTGGGTGTGCGCAGGTGGGCGCGTTAGCACACTGTGCCGGCTCCCACCCTGCAGGTGACCCTGACATTCCGGGAGGAACCCACCTCGGAGACCAGCTGCCTTTTCTGTGAATGCCGCTGTTGCTCTGTAAAGAGACGTGACAGATGCAGAAGGGACCAAGGAGAAAGGGATCATCCGACTGCCCCTGAACACTTTTTTTTTTTTCTTGGCACTATGCAGCATATTGTTTTTTGCCTGGGAAAATGTCAGTCCCACGCCCTTATTGAAGCCCCTGGTTTTCCCAGGCCTCTGTTGCTGCTCTGATAATTCAGAGGGGGTTGGGCCCGTCTTTATCTGTGACACCAAGTGGGTGACATTCATAAGACGGCCGGGCTTTCCAGCTGTAACAGCTGTTTGTTGACGTTTCTTTCGGGCAGCATTTGACTGTCACCGCGTTCGGCGTTAAATAGCTCGTTTTGTTTCTCCCAGATGATGTTCCTCCTGTCATTTGGGCAGTTGTCAGATACCAGGAGTTTTGTTTTTAATGGCTTTAATTGCTAACCTTTGAATCTTAATCAGTTTTAAAATAGCACCCTTTCGAACACAACCATGCGTCTGAAGTCTGCTGAAATACACTCAGCTTCCAAAAGCATCACCCAGTCGTGAACGCTTTACAGCCTGGTGTCTATAGCGAGGAGGTGTGTGAAAGCAGATCTGGGTCAGTATTTTGACCTAGATCATGATGTAGAGCAGGTCAGGGGAGTAAATGTTACTCTGCTGCTTTGGGGCCGCGTTTCAAAGAGCGAACCCTGTTATTACAGGCTCATTGTTCCCTGTGTCTAGAGGGACTGTGCAGTTTAGGGTCCGGGGTGCTTGGGGAGTGTTAATGATTACTGGGGGGGGGGGGGAGCGGTAGCTCCAGGTCAGGGCGATTGGGGTCACTTGTCTATATCCAAAAGACCACAGATCTAGTGGCTTCCATGTGGCCTCTGTTCCTTGCCACTAGAATTACGATTATTGATTGTAATAAATATATAGGCTTTTAGTAATTTTTCTCAACAGTTTTTTTTTTTTATTTTTATGTTGCAAAACCCGCAGCAGTGGAAGCAGTGAACTCCTGTGTGCCAACCACCCCGTCAGTAGTCATGGGGATTTTGCTGTGCTTGGTTTGTCTTTTCCTATTTGTGCTTCCCCCCCCCCCCCCCCCACACTGTAGTTTCAAGCAAATCCCAGGCATTGTTTTTCTGCCTGCGATGCCTACTTCAAAGGAAGCCTCGCTGGCCTGTGTCTGTATTCTCACAAGGGCAGGAAGAGACTGGAAGACTGGGGAGGAGCTGCCTTCAGGAAGTGCCAGAACCCCCCGGGAGATGGTGGCTGATGGGCGCAGAGGTTATGGCGAGCATTTCTGAAATCATGGCTGCCAAACATCGCACGGAGGGTGGCCACGCAGTTTGCCTCTGGCGACCCTCAGGGATCTCTCCTCAGGCCTTCGGGAAAGTTCTCTGAGAGAAGTCGGACCCTCCCTGCTTGATAACCTGCAGAAGCAGGGGGAGCAGAGGCCGAGCGCCCCAGCAGCTCCCCGGCGGCCCCTCCCGGGTCAGGGTATGTGCTCTGCTATGAGGTCCGCGGACTTTCTCACTCATTATCCCCCTTCTTCCACCTTCCTTCCAAGACTGTCCTCAGACCCCCGTTGCCCAGAGTGCCCCTGTGTTGCTTGAGAGCAGGCCGATTTCAGTCCAGACCCTCTGAATCCGAATCCCTGAGGGTAGAAGCACCAAAATCCACATTTTAAGTCCCTGCCCTGGGCACCCAAGGCTTGGGAGCCTCTGGGTCAGGCCTCGGCCTCGAAAGGTGACTTGTCGTGGAAACCACTGGCCCCCTGTGTGTCTAGTATTTGAAGCCAGTCTCCAGTTCCCTTTGTATTTTGTTTTTGAAACACTTTGTGGGTGGGTGAGGCAATGCGGCCGAGTCAGTGGCTCTCAGCCCGCCAGATCACCTGGGGGTGCTTGGACGCCGCTATTCAGTTGCTGAAGCCGGGGCTTAGGCATCTCTGTGTTAAAAAATCCTGGGAGGCACCTGGGTGGCTCAGTGGGTTGAGCTTGTGACTCCGGCTCAGGGCACGATCTCACGGTTCGTGAGTTCGAGCCCCACATCTGGCTCTTAGCCTGCTCGGGATCCTCCTTCTCCCTCTCTCTCTGCCCCTCCTGGGGCGCTCTCTCTCTCTCTCTCCCTCAAAAATGAATACGTAAACATTAAAAAAAATAAAAATCCCGCTTCATAGCTGGTGTTGAAAGCCACCCCCCTTGGTGTGCTTGGCCGTGTGGGTGTTGGGTCCCGCCTCCGAGCAGCGGGCACAGGAGGAAGCCGAGTGGTGTCTCCAGGCCCAGCTCGGACGCCCCGCTGAGAACCGGCTGTCCTCTTGGTGGCAGTGGTTCCGTCTGGACTGGGAAAGATCACATGTGAAAGGAGGTCTCTGTAAACAACTTAATTACGGAGAAAACGGGAGTTCACACCGCTCGTTTCCTTACCCACTTGCCCAGCTCCTCTGGGAAGCGTGTGTGTTTTCGAGAAGCTTGTGGCAAGCGCTTTCATCATCCTGAGATTAATTATCCAGAGAAGAGAGAGAGGACGGTCCCCGCCTTGTCCAGGCCGCTTCGGGCGGTCCCTGCACACGTCTCCCGTGCTGCCCGGGGAGGGGGGTTCTCTTGGCAGTTCTGATCTCTTGTGAGATTTCTCTCTTCGCCTTGGCTCCTTATTGATCTGTGGACGCTTACGTTTTTTTGGCTCGGCTAAAAATAAGCACTTTTTCCTCCTTCCTCCTGAGCCGGGAATTAAAAAGACAGCCGTCGGACTTCTGTTCTTTGGAGTCGGACACGAGAAGCAGATAAAGGCCGGCTGGTTATTCTTGCCCATCCCTTTTCATGTGACTGGTTACGGGGGGCCCTGGAGGAGCAGGGCTGGAGGGTCCCGAGTCCCGTCCCCAGCCCCCCCGGGCCGAGAGCTCGACCACCCCTCCGCCTCCAGCGTTTTTTTTTTGTCAATGATTCAATCACGTTTCGGAATCTGTCCTCATTCAGAGAAGGATATTCTCCCTTTTGTGTTTGAGTGTTGGGTGCGGGCTGTTGCGTCTCTCCCTTCCCTGCCAGGCTGGGGGGAGGCAGGTGCGGCCCTGGGAAGCTTGCTGGGGAAGCACTCAGGAATGCCCTAACTGCCGGGCCGCCTGTCACTGCGCGGGCACCACACGCTGGCTGTCAGAGCGGGGAGCCCACCCTGCGGTCAGGGGGCTGATGTCTTTAGGGGAAGGAAAGGCACCCTGAACGAATCATTTGATTTCAGTGCAGCGTGATCGGGACTGAGCCGGAGGTGTGGTCCGTGCTGGGGTGGGGCAGGGGGTCTTGTCTAAGAAGTGTGAGGGCATGTCAGGGAGTTGGTGTGGCTCCTGTTGCCTCGGATGCTTGGGGCGGGGGTGGGGTGGGGTGGGGGGTGCTTGGAAATGCACCTGTGAGAAGGCAGAAGGTGAGAGTCGCGTAGGGCCCTGCAAGTGCATGGGATGTTCCCCTGGGAGCATGTGTGGGAGGAGGGAGGAGCCAGACTCGAGGCACGTGGGCCATGAGGAGGGTCTCTCTGAGGGGATCGGGAAGGAGGGGTGGAGTTGGAGAAATGGAGGCTGAGTCTGGAGAATTGGGGGGGGGGTGGGGGGTGGCGTCACCGAGTCCGGGGAGATGGCCCACGAGGACAGTCCCATGCCGTTCTGTGATTTGACACAATCCTCGGTTGGGAGAAATTGCTTTTGTATTCCTTTCAGCCTGTTGCCCCCTGACCGATACAAAGGATAAAGAAAAGGAAACGCGCCCCACAAGCCTTTTCCTCTGTCACTGCCTGGTTTCCACTGATCGCGAGTTGTAGTGACTTTCATTTCGTGAAAAACATTCATTATGGTTGAAAACTTGTCACAGACGACAGCCTCCTTCCTGGCGAAGGTGTGGTGTTGCCCGGGGTTCCCTCTGCCTGTCCTGACTCCCTGCAGAAAGTGCTGGAGAGCTGGTCGGGCTCTGACTGGGACTACTGTGGAGTCGGGTGGGCGAGCGCCTCTCCCCTGGGAGAGAAGCAGCGGACACATCCGGGGCTGGTTCCCCTTTCCTGGCCCTGTGGTCCCTCGTCCCTCCCTCCCTCCCCTCTTGTGGGATCTCAGGCCAGGGCGCTTTCAGCGGATCCTGTCTCCATTTAGGAGCATTTGCTGGCTGATGACCTCACCAGGCTGCCCGGCCGGGGCTAAGGGTCCGGGGTCACTGTTGATAGAGGCTGCCTCCTCCCGCGGTTGGTGTGTGTGTGGGGGGGTGACCCTGCCCCTGCCATCCTCTCCTTTGCGTGGGAAGCTTCTCTGTCAGTGTCACCTGGAGGGTGTCGTGGTTTGCAGCCTGGGACCTCTGGCTGAGCAGTATCCCAAAGGATGTTTGTTCACTGGAGGCCCTAGATCAGAGGGCTCAGATGAAGGCACTTGTCCCAGATCTCCGTGGCAAACACCACCCCGTGCGCCATCCAGCTTACTTCTGAAACTCTTACACTTGCCGGCCCTTAAGACCATTGTCGTCGGTAACAAGTGCAGGCGCTAGCCTTCGGCATGCCCGCGTCGGTGCCCAGCCCAGGGGACACAGGCCGCCCCTCCCCCTCCCCTGTGTTTAGGCTCTGAGTCTTAAAAGACCGAGGCGCTGACCCAGCTGACAGAGGCAGTGGCCCACAGATGAGGGCTGTCCCCCAGGACAGCCAGATCGCCCGAGAGAGCCCTGTACCTACCCAGTGCTCACTCAGGGCGAGCACACGGCAACGAGCTACTGTTCTCCCAGACTGCAATCGGGAACCGTGATACCCACCAGGGGCCTTCTGGAACACTTCAGTACAGTCTCTGTGACGGCGAACCCTGTTCTCAACCTGTGAGTCAGGTGTTCCTTAGGGCCTGCCAGACTGGAGAAGCCCCTTGTGCCCCGCCCCCCCCCCCGCCCCGCCCTGCTGCAGAGATGGCTAGATGTCTCGCTCCCTCAAAGTCACTTCCGGGTCGTGCAGCCTCCTCAAGGGTTTTCCTCGTCGGATTCTTGGTCGTCTGGTTGCAACAGCTGCTGCCGCCGTTTTCCAGCTCCTGAGGTTGTCTTGTGGCCCAGATCTCGTGTCTCCCGGCAGGGAGGCAGTGCAGGGCCACTTAGGGTTTAGTTAGGAGCATCGGCCGTGGTTGCTGCCTAATTGCAGGCTTCTGGGGCCCACAGCGTGTGTGCAGCGTTAGTGGTTGGGGCGCTCTGTGATTGTGGTGGCTCTCGGGTCTGGTGTTGCGGGGAGGGAGGTTCCCGAGCTGAACGCGTCCCTTCTCCTCTGCAGTGACTCCGGGACAGGCCACGGTCGTGACAGGGACACGCAGGACTCCTGTGGCACACGGGAGTACAACACAAGTGTGGGGATCCTTGCACTTAGGGGATTGAAAGCTCCACCTGCTCGAGGTGTCGTCCCTCTCCGGGGGGGGGGGGGGGTGGCGCCTAGACCGGCTTAACGACGTGGGCGACGGGCTCCGTTTTGGTTTTGTTGTTTCACATCTCAGCCATGTGAATACGAACAGACAGATCGATCGGACGGTTCTGTGTCCGGAGCGGAAAACTTGCAGCCAAGTTCCCTTCGCTCTCAGAAGGGCGTGGCGTGACGGGACACCCGCGACACTGCTTCCGGGCTCTCGTCTCCGGGGGGGCTGGCGGGCCGTCGAACGAGTGCGGCAGGGCTTCCCTGGGGGGGCATCAGAGCATGTGTGGGGGTGCCCCTGCGGGCCTCCCGCTCTGATTTAATCCTTACGGACCCTTCGTGTCCCGCCGGCGCCTTCCCTAGTCACGCTGCAATTCAGAGTGACAGCCCCCCAGTGTGACAGCCTCCAGGGTGGGGATGGCTGCACGGGCTTGGGGAGCCACTGGGCCGCCCGACACCTGCTAGGCTGCCGTCCACCCCCGGGCTTCACTCAGGGAGCCGTCAGGTGATTTGGTGTCTGGGCAGCTGCCTGCCTCCCTGCGCTCCTCTCTCTCTGCGCAGGGGACTCGCTCCTTTTTTCCCGCCAAAGGACGCCAGAGATAGAGCACCCAGAAGACAGTTGACAGGCTTGAAATAAAAGACGGGATTTCATACGCCTCCCGAGGTGGCATACCCGCTCCCAGAGACTTCTGTTGGGATAAAACGGACAAAAATCCTTTTTTTTGAAAAAAAACCTTTTGAACCTCTTTCTGAAAGCTACTTTAGGAAGCTACGCTAAAACAGCTACCTCGAGCTTCCTCTTTTCTTCTGCTTTTGTTTTAGTCAATAGCTTCCCCCCCCACCCCAGAAGTGAATGTCTCCGTTGGAGTTGGGGGGTGGGGGGTTGCGTGTCTGCTCTTATTCTGAAAGGAACGTCTCCTCTCTTCTGTCGCGTAAACCTTTCTTCTAGAGATGTCTTTCCTCCCCGTGCAGCGGTTTCAGGGTTTTTCTGGGTTGTTTGGTTTTGTTTTTCTTCTTTTTTTGGTCTTGTTTTGAAACTTAAAGCGCTGCTGGTAAATCCTGTCCAGGGCACCTCTGTAGAGTTTTCTGCAGTATTCTTCCGGTTGAGGCTGTGCTGGACCACCGGCCCTCCCCTCACCCCTGCAAGATGGCAGGAGGCACAGAAACTGCTGCCTTCCCATCCAGGGAGTGGGGTCAGCCTTCTGAATGGGGGCTGCTCCGTTGCTCGTCTCTGATGAGTTTCCCGGATGGAAGCCTGCCGTCTTCCGAGCACAGAGGAGCTCGCCTTTGCCTTTCCTTCCCTGAGGAGTCTGTTCCTGTAGTCTCAAAGCAACTCCCATCACCCCCAGTTAGGGCCACAGTATGCAACTCTTAGGACTGGGGTGCAGGTGTATTTCGTGCTTTTGTGTGACTTGACTCAGTGCTTTTCTCTTTAAAGAGTGTTTTTTTTTTTTACATTTATTTATTTTTGAGAGAGGGAGAGAGAGACAGAGCGAGAGCACGCACAAGCGGGGAAGGGGCAGAGAAAGAAGGAGACACAGAATCCGAAGCAGGCCCCGGGCTCCGAGCTGTCAGCACAGAGCCCGACGCGGGGCTCGAACCCACAAACCGTGAGACCATGACCTGAACCGAAGTCGGACGCTTAACCGACTGAGCCACCCAGGCGCCCCTGCTCTTTTCTGTTTAAATTCCACTACCTGAGTTGTTTCCTTCCTGGAACAGGACATTCTTCCTGTTGGGGAAATACGGTCAGGTTTTGTGTGGCCTCCTGGATCAGATTTTGTAGCTTCGTCAGCATAGTGACTTGATGGTCCCTGTGGTCGCCTTCTCCCTCCTTGTGCCTCGAGTCCCTGCATCCTCTGGGAGGGAGGAGCCTTGAGGACGGGTTCCGGAGGAGCCTCGTGCTTGGATCTCTTGATTTGACCGTTCCCATTCAGACACAGCACGGCACGGTTAGATCCAGACGAGGGTAGGACAAAGGTGGGCTTGTCCCTCTGCGTGCCTCCAGGCAGCCAGTGGTGACGGCCCAGCCAGAAATGTAATGTCCTCAGAGCACAGGATGCTAAGGAGGTAGTGCATGGCCCATGTTCCCTTAGTAGGGCACTGAGACCCTGACTGCCCTTCCTCCCCAGCATGGCCCCGGGAGGAGAATTTCCAGTTCTCCGATCTCAGGATTGCCTTCCCCTGGGGCACCTTCCCTCCTGGGCCAGGCCCCTGCCACGCAGGTGTGAAGAAGGACAGCACAGCCCCTGGTGTTCATCTGGGTCCTCAGCTACAGGTGAACAAAAGGAAGGCCCTCGGAGGGTCCGGGTGTCGGGCTCCCTTTTACTTCTTCGACTCAGGCTCGAACCCGTGGCCTGTAAGTGTACCTGATACCAGTCTGGAACCTTGACCGTGACTCTTCCAAAGGCTAGAGCAAGGTTTTTCAGATTTTAAGTCACAACCCACAAAGTAGGTCGTGAAACTCATTTAGGAGGGATGGCATCCGTATTTAAAAGAAAAATTAAGTAGAAGATATTGGGGCACATCACACATGGTAAAAATAGGTTTATTTTATAAAGCTTGTCACATATATAGGGACGTGTGTGCATATGTGCACAGGTATATGTACTATATATATATATATATATAGTATATATACTGACGTATGAATTGAGTACTGGGTCTCTACATTGAATTTATTTCTTACGGTGGGTTTTGTCAAAAAAATTTGAAAGCTGCTGGGCTAGTGCATGGCTGGGAGAGGAATAAAGGGGGAGACTGGGGAGCAGGATAAGTAGCTCATCTGGTTTAGAACACATACTTGGGGCGCCTGGGTGGCTCACTTGCTTAAGTGCCCTTGGTTTCTGCTCAGGTCATGATCTCACGGTTCACTGGGCTCTGCAGTGCAGAGCCTGCTTGGGATTCTCTCCCTCTCTCTGTCCCTCCCCTGCTAGCGTGCTCTCTCTCTCTGTCTCTGTCTCTGTTTCTGTCTCTCTCTCAAATAGATAAAATCACAAAAAAAAAAAAAAGGACGTGTATTTTATGTTTTGTGTGTGACAAGATGACTGTCATCGTCATGTGCAGCCTTGGTCCACCCTTCAGATGGTTCCTTCACATCACTTGTCATGAGGAAGGGTCCATCTTCCCCCACGGCCGTTCCCCATATCTCCCTTCATTTCCCACCCCGGCCCCATCCCCGTCCCCGGCTCCCCGGTGCACCTGCCCGGATAGTGATTGGCCCACCCTCGTTCACATTCTCAGGCTTTGCCTTCTTACCCTGTCACCTGTTTTATTGCCTTGTGCCTGGCTCTGGTTCGGGACAGAAAATCATTCGCGTCTCCCTGAGCCTTGGGTTTTCCTGTCCACCACTGTGAGTAAAACTTAATACCTGGTGACGTGACTAAAATGCATTCAGCCCTTCTAAGTACATTTAAAGGAGAGAAAACGAAAAGAGATAATGAAAACAAATCTGCTTGGTGCCATGCCTGGGATGCAGCAGACACACACTGATTGTCAGTTCAGTTTTTCTTACATATGAGAGTATTTCTGTGGTCAGATTCGACAGACACCCTAAAGAGCAATTTATGAGGGCTCAGCCTTAGTTAACATTTTAAAGATCTTTTTTCCTTTTCTTTTTTCTTTTCTTTCTTTTCTTTTCTTTTCTTTTTTCTTCTTTCTTTTCTTTCTTCTCTTTCTTTCTTTCTTTCCTTCTTTTCTTTCTTTCTTCCTTCTTTTCTTTCTTTCTTTCCTTCTTTTCTTTCTTTCTTTTCTTTCTTTTCTTTCTTTTCTTTCTTTCCCAATAAGGACATTTGAGTATATTAGAAAAACAGAAAACATACCGGTAATGCGTTGAAACAAGCATTACAGTGACCTTGGTGTTAATTTACCCCAGTCCTCTTGAAAAATAAGTCGTAGAGAACGTCCAGTTTTGTCTGAGGACGCCTTCTCAACTCACCAGTCACCCGTCTCCCAAAGTGCCCTCCCGACCCCCCACCCCCACCCCTGCTCTCTTTCCATAATTCCAACCCAAAGGTCTCGGTTGTGAAAAGTTCCTTTTGTCAGACACGGTGAGCTCAGCCCGTCTGGCCGTGGCCCTGCTCCCCACTCCTGCGAAATGGATTGCAGCCATTGTTCTGGTCTCCGGCCCTCCTGGCACGCCCGCAGCCCGCAGGAGGCCGTGGGGCCTGGGGGCCTCCAGCCGGTGGCCCTCAACATTCACTCTCTTTCCTTCCCTGGAGTCTGGTGGAATTGATACGTTCCTAAAAGCGACTGGTGCCCCGGCCTCTTACCAACTTCTGCACAGATTGATGGTGTGGGCCTGTCTGCCTGGGTGTCTGTCTTCTAAAGACTCAGAAATGGTATCTTTTTTCACCCATTATTTGGAGAGAACAATAAGTCTCTGTCAGATTAGCTTCTTGGAGGCCCGACGCTTTTTGAAAAGAGCTTGCATAATCAGAGTGTCTGTTGAGCTGTTATGCCAAGAACTTTTCCCCATTGTGCAAGGGGAATGTATATTTTGTACGTTTTGAATAGTGCACTGTTCAGTCCTGTCAGAAATCAAGCTGCCCTAACACCCTGTGCTTGGAATCAAAATGTGTGCCCTTCGTCCCACGATGGATGAGCTTTTCTCCACGTGGGGCAGATGCTTAATAGAGACGGGCCACAGGCCGTTAGCTCACTGACCTCTGTGCCCGCTTTCCCCCGCTGGGCCAGAGCTGTGCCTTCTGCGTTTTTAAGAAACAGTCTTGAGCCAGACGGAATGCCAACGAATAGGCATAGGTCAGTGTGAAAACCAGCCGCTGAGTGAGAGGTGTCTGGGCCCTTCTGTCTGTATACTCTGCCCCCCACTGCGAAATCTCGGGGAGAGAGGTGCTGTTTATAGGTGTCCCCTCAAAAAAGATCTGATGAAACCTAACCCCCGTGGCCTCAGAATGTGACCTCATTTTGAGGCAAGGTCTTTACAGAGGTCGTCAGATGAAGCTAAGGTTATTATATTACGGTGGGCCCTATTCCAACATGGCTGGTGTCCTTAGAAAATGGGGAAATTTGGACTGAGACTTTGCTGGGGCGGGGCGGGGGGGTGGGAGGGTCTAGGTTTGGGACTTTGTTTTCCAGACCTCGGAGCACTCCCAGGTAGGGCGGCCCCCCGCTCGGTTTTAAGTACTAAAGTTTACACGTGGAATTTAGGAAACAAAACGGATGAACATAAGAGCACTGGGCGTTGTATGGAAGTGACGAATCACTAAATTCTGCCCCCGAAGCCAATATTACACTATATGTTCACTAACAAATTTGGAGGAAGAAAAGAGAAAGCACTTGAGTTTAGGTGCGGAGCCTGTGTCTGGCCTCTAAGCAGTTTCCCGGATTTGTGGGTTTCAACCTGTCAAAGGGCGTCACGTTCCCCCATATCTGTAGAGCAGAAATCAGAGGGCACTCACCCACTGTGCTTTGCCCGAGGGTTGTCGAAGCCATGCGTGCTGAGCTCTGGCTCTCTCTGCCCCGCCTGCCTCTGGTTCTCTGTCTAGAATCTCTGTCTGTTCCCGAAGATGGGCCCACTGCCTCTGACCCATCACAGCCCACCTCTCTCTCCCACTCGGTGCTTCAGCTGGGCTGTCCGCGGACCGAGAAGCGGCATACAACTCAACCGGGAGCTCTTTCAGGACGGCCTTTACTTCAGATGTTTACGATAAAGAAATTCTGGCTTCTTCCAGAACCTTCAGAAACAGATCAGAAATTGAAGTGTTTGGGCGTAGGTCATTAAGTTCCCTCCACCCCAAGTGCCACGAGGGGGGTAAAGCATAGGGTGTGTGTGGCCAAATGGCGTCTGGTCCCTGGGAGAGCCGGTAGCAACGGCTCGAGACCCTCCGGGCACAGTCCCATGGGCACATCCAGGCTTTGTGGGTCTAAAGCTTTTATAATCTGAAGACCATTTCCAAGAGGAAGAGTGATTATAAACCCCAAACGGGGTTTCCAAGTGAGGAGTGCAGAGGGAGGAAGTCACAGAAGGTCAAGAATCACCCAGGCTGACAGGAGGAGGGAGTGCTGACCAAGAGAGCGAGATAAGGGGCCAGGTCAAGAGAAGGCCCCGTGAGTTCTAAGAAATGAAATATCGAGGCCCACACGGTTTGCTCCAGGGCTCTGAACAGAGGATGGAAGTGTTGCTTTAAAAGGGCAGATTCCGGGGAGCCTGGGTGGCGCAGTCGGTTAAGCGTCCGACTTCAGCCAGGTCACGATCTCGCGGTCCGTGAGTTCGAGCCCCGCGTCGGGCTCTGGGCTGATGGGCTGATGGCTCAGAGCCTGGAGCCTGTTTCCGATTCTGTGTCTCCCTCTCTCTCTGCCCCTCCCCCGTTCATGCTCTGTCTCTCTCTGTCCCAAAAATAAATAAACGTTGATAAAAGGGCAGATTCCCCACCTGGGTGGCTCAGTCGGTTAAGCGTCCCGGTTGCGGCTCAGGTCACGATCCTCGCGGTTCCCGAGTTCGAGCCCCGTGTCGGGCTCTGTGCCGACAGTTCGGAGCCTGGAGCCTGTTTCGGATTTGGTGTCTCCTTCTCTCTCTGCCCCTCCCCCGCTTGTGTTCTGTCTCTCTCTGTCTCTCGAAAATCAGTAAATGTAAGAAAAATTTAAAAGGGCAGATTCCTCGGTGGCTTCCACGTGGACAGAAGAGGGAGGCGTTGCGTCCGGTCAGGAGACACCGTGGAGTCCGTGCCACGGACTTGGGTGCACTGGCCCTGTGGATGGCCGGCGCGGTGTGAGAGACACTTTGGTAGGACCCTTGGAACACAGAAGATGGGGTGAGGGGAGGGAGGAGGTGAAGGTGACTGGGAGCTTTCTGTGGGCGATGGATAGAAATAGAGGGAAAGGCTTTCGTTCTCTAGGATGTGGGGTCATCGATCTGAAATGCTCACGGGACAGGACAGCACGTGAGCCTAGCTGGTTCGATGATGTGGGGCTGAGGTTGGGGAAGAGGAGGGAGCAGAGTACGGAGATTTGTAGCAAAGTCCTGGCTTCTGAATCCTGTAGGGAAAGGAACATGGTGGGGTCAAGCACATGACGAATTGGTTGCGTGTGCTAATTGGCCTCCAGGTGTGACTGCTTTCCAGCAGCTTCCGGTTACATGGCTGAGGTCTGCTGTGTTGTTTTGGGATGTGGTCTGGCTTTAGCACTGGTTTGCACTGTCGTCCTAAGAAGACTCCCTTGTCCCCGGTAGTCCGTCTTGTGCCTCTATTGCTTTCAAGGTTGTTTCCTAAAACTGGTTCGTCCTTCGTGATGTCACCAGCTGTTTTCACCCTGTTTTCCAGACACTGGCTATTTTATTATCATTGGTCATGGAGCAGTTTGTGGCAACTGGGGACGGGGGTGCTTTACAGTGACCCATAACCTGCCACAGTTTCTCTAAACTGCCTGAACTTTCTGATCCCCCTGGTGGGGCAGAATACGACCCGCAGGTTGTGGCTGCATAAAGCACTGTGGAACTCTGGGCCCTGACATGCAAGTTGTAGCGTCTGTTTTTTATAGCACGCCTTCTCCCTCAATTTCCAGACACTTTCTACGTGTTCTGATTCGTTTCAGTCAGTGCCTAAAATGGAGAAGATGAAAAGCAGTGTTGGGGAGACCAGACACGTGAGTTACTTGAAGAATGCTTTGGTTCTCTAATTGGAGAGAAAGGAAATAATTAGGGAATTGATCAAGGGCCCTAAAAGGCAAGGTCAGACTGGGTTGTATTACGCTACGATTTGGAGAAACTGTCACACAGGCGGCGAAATTTGAGCAAGAGCCCAAATGACTATAGAGAATCCGTGAAGGTGTAAGGAAGGCCATCCTCAGAGAGATCTTACTTAAGGCCACGAATGTTGTGGTCGTTTGACTTCGGATCGAAGGCCACCTCCGTTTCCTCATTTAAAAGCAGAGAAAATACCGGAACTCACTGTGGCGATTTGGAATGGGCATTAATTGAAAGGGAATGAGCCACTGAGCACAGCGGCCAGCGTGTCGTAAGCATAATTCCAGCAAATAAGAAAGTTGCCCTGTGTCACTATGTACCCATACAGAATGACCTAATGAATAAATAAAAAAAATACCCAAACGATAATACCAAGTACTGGCAAGGATACAGGGCGGCTGGAACTCTCATGTTACCGGTGGGAAGGCAAAATGGCACGGCTGGCTTGGAAAAGAGTTGGGCGGCTTGTCAAGTGAAACATACGCTCCCGTACCACCCAGGAGTCCGGCTTAGACGTTTCTCCAAGAGCAGTGGCAGTGCGTGTGCTCACGGAATTCATGACGACCTCATTCACATTTGCCCCAAACTGGAAGTCCCTTGGCTGTCCCCAGCTGGAGATCGGACGCACGAGCTGTGGTACCCCCACGAGGAGCGTGGCAGGTACACGGTGGGTTACCACCGCGCGGCAGAAGGAGAGCAAGTGCTGATGGACGGATCTCCATGCGCAAGGTGCGGGGAATAAGCTGACATCAAAAGGTCACTTACCGTACTATTTCACTCACGTGACGTTCTGGAAAAGGTGAAGCTATAGAGACAGAAGGCTGCTCAGGGGATGCCAGAGGCCGAGTTAAGGTATGCGGGAGAATTTTTTGAGTGGGGGAACTGCTCTACGTCTTGCTTGTGGAGGTGGTTTCATGAATGTGCACAGTTGTCAAAACTCACAGAGCCGCACACGAGAGTGGATTTCACCGCATGTAAAGCATATCTTAATTCAAAACAGATCATGAGCCAAGTGAAGGAACCGAGAAGGAGCGCATCGTATGTGGGGAACCTGCTGGAACAGGCCCGGGAGTGGGCAGTTGGGAGGGTCAGTAAGAAATCAGCTCGGGTGGTGGGGCGCCTGGGTGGCTCAGTTGATTAAGCGTCCTTCTTCGGCTCAGGTCACAGTCTCACAGTTGGTGGGTTTCGGCCCCGGGTCAGGCTCTGTGCTGACAACTCAGAGCCTGGAGCCTGCTTCGGATTCTGTGTCTCCCTCTCTCTCTGCCCCTCCCCCGCTCACGCTCATTCTCTCTCTTTCTCTCAAAAATAAATAAACATTAAAAAAAAGGGGGCGCCCGGTGGCTCAGTCGGTTGAACGTCCGACTTCGGCTCAGGTCATGATCTCCCGGCTCGTGGGTTCAAGCCCCATGTTGGGCTCTGTGCTGACAGCTCAGAGCCTGGAACCTGCTTTGGATTCCGTGTCTCCCACTCTCTCTCTCTGTCCCCTCCCCTGCTCGCATTCTCTCTCAAAATAAATAAACGTTAAAAATTTTTTTTTTTTAAAGAAAGAAATGATCCCGGGTGGGTCGGGTGGAGCCTGGTTGCAGGGGGATTGGAAGTGTCTGTACCTGGGGGAACATAAAACAGTGAGCCCTCAGGACCACCCAGCCAGCGGGCGGCAGGGTGATGGTGGCATTTCGTGTCGCACAGGGGACAGATAAGGGCCCAGCCAGGGGCCAGTGCGTTTCTCCAGCTTGTGGGTCAAGCCTGCACGCAGTGGATCTGTTGAGGGATTGTGGAGGGGGGGGTTGAGGCCATTGCTAACGTACGCTCCCCTTTCTGGAGATGGGGGCACTAAGATGCAAAGTCCCTAGGCTTTTGCTTTGGAAAAATGCCCAATATTGGAGCGAAAGCTCAGGCGTCCTGTGACACTGCCAGACTTCGCATGCTGGACCGGTGGCTGGTCTGCAGAACGTTTTTAGCCAGAGGGCCCCCTCTTCCCCTGAGAACAGGATCGGCCAGTAGGCGGGCAGTTCTTGAAACATCCCATGAGACAGCCGGCCTGGCCTATGGTGAGAGTCCCTACCCTCTCTCCCTGGAGGCCAATCAAGTCAGGTTCACTCTCCCTCGGGAGCTCGTGCCTTTTGCCATCCTAGCACGGCTAAAAATTGTGCACCGACGGTCGGTTGGACGAATGCTGTCTGACGGCTTTGCCCCCGTATCCGCAGAGCTGTGGACCACCGGCCTCCGAGGCAGTGTTTCCACGCGGCGCCCCGGCCCCTGCCGCTGGCTTGGCCGGCGCCTGTGCAGCGGTCTGTTGATTCTTGCATCACGTGCCTGAAGCGGGTGAAGGGGCAGACCCCACGTGTCTGCTGAGGACGCCGACACTGTCTTCGGATGAGACAAAAATCCGGGGTTGAAATAGAGCCATATCACAAGCGTGCTGTCTCACCCGTCGTCTGTAAACATGCGAGCTTGCCCAGCCCCGGGGAGAACACCAGCCGCCCTGCACTCTGGGCTGCAATCGATGTGATATTTTATTTACCCAGGGAGCTGTCTTCCCTTCTCCTCCTGGTTGCTCCTGCCTCCACAGAAATGTTATATGCGCGTGACTCGTATTTGCCCTTGAAGCCAAGTTGTCCTGCTGCTTTCTCTCCCGTGTTTAGTAATCCCTGGAGTTTATTAGAAGGGTCTCAAGAAAGGAGATACTCGTGTGAGACTGG
The DNA here is from genome assembly GCF_007474595.2 of Lynx canadensis. Classification (NCBI taxonomy): domain Eukaryota; kingdom Metazoa; phylum Chordata; class Mammalia; order Carnivora; family Felidae; genus Lynx; species Lynx canadensis. The sequence goes on from NC_044313.2 coordinate 69,137,481, forward strand.
GGTCAACGAGAGACGTCCACCTAATTATTTTGTTTCTTTACATGGACCCCCGCTCGGCGTGTTAGCCGGGGCTGAGCAAAACATTTAAAACTGAAGTCTCGTTTGGGACCACACGAGCCAGACTTTTCTCAGTGGGAAAAGGGTGGTCCCTTTGCTCTGTGCTTGGCCCCAGGGCTGGACGCTGCCATGGCCAGCCGGAGGACCACACACCGCGTCCACAGGGAACCGTGGCGTGTGCAGTGGCCTCGGGGTGCCAGATCACCCAGGGCCATCTTGGTTCCGACTGGGTAGCTGTACCACTAAACGCAGTGGAGACCGAATTGGATGTCTCAAGTGGGGCAGGGCCAGGTGAAAATTGGTCGGCTCCGAGAGGGAAATGGAGTTTCCCCACCACCTGTAGGCAGGCTGGCTCTGGCCACAGTGCTCCCCCTCTTCCCTTCGTCCCTTTTCTCCTGGCACCTGGTAGACCAAGATGCCTCTCGGGAGCCGGAATCCTGGGGGAGTGCCAGCTTTCTCAAGCCCTTGGCCAAGCCCTGTTTGCCAGTTTGTTTCTAGCTCTGGAGGAGTTAGCCCACAGGCCTTCCGTTCCTGCCTTGTGACCCAGAATGACTCCCGAGAGCGTTGGAGGGTAGGGCAAGGAGGCTGAAGTCATAACCTCGTGGGGTGTGTTCTCCAGGAGCCACCCACCCGGGTGCTTCCTCCCTGGCTTCTGGGCCCGTGTCGTAAGTCTCTGCTCACTGGTCAGACCTTCCTCTCTTTTCTGCAGGATGACCACTGTCGTCTCAAAAGTCCCTCCTCACTTCCTCCCACCGATGACTTCTCCAGCCCATCGTCCGTATCATAGGGAAGGGATACTTCACGAGTTTCAAGGTTGTAGTTTTAATAGCAGTACCGATGTTACTGAATATATAGTATCCGTCAGGCACTCTAGCAGGAAATCCTGTGCGGTGACCAGCGACCGCTGTCCCCACTCTACGGACGAGAGCTGAGCCTTAGGTCGTGCCCAAGAGCACAGCACACACCTTATACTCACTACACCTGTGATATTCTCGGCGACAGGGCCTGACCACGCACAGTTATGTCTGCCTCTCTGCCAGCTAGCTAGCAAAGGACCTGGCGTATAGTAAGCATTAAGTAAGAAAAAAACCCAAAACTTGTTAAATGCATAACTATATCAGAGATGGCTTCTGAAGCGCAGAAACTCAGCCCCGCTGATACACAGGCTCTCCTGGATCCTTTTTGCTATTTACTCAGGGGGAGGTATAATATCTAAAATGGGGGCTGTTGGCTCCGACTGTGTGGACGGTACTGGTTTTGCTTCATGCAGAATCCGTTGACTGATTGGCCTTTCACCTCGCGCTCCCAGGGTTTTTATGGGCGACGGCCATGGAAGATCGCTTCCTGTTTTGTGTAAGCTGCTCTTGAGGATTTCCTGTATTATTTCATTCCCCATCCTTGTCGTCATCTGGTGCTGCCTGGCAAGTCACCCTGAACGTGGTGGCCTGGTCCCTGGGGCTGTGTTCCGAGAGGGCAAGTCCGGTTACAAGCCCCGCCTTGCCTGGTGGTCCCAGGCTTCCGATTGGCCAGAGGAGGTCACGTGGCCAAGCCTAGCGTCCGCGAGGGGAGGGCCCTTTTACTCCAGCGCCCGTGGGAGGAGGAGCCGAGAAACGTGACCCTGTTTAATCCACTGCAATCAATCCGTTACTTTCAGGACAAGTTGCGGATTTTCCACCAGAAATTCAGTCTCTCTTAAGGTACTTACGACTTGACTTGGGAGCCGAAAACGCAGTTAGTTGCAGCATACATAGCCTTCGGAGTCTGGTCTGAGTTGAGATTCCGACTTGATCACGTACCATTTTGTCTTTGGCGGGTTACTTGCATCCATATATATTCTGGCTTATGACTGAGTCTCATTATATCCTAATTCTCGTTCCCCTTACTCCTCTTTTACTTCTGTCCCTGGGAAGCTCAGAATTAAAATTCAAGGCGACCACAGCATTTTGCTTCCTCATTTCCTCAGTCTCGGTGTCTCATCTCTTTTACATTGCTATTTAGGTCTTTGGTTTTAAGCTACCCAATCCCTTTTGGCAGCAGATCGGGTATAAACCTTGGGTAAGACCCACTAGCAAAATTTCCTAAAAACTAAAAACTTCCCGGCACTCCTAGTTCATTGGGAAGTTGTGCTGGGAAGATTCAGGGTTATAGTGCTATTGCATAAGCCCGTGTACACAGGAATGAAAGTGAGTGTGCATGTCCTGCTTGATTGGACTCAGATGAACTTTGCCGTTTTTCGCAACCATGTAAGCCAGCCAGCTCTCTAGTGTGTTCCTCCCAGCACTTACTATATCTGGTCGGACACATCGTCAAGGTTGTTACGATGCGGCTTGGATATTGGAGCATATGCGGTGTTCCCATACACCTACTCTAATCCTCTCAGAGTCTAGCCTTCTGGATAATGCTGCCAAGAATTAGAGAGACTGTGGGGTGATTGGGTGGCTCGCTCTGGGTTGGGTGTCCGACTGTCGGTTTCAGTTTATGTCCTAATCTCACGGTTTGTGGGTTCAAGCCCCGTGTCGGGCTCCACGCGGATAGCACGGAGCCCGGTTGGGATTCTCTCTTCCTCTCTCTGTGCCACTCCCCTGCTCATACATATTCACTCTTTCTCAAAAACAAACAAACAAGAACCACTAAAAAAAAAGTATTAGATGGATCATTTATAAAGTTCTGGAACCTGGATTTGCATCTAGTTCTTTCTTGTTTCAAAGCCAATGGACACATCAATCTTTGGCCTGTAGAGAGTAAATTAGCATGTAAATAGGCTCTTTGGAATGCAGCATTAAAAAAACAAAACCCTACGTTGAAAGAGAGTGTTAATTTCTCAGACCTCAGTGCAGAGATGAGATACGAGCACCACTTGGACAGATTCTGTGGAGTCCGCACTTCTTGGTGGTGATTCCTGAATTCCATAGACTCTGTGGGTCTGCAGTGGAACGAAGGCTTGTGACTGGTTATCAGTAACTATGGGGTCTTGGGTAACTCAGGTGATTTCTTGTGCCTTAGTTTTCTCTGCTACAAAATGGAGTGCCGTATGACTTATAAGGTGATTGTGTGGGACAGGGGCTCACTTTTTATTGAGAACCTACTGTCGGTCCTTGCCAGCATCATCATGATGCATGTTACCTCATTTAATTCTTGCAACCTCACCGTGGATGGAAGACATGATTCCTGTTGCCGTGAGCTCCGGCTCAGGAAATCTGAATCTGCCTGCAAGGCCTGAGCTCTTTGCAGCAAATCACCTTCTCCCCATCTTTCCCATTATGATTAAACGAGATAAAGTGTGTAAGGAGAACAGCGTTTGAAACGCAACATTAGCGTAACTTACAATTTTTCTGAAATGGAATCAGAGACGGTAAGAGGAAGGATGGGCGGTCCCCAGTTACTGTCTAACAAACTGTGAGCCAGACACTTCACTTACTTAGATGAGCCGGATTTAGCTATTCTAACTATCCGAGCAGGCACTGGGTCAGCCAGTCCATCCCTGAACTGGCTGGGCGTTGTGGATAGAGCACGGACCCTGGACCACTCAGAGCGGGGTGTGACGCTGGACGCCGCTGCGTGCCTTTGATCCTCTTTTGGGTTCTCAGTTTTCTTGTCTTTGAATGGGGGCGTTAATACCGCATCTCAGTGAAGAATGAGAGACCCTACCACTACCCTAGAGCTACCCTACCACTCGTGGCGCAGAGCGGCCCCACTTCTCTGTACGTCAGTTCTGTGGAGGTGGCGTCACTGCTATTGTTAGCTTCATCCCGTCCATGTTCTGCATTGGAGGGACAGGGGCAGTTGAGCACGTAGGTTCCTGCGAACTCAAGGTTCGTGTCCAGTGTACCTCTTAGTTCCAAAGGTCAGTGCCAGCAGTGGCCATAAGCACACAAGATCAGTTTTGTCTTTTGTTGACCAGTTTCTTGGAGGGAATGCTCGGTAGGGAAGGAGATGGACACAGAGAAGAAGGGCCCCTCGGCAGGCCTGGAAGAGCCAAACCCTGTCCGGGACAGCAGGGACCTTCCCAATTCCTGAGGGAAGATGGAGACCTCCCTGGGTTCTAGAATAGCGTCTTCACCTAACGCCTTGAGAGCAGAGGCCAGGCTCACAACCTCTTTCTAGAAACAGCTCCTGTGCCGCCCCTGGTCCTCCAGCTGCTTTGGGCGGTCTTCCCAGCCTGCCGCCAGATACAAGCCAACTGCCATAATGCCTTAATGATATGAAATAGTGCATAGGTTTGAAGTTCCAACCTAAACATGTCTGTGTTTAAATTTATTATTCATGAAGGTAATTTAAAAACATGACAGAAAGTTTGAGAAGTAGAGACAAAAGCTCATTATTCTTCACGCTAACACAACCCTTTTTTTATTTTAGTGCGTTTCATTCCAAGCTAATCCATATGGCTACGTATTTTTATATAGTTGTTTCATTGTGTACATAAAATTTTGTTTCCTGCTTTTCCCTTTAACACATTATAAGCATTTGCATATGGCTGTGTGATCCCTATAATTATAATTTTTAATGGTTGCATAATACTCTTTTGAGGGGCTATAACACAATTTAAGCAGCCTGCTTACTGGGGACTGTTTTAAGTTTTTTCTTTCTTTCTTTTTTTCTCAGAAACAATGCTACAACATTCATGCAGAACACTTGCTCCTGATCTCGGGTTAGTTCATTAGGATAAACTCACAGAAATGAGATTTCTCAGCTTAAAGGTTGTAAGTGTCTTTCCAGCTCTTGATACGTGGTGCCCAGTTGAGTTCCGGTCAGGTTGAGCTAATTTACACTGTCTCCTTTTGCTTTTTAATAAGATAGCGGGATGTTTGCAACCCATGTTGTAATCCCGCGTGCTGGAATAGTGTGGAAAATGTCCCAGCTGTTGCAGGCAGAGAATGGACGTGTAAATAAACCTGCCAGGGGTTGAGGGATCAAACAGCTTGCCCCCGACCGGCACTGTCCGTCCTGTCCCCTGGCAGAACACAAGAGGGAGGGAGGTTCCTGGGGCAACCAGCATCCCTGGACCAGACATTGCCGGCTGGGCTGGGGCTTTCCCTGTTCTGGGGTGCAGGGCTCCACTACGCGCCACGCAAACTAGGGGCTGGATGCGAACGCCCCACTTGGCCCCCTCTGATCTGATCTAAATAACCTCCTAAGAAAAGAGCGTGGCGCAGTGGAACAAAAAACAGTGTTTGGGGACAGGCTGGCGTGGAACCCGGGCTCAGCCTGTACTACGGCAACCTACTTTCCCCGTCTGTTTACTTATCCGTAAAGTTGGGCTAACGATGTATGACCGTGTTCTGTTTGCGCAAATCCTTTGTGAGAGAAGAATTTACAATTAATAAAAGGAAGTCCCGGTGAGAAAAAACAGATTTGGGCCAGCCATCCTAGGGCTGGGGGGGGGGTCTCGTTCCTACGGCGGGCAGGGAGCCATCGCGCCCTGAATGAAGAGAATGTGCGTGAGAACATGTAAATTTTAAACTAATCAAGGTGAATGCTGTATAGTTCCCGTGTGCTGCTGCTCATTTGTTAGAAACTTGAGATGGTTTCTCCCCGCCGCCTCACGGAGATGCTCCTGAGTGTGTTTTCCTTGCTTTGCGTGCCTCACACGTGGAATTTTCCGGTCCTCCGGCCACATTCATTGGTTTTCTGGAAAGACCCACATGGGTCACCGTCGTCCTACCTACTCACCTTGCCACGAATTATCATATATTTTCCCAACACCTCCCTCCTCAGCCCTCAGGTTGCATGGCCTTGGCCTTGGCCCTGGAGGTGTGCTGGGCTCCCGCTACCCTCCCCTTCTATCCCAGGGCAGCTTTGGGGAAGCCACCTCCTCTCCCCCTCGCTTCTGTGTTTCTTTCCTTTTTCCAACGCCCAGGTCTCTCTGAATTTAATTGTCCCCAAAGGAAAAGGAATTGAAATCCGAGCTGTACTTGAACTGAGCGTCTCCCCTTTGAGGGGCACGGGTAAGGTACTGTGAGGGGAGCCTCAGGGTGGGGAAGAATTGCCGTATCCGCCTTGGCGGGCAGAGGAACAAGCGAGAAAACACCAGTTCCGGCTCAGTGCTGGGTATGGGGCGAGGGTTTGGTAAGAGATCCTCCCTCCCACTCGCACCTGGTCAGCTGTACCTGGGCTGTGCCACCAGGAACTTCTGACCCTCACGCTCTGGGATTACGTAAGGGAGGGACAAAAACTTAATTGAAAATGTTCCATTTAGTTCCCAACCCGGGGCCCCTTGGAGCGCTTTAAGGCGTGTCATTCTAGAACTCACTTTTCTCCCGGAGATGCTCTTGAAAAGAGATCTGATGCCCAGGGAGGCTCTTTCTCTTAGACAGTTCTCGACGCCAGTGGTTACAGAACCGAGCAAGGAAGGAACCAACTGTATGGACCTTAGGTGCCCAGGGGAGGGATTTCATCAGTAAATGTACGAGTTAGTGGCACCTGCTTTTGACAGGGTAGCAAGCATTGCAGCGCAGTTAGTTCTGTGAGACCCCATACACCTCTGAGCTGAAGCAAAGCGGGGTCGCAGCTTTGCCACGGTATTGACAGAGAGGTCCGGCTGCTGCCGGGCATAGGGGAATCCTGGTGGTGATCGGGGTGAGGGAGAAGGTGGGGCAGCGTGGGTAGAGGGCAGTGGTTGGGGGGGGGACATCTTGGCGGTAAAAGGCTGGTGAGGATGCCACCTGTCTGTCCCTGCTGGCTGCTTGACACCTTGCCGTGCTGACTGCCTGCTTAACCTCTCTCTTACCCCTTTTTTCTCCTCTGTTGGGAATTCATCATTTATTAACACTTTAATACGCAGTTGACTTTTGCACACGTCACAGGAGAAATGATATTTCTAAAACACAATTTTTTTTTTCTAAAAAGACATTTTCTTGGGGCGCCTGGGTGGCTCAGTTGGTTAAGCGTCCAACTCTTGATTTCAGCTCAGGTCATGATCTCACGGTTTGTGACATCGGGCCTCGAGTCGGGCTCTGCGCTGACAGTGCAGAGCCTGCTTGGAATTCTCTCCCTTCCCCCCCTCTCTCTGCCCCTCCCCTGCTCATGCCTGTGTACACGCTCCCTCTCTCCAAAATAAACATTTCTTAAAAAGCCATTTTCTTGTCAAGTTTGGGGAAATTCATCATTTCTCTAAAGTAAGAGAACCTGCTTCAGCTAACGTTGAAAATTCCAGAACAAGAAGCAGCAGTTAGAAAGCGGCTTTGTCGCAGACCTCCCTCCCCGAAATCGGAGACGCTATTTCTCTGATTCTAGGAAGAAAGAGGTGGAATCCGATCACGCGATTAAAAAAATGAGGCTGTAAACGACTCCTTAAAATAGCAGGTGCTCAGCTAACTTGGGGGCTCTGGATTAAAAAACTGCTGCTCTTGCCTTCGGGAATGTTTATGACTTGGCCCCAGAGCCGTCTTGCTTCATAAAATCTTATTTAGGAGCAGGGATGCAGAAAAGCTGCATGTTAATAGCCTGCCTCGTGCCCCCCCTGCCCTGGGCCACCTAGTGCTTTGGTCATCTACTGTGAGCATGGGCGTTTGGGATGGATTGATTGCTCTTGAAAAGAGAAAATGGTGGTGTGAAATAGATTGCTCCTGGGCTGTGTGTCTCATTGCAAAAATTGGCTTTAAAATCAGCATTTATCAAGAGATTCACACCTTAGCTCCCTGCCGGGAGAGGGAGTGGGATTGAAATTGCTATTAGAAAGTGACAAGACACCCTAGAAATACGTAGTTGACAGACGTTGAACCAGGAGTGTTTAATGTAATTATTTTCCTTTTATGTAAATAAGATCTCTGCACACATTTAATTTAAAAAATTTTTAAACTATTTTTTAGAATAGCTTTAGATTTGCAGGAAAAAAAATGGGAACTTAGTACAGAGAGTCTCATAGACCCTGCACCCAGTTTTCCCTATTACGACCATCTGAAATTGGTATCCTACGGGGGCACCTGGGTGGCTCAGTCGCTTAAGCGTCCCAACTCTTGATTTAGGCTCACATCATGACCTCACAGGTCATAGGATCAAGCCCCACGTTGGGTTCTGCACTGACAGCTCGGAGCCTGCTTAGGATTCTCTCTCTCTCTCTCTCTCTCTCTCTCCCTCCCTCCCTCCCTCCCTCGCGTGTGCACATGCTCTCTCTCTCTCTCTTTCTCTCAAAATAAACATTAAAAAAATGAGTATGATACATGTATTACAGTTAAAGAACCAATACTGATATGTTGTTATGAACTGGAATCCCTACTTTAGTCAGATTTCTTGAGTTTTTCTTTGAGTGATCATTTTAGGCTCCTCTGGGCTATGACGGTCCTCAGCCTTTCTTGCCTTTGGTGACCTGGATGGTTTTGGCGAGTCCTGGTCAAGGATTTGGTAAAAAAAAAAAAAAAAAAAAAAAAAAAAAAAAAAAAAAAAAAAAAAAAAAACAAAAACAAACAAAAAACAAAAACCTACCCCGTGTTTGAGGTTTGTCTAATGTTTTTCTCCTGATGAGACTGGGGTTAAGGGTTTTGGGGAGGAAGACCACAGAAGTAACAGACGCATACCTGTTAACCAATCAGTGAATGACCTAATGAGGGAAGGCAGGTCCCTCAAATCGGCGGAAGGCAAGTTTGATGTTCTCAGTGATGAGACTTCATGTCTAACTTGTTTGGTGCCTTACAGTCTAGCGGAGCCCTGGCAACATTTCGTGGGCTAGGACGGATCAATTTGCCATGCCCACGACACACCCCAAAACCTTTCCTCGGTGCATCTCAGGTTCTGGAGGTTCTGGATTGAGCGGGCTGGGGCACCGATGGACCTTGCATCTGTACGTGGGGATCTAAACAGGAAGATGATGACTAAATTAAGGCAATTGGCCGTGTATGGAGAGAGTGGGCAGGGTGATGCCCCTGGCCCTCTGCATGTTAGAAAAGTTAAATAACAGGGGAGAAATAGCAGTGCTATTCTGACTCACGACTTCGGTCCACGGGATCGTTACAGCTTCCAAATAACCAGCAGCCCCCACGGTACTGCTCGGCAGCCTGCATTTCCCTGAGACGACGCTGCGAACCAAACAAAGCCGTGACCTTTATCATAGTGTGTTTTTCATCTGTGAGCAAGCGATCATGTACGAAGCAGCCTGTGACTTGAACCCACCGTAGACACTTGGCCCTTCCATTTTAGCAGCATTGGGTTTCATGAGCTCAGTTGGAGTCGTGAATGGGAAAAACCGTAAGTGCATCAGCGAGACTGGTGGCTCTTAACCCTGACTGTGCATTAACGCTGCCTGGGGAGCGTCTGGAAAACCGTCCAGCTGGATCCCATCCCCAGAGGTTGTGATTCAGTTGGCTGGGGCAGGACCAGGCCTTGGAGAAAGCCGGGAGACTTGGGCTTTCTGTCTTGTTTCCTTCCCCGCTGCTCTACACAGGTCCCGATTCTTCAGCCCTTCCTGTGTTTTGACACTAACCTGAATAAAGGTTTTGGAAACTGTCCGGAGGTTGCTGTTGGAAGCTCACCCTGAGCTTTTTGTACTCCTCCAGCTTGTGTGACCAGCTCTCCCCCAGCAATGAAACCTGGGGTGGGGGAGTTCTCACTGGTGCCCTTGGAGAATATTCAGAAATGGTTGAGCGACTGAGCCAGCATAGTTCTGGTCTCTACAGTATGTTATGCTCCCTTTCTATTCTGATTGGGAGGTAGGGGAATACTTTTCCTCTTAAGTTATTGCTTTCAGTGGGAACTTATTTAGAAGTGGAAATCTTTTTTTTTTTTTCCTCTAATTACTGTCATGTCTCATTGCTTTGATTTAAAAAAATGTTATTTAAGTGTAGTTGCTGTATGATGTTATAGAAGCTCTCTCTTTTATAAATGCATAGTGTTTGTAGGGTACAGGCTTCTGTTTTTAACAGATGTTTGGTCAGGGTTCAAAGTGATGTGACTACTAGCCTAACTAAAGGGGCTTTCCTTGGGTATTCTAACATTTTTAGACTGTTTCCCAGTGAGTTAAAATTCCATTCACCAATTTATTAACAGGTCACACACCCTATTTGGAAAGAAGAATTTCAATAGTGACACCTCACATCAGCAGGTTTTTTTCATCCTCTCATAAAAAGACCTAGGAATTATTTCCCGGCACTATTCTGGGGGGGGGGGATACCCACCCGGAAACATTAGAAACAATAAATAGTCCTTCTGGTTCCTCTGTAGATCACTTTATAGTGAGAATGCTGGGGTGTGGGAGTTCTTGGTCTTTAGCAGGGAACTAAGTCGACTCTTAAAAATTTGCCTCCAGGTGGGGGCCCCTGGGTGGCTCAGTCGGTTAAGCATCCGACTTCGGCTCAGGTCATGATCTCACGGTTCATGGGTTCGAGACCCACATCGGGCTCTGCGCTGACAGCTCAGAGCCTGGATCCGGCTTCAGATTCTGTGTCTCCCTCTCTCTGCCCCTCCCCTGCTCACGCTGTGTCTCTCTCAGAAATAAATAAACGTTGGGGCGCCTGGGTGGCGCAGTCGGTTAAGTGTCCGACTTCAGCCAGGTCACGATCTCGCGCTCCGTGAGTTCGAGCCCCGCGTCGGGCTCTGGGCTGACGGCTCGGAGCCTGGAGCCTGTTTCCGATTCTGTGTCTCCCTCTCTCCTCTGCCCCTCCCCCGTTCACAGCTCTGTATCTCTCTGTCCCAAAAATAAATAAACGTTGAAAAAAAAATTTTTCAAAAAAAAAAAAAAAAGAAATAATAAACGTTAAAAAATTTTTTTTTTTTTTTAAATTTGCGGGGTGCCTCGGTGACTCAGTTAAGAATCCAGCTTTGGCTCAGGTCATGATCTCATGGTTCGTGGGTTCGAGCCCCACATTGGGCTCTGTGCTGACAGCTCAGAGCCTGGAGCCTGCTTCGGATTCTGTGTCTCCCTCTCTCTCTGCCCCTCCCCCACTCACTCTCTGACTCTCTCTCTCTCTCTTTCTCTCTCTCCAAAATATTTAAAAAACATTTTTTTTTTTAAATTTGCCCCCAGGTAAACAATTCAGTTAGTTTTCAGTGTCACTGGGCTGTGGAAATATAAATGATCACATCTTTTCAACAAATCTGGCAACCTGGCCTTTCCCCCCCACCCCCGCCCCCAGAACTTGAATGTTTTTGTACGGATTGGTTGTGGTCGAGGTGCTACTGAACAGTCATTAAGTAACAGTGGAAAGTAGACAATTGAGGAGAAAAAAAGCCAAGTAGTCATTCAGAAGGTATTTTTGGTTACTTAATCTGCCTCGGAGCATATGGTCTCGTCAGCTGAAAAAAATTTAACAGTGAGAAACTATATTTCAGTAACGGGAGATTAAAAACACCTATTTATTTCTCCCCCCCCCCCCCCCCACGGTGATATTTTTATCTCTGTTACCAAATACAAGTGTTAGCCACTTAACATTTACAAGGCAGCCTTTGATGCGCCCACAATGTGCATCCACCTTTCTCGTCTTGGTTTTAACGCGTGGAGGTATGTTTGCTTCCGGGGTGATTCGGGATCCAAACGTGTTACCCTAAGTGGCATTAGTCCTTTATGTGGCCTGTGGACAAGAGGTCCACGTGAGATGAGGGAACGTTTACTGCGCAGGCTTGACCTTTTGTGACTCTGCTCTCGGGCTCTCATCGCCTCGTGGCCCCCATGTGTGGATAACTGACTGGGCTGTAGCCGTGTTCTGTCCTCCTCTCCACCACCCTTCAGGTCTTGGGCATGGAATGAACGTAGTGGTTTCAGAACACGTTCACCAGTTCTTTGGCAGTCTTCTTCTGCCAGAACGTGGGCTCTGACTCCCCTCCCCTTGAACGTGGGCTGGACGTAGGGATGTGCTCCCCGCCACCAGAATGTGGCCGGTGTGACAGTGTGTGGTTTCCAAGACTAAGTGGTGAAGGGAGTCCTGGCATCTGCCTCCCTCCCTCTGTCTGTCTCCCCTCCACCTTCCCCTCCCGTCAGATCTCTCTCACCGTGGGGGAGGCCAGCTGCCGCGCTGCGAGGGCACTCGCGCAGCCCTGGGTCAGGAGTCCGTGGTAAGGCACTGTGGCCTCCACCGGCGGCCGTGTGAGTGAACACCCTTGGGGAGCAGCCCCCTCAGCGCGGTCAGACCCTCAGATGGTTGGCAGCCCTGGCCGCCGTCTTCACGGCGGCCTCATGAGAGACCGTGAGCCGGAACCACCCAGATTCCTGACTCTGAGAAGCTGGGTGAGATAATAAACGTTTCTTGTTTCAGGCTCCTCGGGTTTGAGGGAACTTGTTTTGCGCTGGTTGATAACCTGATAAGTCACTTAGCCCTTGCCGATCGCTTTTCCCATCTGGGACAAGAAGGGTTGGACCCATCGGTGCCCTTAACAAGTCGATGGCGATCTGTTAGTACGGAAAAGGCTGCTTGCACAGCCCGCTGACCCTCGCTGTCCCCGCCCCAACCCACCACTGAGGCCTTTCTGCCTCCACAACCCGTGACCCGGAAGCAGCTTTCACAGCTCTTCCCTCCGCAGCCTCTCTGGCAAAAGCCAAGCCCAATTTTTATTTATTTCTTCTTACCTTTTTTTTTAAATGCTTATTTTGTGAGAGAGAGAGAGTGCACGCATGAGCAGGGGGGGAGGGGCAGAGAGAGGTGGGGACAGAGGATCCAAAGCAGCTCTGTGCTGACAGCAGAAGGCCTGAGGCTTGAACTCACAAACTGAGATCAGGTCTTGAGCCGAAGTCGGACACGTAACCGACTGAGCCACCTAGGCCCCCGCTTCTAATTTTTTTTAATTTATTTTTTATTTCTTCTTATTTTGAAACAAAGACAGATCATACTGGGAATATGATGGGGAATATTCCTTAAATAAATAAAGCTATATTTACACCGAATTAATTTTTGTAACTATGCCATAAACCAACCTATTGGAGTGACTATTTCTGAAAAACGTGTCATTTTATTAAAACCTACTGCTCTTTTATCTTCTTAGAAACGAGATGAATTTTGGCTGCTGCTCTCTCTAATTATGCTAGATAAATAGACATCACTCCGTCATTTATTTCCATCTGATCTCAGTCCCAGCCTGACTTGATCACCATTTGTGCTTCAGGTAACAGACTGCTTCTGTTACCCATTCGTAAGAACAGCGTGGGCACAGTGTGTATCTAGAACTTCTAAAGACTCTGTGAAAACTCACCCAATTCAAATACGCTTAATAATAGCCACGAGCCCAGGTACGTGAGTAAGTGGGAGGACAGGAGATTGCGTTTGCATTATCTGGGCTCATATGCCCTTTCCCAAGGGAGAGACAGCCTCAGTGCCAGAGGTGAGGCTCTCTCCGGGTCTTTCCCACACTGTGGTCTAAACAGTGAAGACGAGTGGGGGGTGTGGGGTGGGGCGTAGCAGCATCCTCCCTCTCCATGATCGTTGATATGGGTGGCAGACCTCTGGCTAAAGAAACCTCCCTGAGGGAACCCACTTGCAGCCTGATCCGCAGTCCCGTGTTCAGCCTGCGTTAGTCATTCCGCATGTCAGTTCCATGTCAGTATCCCTCCTCTGCAAGCCAGAGACACAAAGCAGAGAGGAGGCTGCCGGCCCCCGGGGAATAACAGCAGGCTGACCGGATCCCAGGCCTTGAATGCTCTGCAACTTCGGACCCAAGCATCAAACCGCATCATTACTCCTCTAATCTTAGCCGTTTCTACTTGTCACTGAAAAGAGGACCTGCCTGTCACCGCATCATTTTCTCTTAAATGGGAGGAAACAAACAGATCAGTTGGTAACCACGTCCCGCCTGTCAGCGGGTCCTGGGCACTGGAGCCTTCTCCACACTGTTGCATTCACACGTTCCCCTTTGAAACGAGCCTCCACCACCCCCTCCCCACCCCCCCGCTGGTGTAAATGCGTTTCATCATGTATGTAGATGTATTGGGGGGGGGGTGTTGTCATGAAAAGCTTCCACTGCAAAGTGGGCGAAGCCAGTCATCAATCTGAGTAAGTAGCGTGAGGGTGAGCGTTTATTATCATGTGACCAACCTGAGACCAGTGCCACACTTGGTGCCATGGGATACACCAGAAATGTGACAGAGCCCTCCTGCCCTCCAAGGACCTGAAGAGCTTTTGATACCAACCATGTGAAATGGTGGAAAAGCATAAAAAAGTGCTGAGAATACCCGGTACCCCAGGAACGCCAAGGGGCAGGCAGGGACCATGAGACCTTCAGCCCGGTGCCGCAGTGGAGGGAGGGAGGCTGGTGACTTCCTCAGATCCCTGTGGCGAGACCCCGAGGCTCCAGCTCGTGGGCCAGGGCTCTTCCCAATTTGTCGTGTGTCCTGCATCTCCCTCTGCCCTGGGACCCGTTCTCACTTGGCTCATAACCCCCACCCCAGCCGATGGTCTCACATACCCGCCAGCAGCTTCAATGGCCTCCTGCCTTTCCAGAACTCCAGCCGTGTGTCTCCTGTGTCTGCCAGGTACCTCCTTTCGATATCTTGCGGGAACCTCCACATTTCCTGAACAGGCTCGTCTGTATCTCCCAGCTCCCTCTTTGCCCCACTCAGAGAACTTTCCTCGTGTTCCTTAGCTGTGAATGCCCCTCCTGTCTGAAAACGCCCAGGTCAGAACTCTCCATCTCGGATTCCTTCCTTCCTTCCTGCTTTCCTCTTCCAATCCTCGCCCTGTGGTCGCGCTGGTCTCCTCTCTGCATCTCTAGGACCCAGGCTTGAGCCGGCTCCCCACCGTCCCTTGCTGCATTGCCCTCGTGGCCCCCTGGCCTCTCTTCTGTCCCCTCCGTCTGCTCCCTACACTACAGCCAATGCGATGTTTCCGGAACGGAAGTCTCAAGTCTCAGTATCTCACCACTTCCATGCCTTCCCATTTTCTACCTTTCATTTTCTTCCCTCCACCAGAACCCTCATCTCCCCCAGAGCCCCATCATTTCTCCTTGCCAGGTCCATTCTTGACCCCTCAGATCTCTGCTAAGGTGTCACTTCTTGGCCACAGGCTTCTCGGAGCCTTCCCCACACTCTGCAGGGTCTGTGGCACTGTGCCACCAGGTGGGATGCTTGTTTGCGCCCGAGTGGGCACGCTCAGCCAAGGTGAACCTGCCCACTCCTCACTGTATCTCTGGGGACGTTCTTACATCTAGCAAAGGCCATGGGTCAGGGTTACGGAGGAAGTGGAAACATGACAAGCGTCTGGAAGGGTGAGCTGTTGACAAGGTGTGCGTTGTACATGGGCACCGGCTGTCTCAGCCAGTGAATCAGATCAATCATCCTGAACAATTAGGAATTTACAGTGATCAGACATATCCTGAGATGAATGAATGGCTAATACATTGTTTTGCTTTACTCGTGTCTGTCTAGCTGGTAGTGGGGGAAGTTATTTACCTAAAGGCAGTACAGTAGAATGATTGAGGACCGTGGACTCCGGTACTGAATCCCCTGGGGTTTGGGCACCTGGGTGGCTCAGTCGGTTAAGTGTCCGACTTTGGCCCAGGTCATGATCACACAGTTGTGAGTTCGAGCCCTGCGTCGGGCTCTGTGCTGACAGCTCAGAGCCTGGAGTCTGCTTTGGATTCTGTGTCTCCCTCTCTCTCTCTTCTCCCCGCACCCCCCCCCCTTGCTCATGCTCTGTTTCTCTCTCTCTCTCTCTCTCTCTCAAAAATAAACATTAAAAATTTAAAAATCAATCAATCAGTCCATCCATCCCCTGGGGTTTGAATCTAACCTCATTATGTACTTAAGCTTCCAGTGCCCGCTTTCTCACCTGTAAAATGGGGGTAGTAATAGCACTGGAAGGAAGTTCAGTGTGTGCGCAGTGGCTAGAATGGGGCTTGAGTGGCCTAGACAGTTCCCCCTTTTCTTCCTCCTCCTCCTCATGTTACTCTGGGAGCAGGTAGTTTACGTGGTAATTTGCAATTTTTAACTTGGGAGTCCAGAACGAACGAGTCCTTTGCGAACGACCTCCTGGCACCGTATCCTTGGGCTTTTTTTTTTTTTTTTTTTAATTTTTTTAATGTTTATTTATTTTTGAGACAGAGAGAGACAGAGCATGAATGGGGGAGGGTCAGAGAGAGAGGGAGACACAGAATCCGAAGCAGGCTCCAGGCTCTGAGCTGTCAGCACAGAGCGCGACGCGGGGCTCGAACTCACGGACCGCGAGATCATGACCTGAGCCGAAGTTGGACGCTTAACCGACTGAGCCACCCAGGCGCCCCGTTATCCTTGGACTTTATGATATTGTGAGAGTCGGGTTCTTCTAACTTGGTTTAAACTGAAGGCCTGATTCATCAAAGGCCAACTTTAGCTTCTTACCCACTATGTGACCCAGGTAGTTCCACGTCCCGTTGTGAACTAGGAATTCTCTGTGAAGCATCCGTGCGCAACACCACGTGTGTCGCAGGCATTCATAATTGGCCCTTAGCGTTATTTCACCTGCTTGGGACTTGGCCGTTCAACATGTTCTCATCCCCAGCTTTGGTTTTAGGGTGGGCATGGTGGATTTGGGAGGGGAAGGGAGGCGAAGGAATGTCGCCTCTGGACCCAGTCCGTCTTGCCTGCGGGAAGAAGGAAGCATTTATTTTCTGAGAGAGCACTGATGGTTGACCTGCCTCAATGCTGATTTGTCAACAGTACAGACAATGCCTTGGTTCTGGGGCACTGGCCCCAGCAGCACCCTTCACTTTGATTTTATTCAAGTACAAGGTTAAATGGTTTGATCTATTTCGCCACTGTAATGCCTGCAGGGGGGGAGAGAGTTATTAGCCACAAAAGGCTACAAGCGAGCTACAAAGTAAAAATTAATAATGCTTAATTAAAAGTACGCACAGCATGACTCTGGTAACTTCATTACTCACTGGATTTAGTATTCATACATTTCCGTATATTGTAAAGGCAATAGGTTAGATTCTCTTCCTCCCACGCCTTTGCCAAGCTTTCCGCGAAATCATCACTGATAGTAAATTGAAAGTTTATTTTTAACCAAATGGTCTCAAAAGCCAAATTATGAATACCTTTGAAAAACTGCTTGCCGCCAAAAATAAATTGGGATACTGGTGCATTTTAATATTTTTGTTAAAATGCAGGATAAACTTGGGGCGCCTGGGTGGCGCAGTCGGTTAAGCGTCCGACTTCAGCCAGGTCACGATCTCGCGGTCCGGGAGTTCGAGCCCCGCGTCGGGCTCTGGCTGATGGCTCAGAGCCTGGAGCCTGTTTCCGATTCTGTTCGCCCTCTCTCTCTGCCCCTCCCCCGTTCATGCTCTGTCTCTCTCTGTCCCAAAAAAAATAAATAAACGTTGAAAAAAAATTAAAAAAAAAATGCAGGGATAAAACTCTACAGAAGTCACAGGACTTGGGGCATTTGAAGGGCAGAGGTCTTGTGACAGGTGTGGGCAGGGACAGGACCACCAAGGCACAGGAGCGTTTGTCTCCAGCCCATTGTTCTGCACCTCCCGGGTGCCCCCAACCCATCATTCCCGAGGTGGCCCTGGTGGGATAAACCCAGCTATAGCACTGAAGAAGCAGCTG
Source organism: Lynx canadensis (assembly GCF_007474595.2). Classification (NCBI taxonomy): domain Eukaryota; kingdom Metazoa; phylum Chordata; class Mammalia; order Carnivora; family Felidae; genus Lynx; species Lynx canadensis. Next base: position 69,154,978 of record NC_044313.2, read on the forward strand.
AAGAAAAAGCTGGCCTCAGGGGGGTTGGGGGGGGAAGCTTAGGCATGGGTTCTCTTTCGTTACTGTACCGTTTGAGTGAAAATGGAGGTTATTGGCAAAGCAAGCCGCATTTGGGAAAAATGCCTGATTTGGGCCCAGCACCTGAGAATTACCCTCCTTGCAGATCTCACTTTACGTTGAAAGAGCCAGAATGTCTCCAGTGGTCCCCTTTTGCACAACACGCAGCCCACGCTGGTCTGGAGGAGTGCTAGCGGACAAACCTATGCAGACCTGGTCTGGTCTGTCCCCAGGGAGGCTCATCCCGACAACATCTGCTCCAGAGAATGGCCAGTCGAAGACGGCTTGGCTCACGGAAATCTGTGTAGGAAAATGACTAGCCGTAGGACATTTCTGATGATCTGGGTTCTTCTACAGAAATCTTTCTTACTTGATTCAGAGAAATCAGATTCCAAGTGGTTGAAAGATATATTAGCTCTGTGGTCATGGAGATGTTTTTTGGTTTGATTTAATGTTGATGGATTAGAGTAAATTGTTTGTGCAGATGAGCTGAATAAGTTCTGCCAGAGCTTATATCTTATTCTGGTTTCACATTAAACCCTTAATTTACAGCTCTGTTCCATTGGCAGTCCTATTAGAGTGAAGCCCGAGGAAAAGCTTGGCTGGTCCTTCCTCCTCCCTCCACTGTTACTCAGCAGAATTAAACAAATCATTTAGCAACGTCAGATGAGGGCTCAAAGGGACCCAAGAGGGAGAAATCTGGTCCTAAGGTGTCCTTAACCATCTAAGATGTCTGGAGAGCTACCATCATTTTAATGGCTTTAATTTAACCACTACTGAATTATTTTGTTTAATCTACTTTCCCTACCTCCCTTCCCCTACCTTCACAAATCCACAAAGCCCTGGGTTTTCCGGAGTATTGCCTTCCCCGAGTTATGCAGTTAAATATAAATGAAGAGAGAAGTTGCAAATCCTTCCTTGGAAAAGGTCATTCCCACGCTTTTCTCCACCCCCCCCCCCACCCACACACCTCCACCCTCCGAGAAGGTTCTGGGATGGGAATTCTCTCTCCCTCCTTGTTACGTCCCCAGGGCTCTCTGGCGTCCCAACACTTCAAGTGTTTATTGAACTGGTGAGTGAAGGTGTGCTTGAGGAACTGATCAACCCATTTCGTGTCTTTGTTCCCCTTAGGAGGACTGGAATGAAATTGACCCATTAAAAAGAAAGACCTACATCACAGCAACGGGGATGAGAAAGCACAAAGCATGGAGACCCTCCCTCCAGGTACTGCAGGGACCCATCTAGCCTCGGGCTGGGAGCTGGGGGCTGGGAAATCCTCTTGCTCAGAAACCACAAATGAGTCGCGTGTGGCCCTCTGTCGCCTGTGGAGCCCGCGGAGTAGACAGCATGGATTGCAGAGGGCTGCTGGAGACACTGCCCTCTAGTCATGTTTGGCTGACTTCCTTCAAGCTCCTTAGGCGGGGGGTGAAATAAGTGTACTTAGGAGGTGACCAAAATTTGTTGGGAAAAAAAAAAAAAAGGAATAGATAGAAAATACAGATGGTATATATCGGTTCACAGATTTTTTTTTTTTTAAAGACTTTATTTTTTAGAGCAGTTTTAGGCTTGACGGCAAAATTGTGCACAGAGTGCGGAGATTCCCATACATGCCTCCTGCCCCTACACATGCGCGCCTCCCCCGCTGTCAGCATATCCCTGCAGAATGGTCCATTGCTACGTTCAGGGAACCAATGCCGGCACGTCGTAATCCCCCAAAGTCCCTAGTTTACGTTACGGTCCACTCTTAGTGCCGTACGTTCTGTGGGTCTGAACAAATGTGCGGTGACGTGAATCCACCCCTGCTTTATCCTACAGAATAGTTTCACTGCCCTAAACGTCCTCGGTGTTCCAGTTATTCATCCCTCCACCGCCCCAGTCCCTGACAACCACCGATCCTTTTTCTGTCTCCATAGTTGGGACTTTTCCAGAACGTCATCTAGTTAGAATCAAACAGCCTGTTGCCTTTCAGATTGGCTTCTTTCACTTAGTAACGTGCATCGACGCTTCCTCCGTGCTTTCTCGTGGCTTGATGGTGTATTTGTTCTCACCACTGAATACGACTGTGTTGTCTGAGTGGACCCCAGTTTACCCATCCACCTCCTGAAGGACATCTTGGTTGCTTCTGAGCTTTGGCAGCTGTGACTAAAGCTGCCGTAAACATCTCTGGGCGGGTTTGTGTGTACGTGTAAGTTTTCCGTTCATTTGGGTGCGGACCACGGAATAAGACGGCTGGATCACGTAGTAAGAGTACGTGTGGTTTTGCGAGAAACTACCAAGCTGTCTTCCGAAGTGGCTGTACCATTTTGCATTCCCACCAGCAACGAATGAGAGTTCCTTTTGCCCCGCTTCCTCGGCAGCGTCTGGTACGGTCAGTGTTTTTGATTTGGGCTGTTGTAATAGGTTGGAAGTGGAATCTCGTTACTTAAATCTGCATTTCCCTAACGATATATGATACTGACTTTCTTTTGATAAATTTATTTACCCTCCATTTGTCTTCTTTGGGGAAGTACCTGCTCAGGTCTTTCATCCATTTTTTTTTTTTTTAAGCGGGTTGCCCATTTACCGAATTTTAAACGTTCTTTCCATATTGTGGATAACCATCCCCCATCAGATATGTCGTTTGTAAATTCTTTCTCTCAGACTTTGGCTCGTCTTCTTGTTCTTTGGACAATGTCTTTCCCAAAGCAGATATTTTAATTTTAATGAGATTGAGCTTTATCAATCCTTTCATGGATCATGCCTTTGACATTATATCTGAAAAGTCATTGCCAAAATCACCTAGATTTTTTTCCTACATTTTGTTTCAGGAGTCTTATAGTTTGGCTTCATAATCAGGTCTTTGATCCATTTTGAGTTAACTATTGAGAAGAGTGGAAGATCTGTGTCTAGATGGGCTGATTGTTGCATGTGGATGTCCCGATGTCCCAGCCCCGTTTGTTAGAAAGCTGCCTTTGCCCCATTGTATTGCCTTTGCGCCTTTGTCAAATACCACATTGTCTTGATTACTTTAACTTTATAGTAGTTCTTGAATTTGGGTGATGTCAGTCCTCCAACTTCGTGCTTCATCTTCAATATTGTGTTGGCTATTCTGTTGTTTTTTTTTTTTTTTTTTTTTCCTTTTTTATAAACTTTAGAATCGGTTGATGCTCAGAAAATAATTTGCTGGGATGTTCATTTGTTTGTGTTGAATTTATAGATCAAGCTGTAAGAATTGACATCTTGACAGTATTGAGTCTTATTACTCATGAACGTGGACTGTCTCCATTTATTTAGTTCTTTCTTTATTTCCATTGTCAGTGTTACGGTTTTCCTCATACAAATTTTATGCCTATCTTGTTAAATTTCTATCAAAGTATTTACATTTGGGGGTGCTAATGTAAATGGTATTGTTTTTTTAATTTCAAATTCCACTTGTTCATTGTTCGTATATAAGAAAGCAGTTGGTTTTTATATATTAACGGTGTATCTTGCAGCCTTGCAGTAATTACTTAGTCCCAGGAGGTTTCGGTGCTTTCAGATTTTCTACATAGACATATCATTTGCAAACATCTTCCTTCTTAATCTATAGCGTACTTTTTGTTTCCTAGCATTAGCTAGGACTTCTAGTATGATGTTGAAAAGTGGTAAACATCCTTGCCATATTATTTCTTATCTTGGAGAGCGAGCATGAGCAGGGGAGAGGGGTGGCAGGGGGGGGCGGGTAGAGAGAGGGAGAGTTGCAAGCCGACGCCACACTCCGCACAGAGCCCAACAAAGGGCTCGATCCCACAACCCTGGGATCGTGACCTGGGCCGAAATCAAGAGTGGATGCTTAACCAACCAAGTCACCCAGGTGTCCTTCCTTGCCATATTTCTGATCTTAGCAGGAAAGCTTCTAGTTTCCTACCACTAAGTATGAAGTTAGCTCTAAGTTTTTTGTAGATGTTCTTTATCAAGCTGAAGAAGTTTCCCCTCTATTCCTAGAATAGAGTTTTTATCATGAAGGAGTATTGGATTTTGTCAAATGGATTACATTAATCGGCTTTCACATGTTGAACCAGTCTTGCATACCTAAGATCAGTCCTACTTTGTCATGGTTTTGGATTCAATTTGCTAATATTTTGTTGGAGATTTTTGCATCTACATTCATAAGAGATACTGGTTTGCCATTTTCTCGTGATGTCTTTGGTTTTGTTATTAGGGTAATGTTGGCTCCATAGAATGAGTTAGGAAGTATTAACTTTGCTTCTATCTTTTGAAGGAGATTGTAGAGAATTTGTAATGATTTCTTCCTTAAGTGTTTGGTAGACTTCATCAGTAAACCCATGTAGGCTCAGTGCTTTCTGTTTTGGAAGTAGATTTCTTGAGGACAGTATACAGCTAGTTGGGTCTTGTTTACTGATCTTCTCTGACTCTGTCTTTTAATTGGTGTGTTATTGCTATTTAAGGTGGTTATTACTATAGTTGTATTGACATGTACCATATTTGTTAGCCTTTTCTATTCCTTGCCTTGTTCTGTTATTTTTGTCTTCTACACTGTTTCTGCCTTTTGTAGCTTTCATTGAGCATTTTACATAATTCCATTTTTCTCTCCTATTTTTTCCCATTGTTTTAGCGGTTGGCCTAGTGTTTGCAATATGCATTTAGAACTAATCCAAGTCTAATTTCAAATAACACTAGACTGCTTCACAGTTAGTGTATCTTATAACAACATATTAAGAATTCTTCCCTCCTGTTCCTTGAATCATCACTGTCATTCATTTCATATGTATAGTGTGTACCTAAATATATATACTATAGATAAGCATGCAAAATTGTTTCTATTATTATTTTGAACAAACCTTTACCTGTTAGATCAATTGAGGATGAGAAAAATTAAAGTTGGGGGCGCCTGGCTGGCTTCGTCAGTTAAGCGTCTGACTCTTGGTTTCAGCTCAGGTCATGATCTTAGTTTGTTGGTTTGAGTCCTGAATTGGGCTCTGTGCTGACAACACGGAGCCTGCTTGGGATCCTTCCTCCCTCCCTCCCTTTCTCTCTCTCTCTGCTCCTCCCCTGTGTGCGCTCTCTCTCTCTCTCTCTCTCTCTCTCAAAAATAATAAACTTAAAAAAAAATTAAAGTTGTCATTTTACCATCACTTACTCCTTCTCTGATGTTCTTACTTTTTTATGGAGATTTGAGTTTCTGCCCTGTATCATTTTCCTTCTCTCTGAAGAGGTCCTTTTAATATTTCTTGCAAGGCAGGTCTACTGGCCACAGATTGCCTCAATTTCTGTTATCTGAGAAAGTCTTTATTTCTCCTTCACTTTGGAAGATTATTTTCACAGAGTATAGAATTCTAGGTTGGCAATTTTTTTCTCTCAAAACTATAGATATTTCATTCCATTCTCTTGCTTGCACGGTTTATGAGAAGCTGGGTAGAATTCTTATCTTTGTTTCTCTGTTTCCTTCCTCCCCATCTTCTTTCAAGATTTTTTTAAAGGGGCACCTGGCTGGCTCACTTGGTAGGACATGCAACTCTCGATCTCGGGGTTGTGAGTTCAAGCCTCATGTTGGGTGCAGAGATGACTTACAAATAAAAATCCTAAAAAAATAAATAAATACAAGTAAATAAAAAAAATTTTGACTCTTGCTGTTTGAATATGCTATGTCTAGGTGTAGTTTTTGGTTTTTTATGTTTTCTGTCTTTTTTGTTATTTATCCCACTTGGTATTTTCTGATCTTCCTGCAGCTGTGATTCAGCATCTGACATTAACGTGAGGAAATTCTCAGTCATTACCACTTCAAATAAATCTTTTATTCCTGCCTCTCTTCCTTCTGGTTCTGGTAGTCCCATTATACATGTGTGTACATTTTGGTAGTTATCCAGCATTTCCTGGATAACTCCATTCTGATTTCTTTCAGCGTTCTTTTGTTCTTTGTTTTTTAAATCTCTGCTTTCCAGTTCGGAAGTTTCTACTGTCATATCCTCAAGCTCAGAGAGTCTTCTGTCAGCTGTGCCCAGTTTAGTGATGAGTCCATCAAAGCCACTCTTCATTTCTGTTACAGTGTTTTGATCTCTAGTAATTCTGTATGGTTCTTGACTAGAATTTCCATTTCTGTTTCTCTGTTCTTCATTTGTCCTTCCATGTTGTCTACTTTTTCCATTAGAGCTTTTTTTTTTTTAATTTTTTTTTTTAACGTTTATTTATTTTTTGAGACAGAGAGAGACAGAGCATGAATGGGGGAGGGTCAGAGAGAGGGAGACACAGAATCCGAAACAGGCTCCAGGCTCTGAGCCATCAGCACAGGGCCCGACACGGGGCTCGATCTCACGGACCGTGAGATCATGACCCGAGCCGAAGTCGGCCGCTTAACCGCTTAACCGACTGAGCCAGCCAGGCGCCCCTCCATTAGAGCTTTTAACATACGAATCGTAGTTGTTTTAAATTCCTGGTATGGTAATTCCTACATCCCTGCCATATCTAAGCCCGTTTTGATGCTTGCTTTGTCTCTTCAAACTTTGTTTTTTGCCTTTTAGTATGCCTTGTAAGTTTTTCTTAAAAGCCGAGTATGATGTGCTCGGTAAAAGGAACTCAAGTAAATAGGCCTGTAGTGATAAGGTAGGTGTGGGGACAAGGGAAGCCTTCCATAGTCATTTGCTAGGTTTCATCTTTTAGTGAGCCTGTGCCCCTGGGCTGTGAACTTCACAATTGCTTCCCAGTTTCTCTCCCACATGGGTGGGACAGAGCAGCTAAAGTTGATTAGAAAGGAGTATTTCACTTCTTCCACACAGAAGGCTCAGGGCAGGCTGGGGTCCAGCATTTTCCTTTCTCCAGGTTGGTTAAGCTCTGATAAACTTCCATGGGGTTAGGCTGTGGTAAAATAGTTTGTGTTGAGGGCAGGCCTTGTCAAGAACAGAATGCTCTGGCATATTTCCAAATGATCCTTTTTCCTCTCCTGCTGGAAGCATGAAGGAAGGGGTCTGTCGTCCAAAAACCTAGTTAAGCTCCTGGAGGTAAAAACTCACAGAGGTATGGGGGGCCACCTATGACTGATGCCCCTGGAGTTTTTAGCTCTCAGGCTTGTCCACAGCGACCTCCCTCCAGCAGTTCATCTGTCACCGTTCTGATTTCGTTACCCGGACAAGGTTCCTGCACAGATGGGTCCTCCAGTAAGTTGTGATTCTCTGTATTCACCTTTGGGTGTCTCCAGTTTTTGGAGTAGCGGTTTGCTCTATGATCTCACTTCTCTGAGGGAACTCAGAAGAGTCATCGATAGCTTAGGATGGAGTGATAACTTCCCAACTCTTCACGCGCTGGCCCGGAAAACCAGAAGTTGGCTCACGAAATTTTTACTTTGTGGTGACGGGGAGTTTGTACATTCATGTGTCTAACCAAGGTTGGATACGTATCACCCCAGGGAGTGCAGGTCTATACCCTTTGTCTATACCCTTCCGTTGTCCCAATTGGCGCTAGACGGGAGCATGCGTGTGTGAGCACGTTAGATGTATCTATTAGGCCGGCCCCCTCCCTTCTTCCCCAACTCCTGGATGAGTCATGCAGCTCTGAGCCAAGGTTCCTTCCTATGTAAAATGGGCATTCCCCACGCAGTGGGGAGCATCTGAACGGAATACTTCGCTAATAAGGATTTCTTTATTATAATAATAGGATACGCTTCTACTGTGTGGATTAATGAGAGACTTCCTGTGGGTTGTCTTCCGTTAAAACCAAGTGTTCTAGTGGATTTTAAGTCCTATATGGAGTGGGAGCGTGAGGGGGAGGCCATCTTCAGGGTGTAAACCAGCTACTACTAAGAGTCATACTCTAGTTAAAAATCAATTCAGTGTGGTATTGACCCTGGCTGTCATGTTTGTAGCTGTTACACAGTTGATTTTCTTCAGAGATAGGACAGGAATGTACTGACGGTCCCTTTTTTTTGAGTTATTACCGATAACTTGCTGAAGGCACCGTGTCCTTTTATTTTGCCGAAGAACTTCAACCTTTTGAGTTGTAACCTTTTTCCTCGCTAAATCCACGTACACGTGAGTTTTTTCTTTAGAAGTTATTTTGCTCTGGGGCGCCTGGGTGGCTCAGTCGGTTGAGGATCCGACTTTGGTTCAGGTCACGATCTCGCGGTGCGTGGGTTCGAGCCCCGCGTCGGGCTCTGTGCGGTCAGCTCAGAGCCTGGAGCCTGCTTGGGATCCTGTGTCTCCCTCTCTCTTTGCCCCTCCCCCGCTTGCGCTCTGTCTCTCTCAAAAACCGAATAAACATTAAAAAAAAAAAAAGAAGTTATTTTGCTCTGGCTGCGAAACACATTTTCCGCAAGAATGATGGACACTGCCAGTATTTTGTGGTCGGCAAGGAACCACTGTGCACAGCTCTTTCCTCTGGGTAAAGTGGGTTGTTCAGAAACCCAGCTTCCTGTGTTCTAGGTGTTGGATATCTAGCAGTTGTAGACAGATGGGTGGGAGGAGGCAGCACGAAGCCAAATATAGGAGCCTGGTGTCTTTTAACATGGCCACAAAACCCACTGACAGATGTAGGAACCAGATTCAAGATAGCAGTGATGCCCCCCGCGATGGCTCCCGCTTTTTTGACCAAACGCCCTATTAGCAAAAATATTTTGAGGATAGCTCTCCTTCCTCCATTTATATTAAGACACTTACAGATTAAACACATATTATCACGCAAATCTAGTGATACGTTCCAAAGCACATTTTAAATAAAATATTATGAAGGGTTTGGAAAGACCCACTGTGGCTTTACCCCTAAAGCCCCACTCTGGGGATCCCGCTCTTGGGTCCGCCGTGGCTTCCAAAAGCCCAGATTATTGTTCCCAACTCGATTTCCCGTCCCAGCCCGCGCTGCTTTTCGGTAGACTCTGGGATTTTGTTAATAAAGCCAACCAGCAAAGTGGCTGTGGCAGAGGGGAGGCCCGGAGGCTGGGGTCCTGGCCTTCATTTTCTGGTGGAAGCTTAGTCGTCCACGCTCAGCAGTCGATTCACGGGGCTTGAGGAGCACAGAGAAGCCTGTACGCTGAGCCAGGGCGCAGCCTAGAAGGGCTTGGTGACCAGGGTGCAGGAACGGAACCGCAAACGTGAGCACCAGCAGCTGGATTTATGAACGGCCCAGATCTAGCGTTTGCCTGTTAGAGACCCAGGATTTCCTCACCAAGTTCTTGAGTCGCAACCCGGTCCGTGAAGGAGATCTGAAAATTGGAGTGAGAGATCTGGTCGGCGTCATCTTTCAGTTCTGTTTATTTGGATCCCACTGTCATCGGGAGAGGCCAGGGGCTGGGGGTGGGGGGCAGTTATGAAGCAGTTTGCTTCCCATCTCACTCAGGTCACGCTGGCCAGGAGTCCTTCTGTCGAAGCTCCCGAAGGTCAAGGGTGACTCAATGAATCCTGCATTTCCCTTGGTAGAACTGCACCTGGTCTGGGGTCACAGGCACTTGAAGCCAGATCGATGCCTGCAAATTGGCTAAAGAAGGAAGGAGTCGTGGCACGCCTGGGTGGCTCAGTCGGTTAAGCATCCGACTTCGGCTGAGGTTATGATCTCACAGTCCGTGAGTTCGAGCCCCGCGTCGGGCTCTGTGCTGACAGCTCGGAACCTGGAGTCTGCTTCGGATTCTGTGTCTCCCTCTGACCCTCCCCCGTTCATGCTCTGTCTCTCTCTGTCTCAAAAAAAAAGAAGAAGGAAGGAGTCGTTTGTTTTCTTTGCTCCCTGGGCCGGTTTCCTGGAGCCTTGGAGAGAAGGCTGTGGTCATGCTCATGGGGGGAGTCCTGCCTCCTGGGAGGCCGCTGGCTTCACGGAGGTAGCATAGCATGCTCACGTGGACATGTCCTTCTACGACGACTGCTTTCTAGAAGTTGAGGAGGAACTGTGAGATTCTTGATGTCCCAAATGCACTGGGATAGCCCAGCCCATGTCCACTTTCCATTTTTTTCTGGCCATTTCTGAAATAGTGGCCTCATAGGAACTGGAATGTGAGAGCTGTCCGCGAGAAGCACGGGGCTCGAGGACAAGGACACTTGTCCACTGAGCTAGGCACTGGGGCGCGGCGCTCAGTGCTGCCACCAGGTAGTTGACCTTAGACGGATAGTGACTATTTTCAGCTTCATTTTCCTTATTTCATGGCCACACTTTCTTCTGTGAGATCCCTTGATTCTGTTGTTTATTTTTAAAAAAAAGAAATTTTTTTTAACATTTATTGATTACTGAGAGACAGAGAGACACAGAGCATGAGCAGGCGAGGGGCTGAAGCAGGCTCCAGGCTCCGAGCTGTCAGCACAGAGCCCGACGCGGGGCTCGAACTCACAAACCGCGAGATCATGACCTGAGCCGAAGTCGGACGCTTAACTGACTGAGCCACCCCGGCGCCCCGACTCTGTTGTTTAAACTATACCTTTCTGTTGCCTTCCAGTCTCTGTCCCCAGATTAGGACCACCAATCGTACTATCTTGGAGACGGGGTGAGGATATGTCTTCGTGTCCCATCGCCCTCCTTGTAGATGTCAGGTCTGGAGCCCAAGGCCTTTGGTCCTTAGGTTCTGGGCCCCTTTCTTCCCTTTTGGTCACTGAAGTTGCTTTTCAGTGCTGACTGTCCTTTCTTTCTTTCTTTCTTTCTTTCTTTCTTTCTTTTTTTTTTTTTATGTCTGTTTATTTTTGAGAGAGAGAGAGAGAGACAGAGTGTGAGCGGGGGAGGGCAGAGAGAGAGGGGACCCAGAGTCCGAAGCAGGCTCCAGGCTCCGAGCTGTCAGCACTGAGCCGGACTCGGGGCTAAAACTCTAAAACCTCAAGATCATGACCTGAGCGGAAGTGGGACACTTAACCAGCTGAGCCCCCCAGGCACCCTTCACTGCTGATTTTCAAAGTGTTCTGGCAAATAGAGTGTTAGTCAGGTTTTGTGTTTTTTGAAAATTTATCTGATGGAGACGAATTTTATCTTCCCCCCCTTCCCCGCCCCTGGGTACAGAAAAAGCTCTCTGGTTTGAAAAATGAGTCTCTCCCAGTAAATGCCCTCCTGTGTCCTCTCCTCTTGTGCCCTCCGCCTCTCTCCGTCTGACTGATGAGACCAGTGGGCAGGATGGCCAATGATCCAGGACAGCGAGGAACAGGGGCCATCTGAAGGGCTCTCGTCCTTCAGATGGGGACGTGTCCTTGGAGAGTAGATCTGTTTTTGCCTTTCCGAAACCTTGCTATCGTTCTTGTTGTTCATTACAACCTCGTGGAAGGGGGCGAGGCCTCGGAGAGACACGGGTAGGGAGAGGAGAGTCCTGATTACGGTGTGCGTCGTCTGGGAGGACCCCCATCCTTCGGGGTGTCTTCTCCCGCCCCTCCCCTGCCCGCCGCTGCCTCATTACCCGAGACAGTTGACTTCTCAAACAGAAATTGCTTGCATTTACGCAGAGCTGAATGACACGGGAATGGCGAAATGCGTAATAGAACCCAAGTCCCGGTGCAAATTGCCGCTGACGCTAATGGAAACGTTTTAGCGTTTCTACTTCCCACCTGCCAGAAGAAAGAGGAGATGAGCCACTTGTGTGTTCACGCTGCATTGCTACAGAGTCGGGAGAAGTGCTCTCCTGAACCTTTTCTCCTTTCGAGGGGTTTACGGGGCTCCGGCGTTGTGCGTTCTTTAAAAAAATCGTGGTGAGATACACATAACGGAGACGTTTGCCGTGGCCGCCGTCTTTAAGTGCACAGCTGAGTGGCATCACGTACGTTCACACCGTTGTGCGGCCGTCACCCCCATCCGTCTCCAGAACTTTCTCCCTTTCCAAGCTGAAACTCTGTCCCCGTGAAACACTAACCCCCGTTCTCCCCACCACCGCCCCCCCCCCCGGCCCCTGGTAGCCACCGCTCTCCTATGTGTCTCCTTGAACTCCACTCCCCAGACACCCCAGGGAAGGTTGTCCTTCAGTGACTGGCATGTTCGCTCCGTGCAGTGTCCCCCAGGCTCATCCATGTTGTAGCACGTGTTAGAGTTTCCTCGCTTCTTACGACCGAACCCACTTCCCCTATAACTCTGTGCGCCGTGCGCCCGGTGAGCCGCATTGCCTGGTAGCACGGTGGGACAGCCGTGGGACGGCTAACTCTGTGTGGCTCGCTGTGACCCGGGCCCGAGCCGGAGGTCTGCCCAGTGTCATTGTTAGGAAAGTAAGTGGCTGAGTATCCTGAAGGATACCCTAAAAGCAAGCAACATGGGGCGCCATGGGTGGCTCAGTTAGCTGAGCGTCCCAACTCTTGCCGCCAGCTCAGGTGGTGATCTTGCGGTCACGAGATCGAGCCCCACATCAGACTCCACACTGACAGTGCGGAGCCTGCTTGGGATTCTCTCTCCCCCCGCTTCTCTCTGCCCCTTCCCATGCCCTCTCTCTCCCTCTCTGTCTTTCTCTCTCAAAATAAGTAAATAAATGTTAAAATAAGCACATACGTAAGTGTAATATACTTATGTGGAACATTTAATTCAGATAAGCAAAAATAGGGGCGCCTGGGTGGCGCAGTCGGTTAAGCGTCCGACTTCAGCCAGGTCACGATCTCGTGGTCCGGGAGTTCGAGCCCCGCGTCGGGCTCTGGGCTGATGGCTCAGAGCCTGGAGCCTGTTTCCGATTCTGTGTCTCCCTCTCTCTCTGCCCTCCCCGTCATGCTCTGTCTCTCTCTGTCCAAAAATAAATAAACGTTGAAAAAAAAAATTAAAAAAAAAAAAAAATAAGACAGTCGTTCACACATAATTCTACCACCCCAAACTAACCACTGTTACTCTCCCACCGAGTGTTCCTCTGGACTCGTTCTGGGCATGTGTCCCACCTGACTGAGGTGAGCCGGTGTCTGCCTCCCCTCGGCTGTGCCGAGCCCAGGGACAGGAGGCCTGGAGCCATAGACACAATTTCGGAGTCAGCTCCTGGGCCTCTCGGCGTTTCTGTGAGTTCTTAGGAAAAAAATAGGCAAGTCTGCGAGGTGAGTAACATTGCTGACGATTTGGAGGAGTACCTGAGAAGTGTCCCCACACATGCCCCTCTCTCCCAGCGGTAGCACCTCAGGGTTCTCCCTGCGTCTGTCCTGGAGGCCACCTCCCTCCCCCCTCCTCCCTCTTCCTCCTGGTTCAGCTCGGGACAGGCCACAGACATCCCCTACCAGCTGGTTATGTCAACATTTTTACATATGTGGCACCACACTGTATTTCCACCCATTTCTTCCTGGCGTTTCCATCACAAACACCTTTTCGTGTCCGTCAATACCCCCTCGGCAGCATTTTCAATGACCGCAGTGTATCCATTAGCATAAGCTCCTTGAACTTGTCCTGTGTTGTAGGACATCTTCTGAGGTGACTCTTGAGATGCCCTTAATTACTTCCTTGAAATAAATTCCGAAAACTGAAACCGCAGGGTCAATGGCAGTGTGTGTATTTAAGGATTTTTTTCATCTTAATCGCCAAATGGTCTTCCAGGGGGAACGATTTCCTTGCATCTCAGCCGCCATCGGAAAACAAACCTTCTAACGTCCTTTCCCCCCCACCTTCCAACAAGTAGCAAAGCAAAAGCGAGGCCACGGATCAGGTCACCAGCCAGAAGTGTGATAGAGCTATTAAAGTAGAATGAGTTTGGGGTGCCTGGGTGGCTCAGTCGGTTAAGCGGCCGACTTCGGCTCAGGTCATGATCTCGCGGTCCGTGAGTTCGAGCCCCGCGTCGGGCTCTATGCTGACAGCTCAGAGCCTGGAGCCTGCTTCGGATTCTGTGTCTCCCTCTCTCTCTGACCCTCCCCCATTCATGCTCTCTCTCTGTCTCAAAAATAAATAAACATTAAAAAAAAATTTTTTTTTTTAAATAAAGTAGAATGAGCTTAAGCTTGAATAGGTAGAAGTACGGCATCCAGAACAATCCGGATGGCATCTAGTGCTGTGTGTGCTGACAGGCCACCCCTGAAGTATCCCGTTCCCTTCCGGGCACAGGGTTTTCCGAGTCGCTCATAAGTTAGAGCAGGTCCAGATGATGATGACTCAGACGGTGAGGGGGCCGGAAACAGCATCTGATGAGGAGCACTTAAAATAACTGGATGTTTCTGCGGAAGGGCCTAGGAGGGGAAAATGGAATCGTGATGTCCAAATATTTGGAAGGCAGCCATACAAAAGAGGCTGAAGACTAATTTTTTTTTTTTTTTTGAGACTCCCAGAGAGTGAAAGTTACAGGCAAGCAATTTTTGTTACGGTATAAGGAAGCCGATGTCAACAATCCCAGCTGTCTGATGAAACGGGCTGCTTTTGAAGCAATGATTTCCCCATCATTGGAAACTTGTAAGCGGTGGCTAGATGCTAGGGTTTTTTTTTTTTTTTTTATTAGTATTGAAAAACATTTTTTTAATGTTTATTTTTGAAAGAGACCGAGCGTGAGCGGGGGAGGGGCAGAGAGAGAGGGAGACCGAGAATCCCAAGCAGGCTCCAGTCTCCGAGCTGTCAGCACAGAGCCCGATGTGGGGCTCGCACCCACAAGCCATGAGATCATGACCTGAGCCGAATCAGGCACTTCACTGACTAACGCCACCCAGGTGCCTCTTTTATTATTATTTTTAAGTGTTTATTTATTTTGAGAGAGAGAGAGATGAGCAGGGGAGGGGCAGAGAGAGAGGGAGGGAGAGAGAGAATCCCAAGCAGGCTCTGCCGTGTCCGCACGCCGCGAGGGGCTCGAGCTCGCAAACCACGAGATAGATCATCACCTGAGCCGAAATCAAGAGTCAGACACTTAACTGACTGAGCTGCCTGGGCACCCCTTAGAGGACAGGGGTCTTGGTGAAGAGACTTTCCCACCCGTGTATCAGCTTCGGTTCTGTTCACTCTGATACTTGTACTAATATTCGGGATGGAAGAGATGATCAGGAGAGACCATGGACATCAAACCAAATTATTCATAATTAGACACTGTCACATAGAGAGAGAATGAAGAGTTCCTTCCTATTTCAAATTTGGAAAAGGAATCCACGAAGATACCTGGATTCCAAACCAGGTGTAGACCTCGTAATGCAAAGCAGAACTGTGTCCCCGTGTGGTTTTTTAGTTATTTTGATGGCACCAAAGAATTTTAAATAAATTTTAAATAAATTTAGATAAATTTTAAATAAATTATTTAAATAAATTAAGAACATTGACCCTGTAGCGATTCTGATTTTTTTCTTCTGATGTCTTCTTTAAGTGATTAAAGTGCTTGTAATCTTTGCATTTCCTATTTCTTCATCCTTAAAAATGCGTTGTGTAGGATTTCTTATTCCAGGAGACCGTTTCTCATGAGTGAGCACCATGTCCTGTCACACCAGCTACCCAGTGACAAGTGAAAATAAGTGTCATTACGTGTCGTTGTCATTTAAAATGGACACATTTGTCTGTGATCCTAGCCCTGACCCATTCTCTTTCTTCATCTGGTAGCATGATGACCTTCTAGAGGAAAAATAGGAAGAATTGTTTTTTTCTTTGAAGCATAGTAAAACTACATTCCGTTTGAGATCAACCAAGAGGTCAAAATAAATCTGAGAGCTCTGTCCTTTGATGTAAATTACATTCTGTTTCCCTTCTTGGCTGCTTTCCGGGAGGAAGCGGCTCTGTTTTATACAGACTGGCGTTCAGTTTGTTTAAGCCGTCCTTCCCAGGGAGGATTTGAGTGAGGCACTGCGGAACGGCCATGATACCCGCAGCATCCAGAAGGTCTCCAGCCACCCGAAATCCGCTGGCCCGGTGGGACCCGCACCAGCCACGTCACTTTCGTCACTTTCCCTCCCTGTGTAGGCCTGTGAGTGTGGACAACAGGCCGGTGCCTGGGGGCACATGTCAGCACTTGGGTTTTCACACGTTTTGTGAGGTTAACCCTTTGGAAGTTCATTTGCATAGATGGAGGTCATTGTTTCCTTAAAGATGAGGCCTAGGGGAAAAACTTTTAAGAAAGAAATGGCGTGGTTTGGAAATGTATTCTTTTAAACTGAAACAAACTGAACGAGTCCTCCGAATGCGAGCAATTCCCTGGCTTTAAAAGTGTCTTTTCCAAAAGATCAGTTGTAGGGTTGGTTATTTAGGAGAGGAGAATGAGCTTTCCCGTGGAAATGCTGTCCTGGGTGGCACTTAGGACCCCCGCACCAGTTGGAACGGGCCCCGACCTCAGGCCACAGAGCAGGGGGCTCCCCCCTATGGACCTCAGCACCTGTCCCGCCTGCAGCCTCCGACTGGGCCCCGTGGACCATGCATGGTTATGAGGACCAGCTGGTCTCTCTGCCCGCGGGGTGCCCTGCTGTCCTCCCGTGTGGATTGGATTGGGGCATGTGTGTGTGGCGGGTGGACTGCTAATCCTCAACTAGGAAGAAAAAGATTGGGAAAAGCTTTTAGAAGTAGCTCAGGAGGCTGCTGGGGGGGATTAGGAGGGAGAGAAGAAACTCTGGATTCAAGAAACTTCAGGCTGCAAAGCTTGTCCTGTGAAGGAGGCAGGTGTAACAGAAGAATGTCAGTGGGCAGGTGTAACACGTGAGTCAAAGATGGGAACAGGGGCGCCTGGGTGGCTCAGTCAGTTGAGCTTCCGACTTTGGCTCAGGTCATGATCTCACCTTCTGTGAGTTCGAGCCCCGTGTCGGGCTCTGTGCTGACAGCTCGGAGCCTGGCGCCTGCTTCGATCCTGTGTCTCCCTCTCTCTCTGCCGCTCCGCTGCTCACGCTCTGTCTCTCTCTGCCTCTCAAAAATTAATAAACATTTTTAAAAATTAAAAAGACGGGAACAGAAAACAAGAAATCGTTGGGGCTGAGGTGTGTGTGGCCAGGGAAGCACTGTGGTAACGGCTGGCACTGAGCGGGCACGTACGTGTCTGAGGCATGGACCAGCACATACAGGTGGCTGGAAGTGTCTTCTCACTGCCAATCCTAGGGACCCCTTCCCCACGGGGCCCTCGAGCAGAGACTCATGAGGGTCTGATCTTTCCCTTCAGGCCCGGGCTCTTGTCCCAGCAGGTGGTTGCCCCGGGCCTCACTCTCCCCCGTCTCCAGACACTGTTTCTTGTGCTAGAAGGCAAGAAGGGGACCGTGCCCTTCAGCTAGCCCACACTGGCAGGCCTCGGAGGTCAACCCGAGGGTGCGGGGAGTGGGGGGCGGTGGGAAGTAGCCGGCCCTTCCCTGGACTGGCCTCTGCTCCCAGCAGAGACCAGATCTGGCAGGCGGGCGGGCAGCAGAGGAGGCCCAGGTTTCCAGCTCCACCACGGATCTGTGAGAGGGGCGACAGGACAAGCCGAGGCTTCGGGGGATGGCAGGCCATAGAAGGGATTTGCGGGATACTGCTTGGCGCTATTCAACATGCACCGTGTGGCAGATTTGAGGCCGCTGCCTAGAAGCGGAGAGAAAAAAGAGCAAAGAAACCAGGCAGCGAAGAGAGCGGGTGCAAGGTGCACCGGGGCTGGGGGACGGGCCGGAGAGTAGGGCCAGTCCCCACGCCACCCACCCTCTGCGCTCAGAGCCAGGGCATCAAGGAGAGAGTGCAGAGCTCGTCAGTTTCCATTCAGTTTCCATCGCCTTTCTATAGACACTGATATTCGCAGAAAAGGGCACCGATGGGGTTAGGAGGATATTGTGGGCTCAGCTGGGTGAAGAGGTGTGCGAGGACCCACGGCTGTCTGCAATTCCAGGGGGAGGACGGGGCATACGCGGTCATCTCTGTTTTCAGGGGTGGACTTGGGCCCCGTCCTCGGCAGAATTCGGAGTTAAATTATTAGAGGGTTAGGGAGCACTTTCAAGGCCCTCTGTGAGCAGGTCTGTGGAAAAGCTGTGGCTGGAATGGAGTCATGTGTGAGGAAGAGGGAAGAGGCGTGGCCTAGGACGAGGCCACAGCTGCGGACACACGCGAGGGCCTCTGGGAGGTGGTGGCCATGTTGAGAAGCAGCCCTACCTTGCGCTGGGTGAGCCGAGACCCTCACAGGTTCAGGGTCCACGAGGGCTGGGCTTCGAGGAGAAAACATGTGCTTGTGGGGACCCGGGACTCATCCTCGGGTGCAGGCAGGGTCTTCCTGAGCAGGGAGCTGAGGGGGCAGGTGATTGGGGGGATCGTCTACGTCTGTACCTTGGAGGTTCCCCCTCTGAGCGTCCATCCTTGTTCCTGAGGCCAGAATCGTATTCCTGGAGTGCAAATTTGATCAGCCCTCACCCGCTCGAAACTTCTGTGCTCCCCAGAATGTGGACTTATAGTCTGAGCAGTTGACCCAGGGGTGAGCCTCGGGGCTGGGCACGGACTGGCCTTCTCCTCTCCTGTCACCCCTGTCTTCACACGTCCTTCCCTCCATCCTGTCGCGTCTTCCCACACAGCCCTTCCGTGCGTCAGGCTTCTGCTCGTGCCTCAAGACCCAGCCCAAATGCCACTTCTCTGGGGACTTTTCTGAGCCCCTGTCCCTGGATTATAGACTCCTTGTCCACACCACTTGTTGGCGTACCTTTCCCACTAATGACATATACAGCTCGAGGACAGAGGCTACATTCCTTTATGTGTGCTCACGCGCCCAGGGTTGGCATCTTCTCCGTACTGGCCCGTTTCACCCAGCTTGGGGAAAACAGAAGGCAGTGAATGTTTTCTCCAGAATTAAGAACTTCCTTACAGTGAGTTTGCCCAAAATAGAATGGCCGTCTTACGAACTGAGTAGTTCCCCAGGACTGCAAATGTTAGCAGGAACAAAAGGCTGAGATGCCCCTTAAAAGAGAGTTTTCGTGGGGCCCATGGGTGGCTCGCTTGGTTAAGCCTCTGACTCTTGATTTCTGCTCAGGTCATGATTCCCAGGGTCATGAGGCCGAGCCCCACATCAGGCTCCACACTTAATGTGGAATCTCCTTGGGATTCTCTCTCTCTCTATCTCTCTGCCCATCTCTCCCACTCGAGTGTTCTCTCTCTCTCTCTCTCTCTCTCTCTCTCTCTCTCTCAAGAAAAAAAATAGAATCTTCCAGCCATAAGATGTGACAGCATGGGTTCTGGGGCTCCACGGGAAACCCACCCCACCCTGTCCCACGCACACATGGCCTTCACAGGGAGACCCTCTCCCTCCCTCCCCTTCCCCTTCTGGGCAGAAGGGTGGCATCTCCGTCTGCAGCTGGCCTCAGGGTGGGGAAGGGTCAGGACAGGGGGGGCACCCCGAGGAATGGAAGATAGGCTGCTCAGCACTGTACTTCCTGCCTACGCCCCTGGGATATCCCCCGTAAGAAATTCCGAAGCCACTCAAGTGAGACACTGAGGGGCCTCGCTGATCACGAGGCGCAGACTTAGATGAACTTGGCCACGGGCCCCCTTCTCCCTAAGATCAGAGGCAGAAGGTGCTCGTGGGCAGCAGGGAGGTGTGGACTCTGTTGGCCTGCACGTTCCGGCCTGTGCTCACCTGGGCAGGTGCCCACAGGAACCTTGGCAGACGAGGATCCCCTGCAGTGCTTCCCACTCATTTCTCATTTCTCAGCTGCAGAGGTGGGACTCCCCCCTGGAGGGGCTGGACGGGCTCAGCAGCTCCTGGCGACCCTCCCAAGTGAGGCGGCCACACCCGCAAAGTGGAGGTAATTGTGTTTGTGTTTAGCCGTTCCGCCTACTAAGCCAGTTCATTTTGGACGGTCGGTTGTCAGTGGCTTAGGAATTATTATCGCCGTCATCACTATCATTTTTCGTAACAACTTCAGAGGCAGAATGTTCTGATGGCATACAGACTAGAGGCTCAGGAAGGGTGGGTGAGCTGGGCCCCTGCTCCTCAGCCTGTGTTCCGTGAACGCTGGCTGTGGGCCTCCAAGCCCCATCCGTCCCGGGGGTTGGCATGGGACCGCTGTTAACCCCGCGTCCTCAGCTTCTCTGCACCGGGACCCGTGATCTGACCAGCAGGCTCCAGAGGGCAGCGCCATCAGCCAGGCGAACAGAAAAGCCGCTGTCCAGCACGGGCGGAGAGCGCTTCTCAGATGCGGGTGTCCGCACAGCGATGCCACCCCTGAGAGCCGTTTTGAGGCTGGGTTCCTCCGAGCAGCGTGCAGGATTTGGGGTGCTTTTTTAGGATCAGTCTCAGGTGCCTTGGACCCAGGTGGAGACTACCTGTAGGGGTGGCCAGTCTTCGTGCATGCGGTGTGCGTCCCGTGCTGGCGTCTGTGGGTAAGAACTAGCAACAAAACAGGAGGTTTGGCCCTCGGTGAGGAACTCTTTCCCAGTCCAGCTGGGAGGGGAGGGGAGGGGAGGGGAGGGGGTGTGCCTGTGGCAGGCATTGGGGGTGGGGCAGATCCAAAGATCCTGCTTCTCAGAGGAGCTTGACCTTGAAGGACAGGGAAGGCTTGAGCCGGCTGTGCTGTTCACAGAAGGGAACAGGGGACCCAGGGAGGCTGCCAGAGAGAGGGCTGGAATCTGGAATCGGGGTGGGGATCCTCACCCAGCCCCATAAGTCAGTGCAAGGTCGCAGACAGGTGGCTTGTCCCGCCCGCGCAGGAATCTTTGGGAAGAGTCTATTTGACAGAAGCCTAGGTTTCCACACTCATGGGGCCGCACAGCTCCTCCTTCTCAGAGAATCTGTCTGTCGTCCAGAAATGGATTTCTTCTTAAATACTCTCATAACTCATTTAATAAGCAAACAATTTTCCCAGGCGTTCTTAGGATAATGCCCACTTTCTCCTCGTGTGTTCTTTAATCGCAGGTGGTTTTCTATGGTCTTTGGTGATGGAGCTGCTTTCTGGCTTCTCCTGCAAAGTTTTTTTTTTAATTAAAAAAAATTTTTTTTTAATTTTAGAGAGAGAGCAAGAAAGCACTAGCAGGGGAGGGGGTGGAGCGAGAGAGAGAGAGAGAGAGAGAGAAGGAGAATCTTAAGCAGGCTCCACACTCCTCACAGAGCCCGATGCGGGGCTCGATCCCACGACTTTGGGATCATGACCTGAGCTGAAATCAAGAGTCAGACGCTCAACTGACAGAGCCACCCAGGCACCCCCTTTTCTTGTACAGTTTTATATCTTTGGGGTATTTCATGGCCTCTGCTTCTGCCTAGCTAGCCAAGTTCACTGTCTGTAGGTGTTCGTGTATTTTTTGTTTTCTAAAGCTCTTCATTTCCAATGCACTTTCGAAAAATTTTACAGTGAAAGAAGTACACGATGATTTATGAATGGCATTTTTTAAAAGTCAGGCTCTTCAGACATTGTACCTGTTGTTTTGACTGTTTCTCTCCAACCTGTAACTGAGGCCCAGCCTGTTCCGTTGTCTCTGCATCTGGCTGCTTCCCCTAATGCCCGGGTTGGGATGGGGCACGCATGCCCTCTGAGAGCCATGCTCTCTCTTTCCTGCCTCTGCTCTTTGGGTGGCTCCAGCCCTAGGAATTCGATATAATACAGAACTGATTTCTATAACGGTTCTTTAGCCCAGTGGTTTTCAGATTATGGGGTGTGACCCATTATTCGAGCATGAAGCCACTTCTGTAGTGCTGCACCCACGTAAGCAAAACAGGTCAAATAGATCCATCTGTTCACACAGAGGAAGGCTGAAACCTTCATTTCAATTGTGTGCCTACGTATGTGTGTTCATGTGTCGGGGACATGATATAAAATGTGTGTCATAGTCAAACGTGTTTGAGAGTCCCTCCCGTATTCTGACATATTGCTGAACTTCCATGACAGAAAAACCAGTTATAACCTGTCTCCAGTAAAATGGTCGCATGCCTTGGGAAAATTGTCCCAAGGCAAGGCAGAGTCCACGAGGGTCCTGTGGAAGATGTTCCCAAGTCGGAAGGAGTCACTGTGGGCTGCTTCAGAGGGGGTTCCTGCAGTCTTTGGAGGATGGCTTCTCCTACATTACTCCTACTCGTTCTTCAATTCTCAGTTCAAATATTCCTTCCCTGGGGGAAGCCTTCCCTACTCCCCCTGTCTACATCGGTTTCCTCTGTTAGGTGCCTCCGTAGAACTACATTTCTTAGTATCAGAACACCTAGCTCAGTTGTTAATGAGACAGTGATTGGTATAGTCATGTTATTATTATCTGTCTATCTCCTAGAACATGACCTCCACTGGGCAGGCATCAGGTCTGTTTTTGCTCACTGTATCTGCAGGAGCCAACACAATGCCTAGCATAGAGTCCACACTTCGTATACACCAATGGCTTGGCTCCGTCCATCTCCTAGAACATGACCTCCACTGGGCAGGCATCAGGTCTGTTTTTGCTCACTGTATCTGCAGGAGCCAACACAATGCCTAGCATAGAGTCCACACTTCGTATACACCAATGGCTTGGGGCCAAGTCCCCACAGTCACCCGACATCAGGAACCCCGTAAAACCCTCTGCTGTCCTCATGTCTTTTCTAGAAGGGGGGAAGGTTTTCTATTACAAGGAGATCTATAGGTGGGATTGAAGCCCCAGGAACTCAGCAGAAGCCTTGCCCCACACAGGCCAGGAGTAAGCTGACTCCCTTCTTACTGTCCCCAGTGCTCCCGGTGAGGGTCACGGAGAGCATAAGCAGAGTGACAGACAGAACTTCTCTTGGGTGACGGTCCCTTCTCTGGTTGTGGCTGGGGCTCCACGGTTCCTGGTTCCTCGTGGTAGTAACGAATATTCCGGCCTTTACACATTAGTTGGAACCAGCTCATTTGGATTCCGTAGTAAGTACTGCAGATATAGATCTTAGCTGAGGCTCTGATTTGTGTTAGTCCAAGCACAGATGGGTGGTTTTTTTCTTTGCTATCCTCAAGAGTCTGTGAGGGTGAAGGCAGAAAGGTGGGGAGAGAGGAGGATCCAGAAGTATTTCCAGGGTTGCCCTAGCATGAAAGGCATGTTTCCAAAAAGGTGTTTTGGAAACGTTTTATTTTAGGCAGGAGAAAACGCTGACACTCTGGCCAGCTCCCATAACCTAACCAGACATTTTTTGGGGGCACGGCGTCGTCATAGCCAGGGAGCTCGTGAGTTTTGAAACTGCTTTTCCATTTGAGAGACCGGACCTCTGTGACCCCAAGCATCATTTCCACGGCAACCAGCTGTGATGAGATGGGGGTTCTGACCTCGCGGGACAATCGCAGCAAGAAACAGATGAGCTTGTGGATAGAAAATTTACTCTATGGCCTTGAACAGATCTCATGTAACCGAATCTCAGTTTCCTCATCTCTGAACTAGAGAAAGAAATGGGACGTGCCTTTGATTGGACGCGGAGAGATCCATGTTGGAAAAGCACGCATGTAGGTATTGTTGAGTTTAACTGAACAGCCCAGCGTTTGACAGGAGGCAGAAGACCTGTGGCCTGCACACATGTGCCTGTTGTGGGTAGCTGTCAACAGGCCTGCTCTCACGTCTCTGGCCAGCACCTCACTCTTTGCTAAACTGGCTTCCTGGCCGGTCCTGAATGGGGTAAGGTAGTTCACTGCCACCCCAGGGCCTTTGCACCGCAGTTCCCTGAGCATTTTCCTATGCTGTTTCCAGAGGGCTCCGTGGCCCACTCCCTCCCTTTGTCTGGGTGTCTACTCGGACATTAGAGCCCCTATCAGACACCCCACAGAAAACGACCCCAGAACTATTTGCCCCTTAAGGCCTTTTCTTCAGAGCACTGTGACCATTGGGAATTTCATAAGCTTCCTGGGGACAGGTTTGTTAATCTTTTTCTTTTTTCTTTTTCTTTTTTTTTTTTTTTTTTTTGAGTTTGGTTCAAGTTTGCTACACCTACCAAACTGGCACATAGTAGGCCATTCAGTCCTCACGAAAAACCTTTTTTCATTGTTTTAAGTTCATTGATCTTTAGGAAACTCTTATTTCAAAGAATAAAATTAAAAAAACCTGCCCAAGATCATAAAGGTAGCAAGCAGTAGACAGGGGTCTAAAAGCCAGGGCGAACTTCAAGTCCTGAATATTCTCTCTGCCTTGAGTCGGTCTTTTCTTCTGTCTTTCCCTCTGAGCACTGATGCCTTTGCTGTATCTCTGGGTCTGCCTTCATGATGCCCAGGCCTGCCCAGCCTCGCCCCAGCCTGCAGTGCTCTTTCCTCTAGATCCAGCTACAGCCAGTACTGCCCCTACCCCAGGTCCCAGTACAAACTCCCCACTCCGCTGTCGTGTTCTTGGAGAACCTCATGCTTGGCCTTCTAGAGTGGCAGCAGCTAATCTGATCACGAGTCAGGGCTGACCCACGCATGGACAGGTCACCTTGGCCCCATTCCCTCTTGAAACGTGTGCTAGAAGGTGTCCGTGCTAGGATTGGTTCCTCTCACCTCCTCGTGGGGTCAGACGTGGCAGCAGCTTCGAGAAGAAGCCCTGAGAAGCGTCTCACCGAGGGATGTGGGGATCGCCTGTTCTTTGTCATGTCACGTTTAAACACTTACTTTCGTGTCACCCGATGTGACTCGACAGGATAACCTTGCGTGTAATTTGGACATTATCTTTTTCACCGTGTCTGGGATGCTTCTGGGCCTTACCGTAATCCCTGGAAAGGTGCAACAAGCAGGTAGCAATCTCCTTTCTTACCAAGTGTGTGTGGAACCATGCTTACGGATACCTTGGCTGGCACAGAATATCGCTCACTAGACAGCACAGGAGGTCCGAGTCTCGTTGCAAACTGTCAGCATCCGGCTTTCCAATCTGGGCACGTGACGATGCTTGCTTGGGCTGTTTTCAGCTAGTTTGTGGACGAAAACTGCCTTCAGAGGAAGCCGTGGGCTTCTGGTAACACCGTTCACGTGGCATATGCTGGCCTCTGCTCTCATTTTCCCCTCGTCCCACACCCTCTGTCTGCTCTTTCTCTCAGGAAAAGTGCGGTGGCGGGACTTTAACCAGGAAGCTTACGTTGGAGGGACAATGGTCCGCTCCGGGCAGGACCCCTACGCCCGCAACAAATTCAACCAAGTGGAAAGTGATAAGCTGCGGATGGACAGAGCCATCCCGGACACCAGACATGACCAGTAAGTACTAAGCTGTGTGTCGGCCTGGGGCCTCCGCTTGCTTTCCCACACCTGGTAAGTAGCTTTGACCACGACGCAGCATTTTTCTTTTACCCTGGGACACTGAACACGCGTCGTGTCTCTACGGGGCGGTAAAACTCGGAAAAGGCATACGGCATTGGGGCTCCACTCCCTGGAAGAGACAGGCCCGCTGGGGATGGGATTCTAGTCTTTCGGATCCCCCAAGGCAGTATCGAGAGGCCGTGGGTGGCTGGCCAGAGGGTGGGGGGTCAGCACGAGAAGGGCATGTCATGTCTCAAACCCCTTCCCAAACACGCGTAATTTGCCATAGTTCGTAGCGTCGTCGGAAGGAAGGAAATCTGAATTCTTGCTCTATGAGGACAGCTTAACTCAGAAATGTTCTAGAGACTGGAAAGGCGAAAGAAACAACCCCGGCAGGGCGGATGTGAAACTGAGCTGAAACACAGAGACAGAGGAGGACTACGTCCTTCTCTTGACTCTTCAGGGATCTGGGCCCCGAGGGCGGAGGGCACTCCGGGGTTCATCGGGCTCGGCTGATGAGGTCTCCAGGCATTCTAACGTGAGTTTGTCACCGCTTACTGTCAGGCCTCACTGCCGCTACGCCTCTCAGCCTTGCTGGTAAGAGCTCTGACTGGGAGGCTGGTCACATGGAGATCATTGCGGGGGTTGGGCTTGTTGCAGATTGTTAAAAAATAAAGAGTTGTATTTGGAGGACAGCTGTTTCCTGGCTGTTTGGTAGATGTTCCCACTCACCGGGTTACTTAGGGAGTCATTCATCGTCATGGATGACACATCCACTGCGACTCAGACACTGTGTTCGGGTCCTGGGATTCCAGACAGAAGAGTCTCTGGCCCCAGTCCCGTTCTGGCTGGGGATGGGGCAGGGGTGGGGTGGGGCAGGTAACAGGTGCAACCCAGGAAGCGAGGGGGGGTGGTACCCCAGGGCTTGGACAGTCTGCTCTAAAGCAGTGCAGCCAGGGCCCCCAGGAGGTGGGAAGGTCAGGAAGCGCCCGAAGGAGGGGGGAGTCCTGAGCTGGAGGCATCCAGAAAGAAGGACAGGGGCAAGGCCGTGACAGGCAGCGCTGGGCTTCCAGAGAGCCCATCAGCGATCGGATCGCCCTGCGTGTGTGTCCCAGGGACTGAGAGGAGGGTAAGCTGGCGAGGGACGACAGTCAGCTACCTTACACGTGAACACTTCTTCAAGTTTGGCTTGATTTTGTAAATTAGTAGCATGCACGGAAAGGGTGTTTTCCTCTCCTGCTTTCGGGGGAACTTGACTTCACCGTGTCGGTTAACCATTTAGCTGCCAGGTTATCACTCCCTTTGCTTAACGGTCTTTTTGCGTGTTTGTTTTATTGCGTGTGCGTGTTCTAGACAGCTCTGTGCTCCCACAGCAGCTCATAAGCAGGTAAATTTACAGGACTTTTGGACCAAGGAGTTAAGTGCGCAGTGTGTGTGTGTGTGTGCATCAGAGAGAGAAAGAGAGAGAGAGAGAGAGAGAGATTTAATATATGAAACATATGGCTGATATATAATTATATGTGATACATAATATTAAGAATCTTACCGTTTTTCTAAATCCAGTCCAGGAGATGGTCTTTGTTTAATGTCTCCTATAATCCATTCATTTTTTTTTTCACAGGCAGCTTTGTTCAGTCTTTAGGCTGTGCTCCCGATTAAATTCAGCAGGGTTGGCTGTTGAACAGCCTATGTAAAAAGGTTTGCTGACCTGGGATCCACGGACCCCAGGGAGCCCACACGGAGGCTCTGGGACCCTGCGAGTCCTGGAGCTGTGTGTATGCACATGCCTGCATCTCTGGGGAGAGGTCACGAGTGCCGGTGTCCCCACCCCCCCCTCCATCCCCAGGCTAACCAGACTGTCTGCACCCCGCCTCTGCGAAGCGCTCCTCGGGGGCACTTACACGGTCCTTGAGAGTCAGACTCTGGACACAAAGGTTGTCTTCATTGCACGGAGTGGGAGGGGAGGGTCCCCCTTTGTTAAAAACCTGCCCAGTGATTAGGAGCAGCGGACTTAAGGCCAGAAAGGGGCACTGTGGCTTTTAAGAGGGGCTTGGCCTAAACTCAAGAGCGTGGTTGACGTTCCAGCAGAATCTGGCTCAGAAACCTTACCTGGTGGTTTGAATCAACTGCTTCGAATCACATCTCCATGAGACGGTGTGAGTGTCACTGCACCGTTGGGTTGTGAGTGGTTTTTCGGCTGTGACTTTTCCTTAGAGCTGAGAGAAAGTAGTGTCTTTGTGATGGCTCATCAGTGTGTGGGCTTCAGAGTCCCCCAAATTAAATATATGTGCGTATATAGCTTTTTTTTTTCCAGTTTTTTGAAATACGAGTTTGTCCAAGCAGATGTTTGACTATTCCTCCCATGGTGGGATGTGTTAGAGGTGAGTTTAATTTTAGTGCCAGCGACAGTGGCATTTTCATTTGCATGTGTTAAAGGAACAGCTGGGATGCCTTCCGTGTTGGTTTGACTTTGGCTAAATTAATGTCTCCCCAAGTCAGTCAGATGCCTGAAACTGAGCCAATGTGCTGTCCTCGGAGCGTAAGCTCATACTGAATGTCAGGTTAAGGAGATCAAGCTGCCTCTGTGAATCTCCCCCGACCTCCACCATACCTCTCATTGAGAACTATTAAAGCATTTGACCTTCTGCATAAATGTTTTGTTGGGTTTTTGTTTTTGTTTTTTTTCCATCTCGCCGTCTCTCCCTTCGTCTAGGATTATGGACACGTTTGAATTCAGCCTTCATGTGTGATGAATCTGAAAGCCATGCACGTGGTTCATTAAGAACAAGGTTTTTGGAGTCACATAGATCTTGGTCACGATCCCAGACCCTCCAGTCCTTAATCCTGTGGCCGGTAGCATTTGTACGATGATGGCACACGATCACCTCTGGTTACCATGAGGAGAAACACGTTGTCTACAAGGTGTTGGTTTCTCCTCCCTTGAGATTTTGTTCAGAGGCACCCTCAGCGAGGCGGCCCTTGACCTCGACCACCTCCCCGAGGAGTGCAGCCGCCTGGCCCCCACCCTTGATTTTCTCCATAATTCTTATCACCACCCACACACCATATGTCTTACTTATTTACATGTTCATCTGTCTTTACCCATTAGAATAGTGAGATACTGCCGCCAGGATCGTTATTGGACGACTGACGGCATTCAGGAAATTCAGTAAATATTTGTTGAGTGAATGTATTGCTCAGCACATATGGTGAGCGCCTACTAAGTCATCAGTGATACTAAGAGTCATGAAAGAATAAGGGAGATTTTTAGCAGTAGAGATCATATGAACCCCAAATAAACATAACGTGTTTACATTCTTCCAGGACTGAAAAGCAATGCAGTTACATCCCACCCTTTATTTCCTGTCCTTTGGGACAGATACAAGAACACATCAGGTGTTCAGAGCCTTGCAAAAACAAAAACAAAACAAAACAAAACTTCACATATTTGGGCAATGTTTTATTTACCTTTTTTAAATATATAAAATGTACTGGGCACCCTCCCCCGCCCCCCGCAAAAAAAAAAAAAATACATACATAGAAGCAAGTAGCCTAGAAAAGCTTGTCAGGAGTGAAATGTAGATCTGACATACAGGAAATGTTGGCTTATTCTAATAAGCCTTAGAAATTAGAAAATAGGAGCCCATCCTAGTCTTTACAGTTGCCCACTCAAAAAAAAAAAAATTCCCCTACTTCATTTAAATTTTTTTTAATATCTATTTATTTTTGAGAGAGACAAAGCATGAGCAAGGGAGGGGCAGAGAGAGAGGGCGACACAGAATTGGAAGCAGGCTCCGCGCTCCGAGCTGTCAGCATAGAGCCCGACGCGGGGCTCGAACTCACAGACCGCGAGATCATGACCTGAGCCGAAGTCAGACGCTCAACCGATTGAGCCACCCAGGCGCCCCCCCCCCCAACTTCATTTAATTTTATTTGAAATCTCAAATAAATTACCAAGGCTAAAAGCAAATTAAAGACCAATGGGAATTTTGAAAATGCTTTTTCCGACTATTTAGGTCTTTCCCTTCCCACCTTTGGGAAGCTGTTGTTAGTGCCCGGACAAAAGATCATACAGAACAGCGTTGGACAGACATAGATATGTATGGAAGGGGGAGCCAACAGGATGTGGCAGTGGGTCCGATGAGGGGTGTGATACGCCGTGAAGCAGAGCTCCAGGATGTATGGCTAAAACAAGGGAAGAGATGGGTCACCTTAACTGAGATGAGGGGGCTGAGTGGAGCGGGTGCGGGGGACACATCAGCAGTTAACGTTTGGACATGTTAAGTCCAAGGTACGTTGTCTGTGATTGGATATGTGTCTGGTGTTCAGCAGAAAGGTCTTAGTGGGAATGTAAACTTGGGAATGGTCAGTATACAGGTGGCATTTAAAACTATGAGATGGACATCACCCCCCAGGGCAACGAACATAGAAAGGAGGAGAGGCTCAAAGACCGCCATTGAAATTCAGCTGTGAATTAAAGCCAAGGCCAACACTTGGAGTACAGTCCAACATGGTCGACCGCTGACTGTGTCCTCTGGGTGCTGAGGTCCCAGGGGAGGAGTACTCTTGTTACCCTGTTAGAGTAGGGGTGAGGAGGGGTGTTAAAGCCCCTCCCGAGTCCAACTCAGAAGAGTTTTGCGCTGTTTCATGTTAGTGCGTGCGCGCACACGCGTGTGTATTTTGTTTTGTTTGCCTAGAAATGCATCTGACGGGAAAGTCAAGTACAGGAATCAGGCGCAACCCAAGGAGTTTATATAGAGTATCGTTCTGTCTACTGGGGAAAGCTGGAGCTGGCTTGCTTTAAAATTGTGTATATAAGTAAAATCAAACAAACCTTAAGGGGGGGAAAGCCTTATTCCCTTGTTTTCTTCTTTTCCCTGTCAGCTGCACACCATTCCTTTCCATTTATTTATCCAAGTCCCTTAAAAACGAGAACCGCTTGATAAAAGGGCAGATTTTGTTCAGGTGTCAAAAGTTGAATTTCTAGCAAGTTGCTCTCTGTGCTACCCCCCCTCTTTTTTTTTTTTTTTTTTTTTTTGATCACTAAATTAAAAATGAAGGGTTTTGAAACATTTTTGCGTCTAAAACTGAAGTACTGCTCCTGACCACGGGTGATCTCAACTGCATCCCACAAAGGATCGAGAAGTTTGTCCAAGGTGCACACCTCATGGCAGCCTTGAAATCAAAGGAACACTGTGTTTACTCTGTCTGTAAATTTGGGGTTACTCGTAAGGTTTGGTTTTGTTCCGTTCAGGATAATCACCCAAGGGCTGTGTTTTGAACCAGTTTCTCAAACGTCTAGCTGTAATGCAGCCCAAACCCAGAGAGGGGGACTCTTGAGGGGCCATTCTTTTCTTTCTTTCCTGCTTTTATTTTTTAGAAACCTTTCAACATGAGGGCAGGCATTGAAGTAACCGGCTGGGCTATTTAGTCTGGCTGGAGTGTCCACGTTGATGTCAGGGGTTTTAAGAGTAGCTAATCGGGATTAAGGGTTGTGGGGAAAGATACAGTCCAACTTTTCATTGTTACTCAGTGAGCGTAAACACCGTGAAAGCCAAGAAAAAGTTTTCTATGTCAACTCAGCTGCTTGGAGTGAGGCTTTGGTGTGGGCCGTTATGTTAGGGGGACACAGAGGTCGGTTTTTAGGAGAGCAGAAGATCCGGGGAAACAAGAGGAGAGGAGTGTGGCTTCTCCTGAGTTGGGGGGTGGGGGTCTCTTGGGGCCCGGGGCTTTGTTTTCATTTCACATTTTTTTTATAAAAGTGGCGTCTTACAAACATGCGTGAGCAGCTGACCCTCTTTTGTGGCGGCTGCTCTGGGACAGAGCTGATCTGCTCCCTCGGCAGCTCAGCGGGGCTCAGACCTGCTTTGGCAGACCCAAGTCACCTTCCTGTGTCCCACCGGCAGGGTCCTGGGACAGGAGACAGGTGCTTCTCTAAGCAGGGGCCCCCCAGCTCCCTCTGAGTTTCAGGTGGCCTCGCGGGCATTTGTGGCCGGTGGGGCAGAGGGGGTTTGGCTGCGGCACAACAGCGAGGCTTTAAGCTCTGTTGCATAGTAACGGCAACAAAATATTTATTGGGACGTTTTATCAGCGTCATGACCTGCGCTCAGCCTTTTATGTGCATTGATTTTATTTAATCTGCTGGCACTCCTGCGAGGGTTAGGGAGTCGCTGACAGCGTGCCGCCTCGCCCTCGCCCTTGGCAGGTGGCTTTCCCACGCCTGGTCTTCAGGCACGAGGCCCGAAAGTACCTAAAAAACAATCGATCCCGATTGGCCACTGCCATTGCTGGTGGAATCCCGGGAGGTTGAGAAGAAGCAAGGTTTCTGCTTCTGTCTTTCCGGGGTCAGTTCTCCTCGGGAACGTGATAGAAGAGTGTGCTCCGTTTCTGTTCCCCGGGGGACGGGGGAGGGACCTGCGTGCCACCTGGACAGTCGCAGGCGGCCGGCCTCCAGGCTCTCTGCTCTCACGGGCCCCCCGCCGCCCCATCCCACGGCCTGACCCGCGCCTGACGCGCGCAATCCCGGCCACGGCCTCGCCACCGTTCACCAGCCTGTTGTGTTCTGTGTTTGTCTTGCTTGCTTTTATTTGTAGTGTTTTTATAAAAAACCAGCTCCGGCAACAGTCTACTCTTCTTTTTCCCCTTATCCGTTCCCCTTTTTGACCGTTTGAGGCCTCCTCTGCATCTAAAACAAAGAATGCCCCGGACTGGGAGACGATATAAGGCGAAGACAGTGGACGCTGTCTGTGCCTTGTGTGAGCAGCTCCGAAGGGCCTGGTGGAGGCCTTCTCGTAAACAGATCAGCAGCAAACGTTTTGAAAGCTCAATCCCTGAGTGCCTGTGCACACGTGTGGCTCAGTTTCCCCCGGCTGGGACTCTGGCTTATAGTTTGGGCAGAGACGGATGGTCCTAAATGAGTAACGTGATTTTGTTTCTTTCTTCTTCGGTCCCCTTTCCACCAGCATCCTGGGAATACAGCGGTGTGCACAAAGGTCCTCTCGGTGCTTGAGGAGCTCGCAGTGCAGGGGGAGAGGCGGTGGCTAGTGGACAGTGGCGTAGTCCAGTCCACTGGGTGGTCCGGGAAGGGCAATCTTGTCCTTTTTAAAATTTTTTTTAGCGTTTATTCATATTTTTAGAGAGCGAGAGCGCAAGCAGGGGAGGGGCAGAGAAAGAGGGAGACACGGAATCTCAAGCAGGCTCCAGGCTCTGAGCTGTCAGCACAGAGCCCTGACGCAGGGCTCAAACCCACGAACCGAGAAATCATGACCTGGGTCGAAGTCGGATGCCCAACCGACCGAGCCACCCAGGCGCCCCAACAATCTTGTCTTTTAATTAGAATATTTACTCCATTTACATTTAGTGCAGGTTCTGATGTATTTGGGTTTAACACTGGCATCTCTCTCAATGTTCTATTTATGCCACGTTTTGTGTTCCTTTTCCTCCTCTTTCCTGCTTCTTTTAGATTAAGTATTTCTCTTTGTTAGCTTGTTGCATTCTTCACTTATGAGAGTCTAATATAAATGAATAATTTTCTTATTTCCTGAATAATGCACAGACCTCATAGCACTGGACCCCATTAGCTCTCCTACCCTCTTTGACACTCTTTATTGCCATATGGTCTAATTCTCTCTATGTGTAAACTCCACAGGACATCTTCTGGTGTTTTGTGTAGTAAATATCCTTTTGATTTATTCACGTATTTATGTTTTTTCCTTATTTCTTATAATTTTCACTTTTCCTCCTGGGACCATTTTTCATCTGTCTGAGAACTATTAGTATTTCTCTTAGTGCCAGTTTTCTGGCAATGAATTCTCTCCCTTTATTGTCTCCAAATAAATTTGTCCTTTACTTCACTTTTACTTTTGAAAAGTATTTTCATTGAATTCAGAATTCCAGGTTGACCGAAGCTTGGGCAACTTTTCTATAGTCATTCTGTGGTCTTCGGGCTTCCATTGTTTCTGGTAAAACATCAACTGTTGATCTTACTGTAGCATTTTTGAAGGCATTTTAACTTCTTCCTCTGGCTTCTTTAAAGATACTTCTCTTTGTCTTTGGTTTTCAGAAATTTCACTGAAATGTGCCTAAGTGTCTTCTTTGTATTGAACCTGTTTGGGTTTGTAGATTTCCTGAATCTGTTGCTTCCTGTCTTTGGCAAGCTTCTCTTGTGCCCCATTTTCTCTCCTGTCTCCCTCTGGGCCCTAAATACATCTTTGTTAGAGATTTCAGCATGTCCTGTGTCCCTCTTGTGCTCTTTTCCATTTTATTTATCCTTTTCTATTCTTTGTGCTTTAACCTAGGTGTAATTTTATTGGCTTTCCTTCTGGTTTACTGATTCTTTGCTATCTCTATTTTGCTTTTTTTTTTTTTTTAACGTTTATTCATATTTTAGAGAGAGTGGTGGGGGGTGGGTAGGTGCAGTGAGAGAGAGGGGACAGAGGATCCGAAGTGGGCTCCGGGCTGACAGAGCCTCATGTAGGGCTCGAACTCATGAACTGTGAGATCACAGCCTGAGCGGAAGTCAGACACTTAACTGACTGAGCCACCCAGGTGCTCCCATATCTATTTGGCTTTTAAGCCCATCTGCTGAATTCTTAATTTTAGTTATTTTATTTTGTTGTGTATGAACACATAATAGAGATATTTAAAGGGCCTCCTTGATGTTTTCATCCTCCAAAGAGGATTTCGTTTTGCTCTGTGACAGGCGAAAAAGGGCAGATCGCCTCGGGCAGGTGTGGCACTGAGCTGGCATCAGCTGGGTTTCAGTCTTTTGTAAAACACTGATGAGTTCCCGGTTCTCTCTTGCTATTGGAAGGGAGCCCTTTGGGATTCCACCTGGAAGTCTGCGATGGTTATTAGAGCCCCTTTTTCCTTGGCGAGACCCGAACTGCAGTTCTGGCCTCCACAGCTCCGTGACACCTGCAGAAACTTACCTTGCTTCGCCTCCTGCAAAGCCATCACTTCTGCTTAGCTTTTCCAGTCTATCGGCTTCACGCGTGAGGGGAGGAGGGATCAGAGAATGTTGGCCTTACTCTGGGGGCCTCTCTTCTTTCTGGGAACCCGGCCCTGTAACACCCAGCTGCCTTGTTAACTCTCCAGTGCCTTCAAATAGATTTTTTTGGTGTGTTTCATCCAACATTTCTAGTTGCTTCTTGTGGGCAGACTGGTCTATACCAAGGAACTTTGCTATTACTGAAAGCAGGGAAAAAAACCCTGAGTGTTCTGTTTGGAATCCAAATTCAGTCTGAATCTTGACGGTTCATAAGTTTTTCTCTGAGCAGCACTGTCTATCCCCAGTCCGAATAAGTAGAAATAGCTATGGGGGTGCCCGGGTGGCCCAGTCGATTAAGTGTCTGACTCCTGGTTGCAGCTCAGGTCACGATCTCACAATTTGTGAGTTTCAGCCCCACAAGGGGCTCCTCACTGACAGTGCAGAGCCTGCTTGGGATTCTCTCTCTCCGCCCCCCATCTTTCTCTGCCCCTCCAACGCTCACTCTCCCTGTCTTTCTCAAAATAAATAAATAAACTTAAAAAAAGAAAAAGGAGAAAAGGAAGTAGCTGTGGACTTGAGTGGTTAATGGCTCTGTCACTTAACTCCCAGACTGAGGTCGGAACAATCTCTCTAAACTCCT
Source organism: Lynx canadensis (assembly GCF_007474595.2). Taxonomy (NCBI): domain Eukaryota; kingdom Metazoa; phylum Chordata; class Mammalia; order Carnivora; family Felidae; genus Lynx; species Lynx canadensis. The sequence goes on from NC_044313.2 coordinate 69,189,530, forward strand.
GAGTTTCTTATCTGCGAAACCACAGCAGTGCATGCCCTATCCATCTTACACATAGTCGTTAGGCTCAGATATGTTTGAAAGAGCTTCATAAACTACAAACAGCCCCACAGAATATTATCGTATTGTTATCGTGTGTGACGAGCAGCTTGTGTATGTGTGAAATCAGCTTTGAGAGCTTTGCTCTCGATACGTGTGTGCCATTGAGGGCAGACGTTCAGCCTTCTTCATCTGAACGGCTCTGTTGTGCTGAGGTCTTGTAGGTCTGGGTCTTGTCGTGCAGCGCAACCCTGGATCGTGTTGGCATTGACCGAAAACAGTTGAGGAAATGACCGAAAACAGTTGAGGAAGTAACTGAAATAGCGATTTCCACCTGTTTCAAAAGGAAAGTAGTGCAAGAAGAATGGGTCCTCAGTATGTTGCTTGGTAAATGTGATGAATCTTTGGGTCTGAACAAACCATCCTGTTTCAGCCACCGTCTTAAACCCGTTGCTTCGCCGCCACCATGTAACTGTTAAAATTTTTTCTCTTCTTTTTTAATGGGAAGGATTTTGTCTATTTTAGGAAATAGTCAAAACAGTGTAAAATGTGTTTCGACTCTCTCAGCCCCTTAGGCTGTATATTTTACTTTTTCTGGAACACTGTGATTTCAGAGATCACTTGTGACTTTTCTGATGAGCTTGAGAGGAGCGGCATTGCCAGCTCATGGTACCTGCGTTCTTGCACTTGGAACGTCTGCCCATTCGCTGGTAGAGCTGACCAGTCCCCACATACCCTGGAGTGCTAAGCGGTGTGGCCGAATCTTTGAGAACCCCGATCTCTATCCCAATCTGTAAAAATAGAAGTACAGACTTAAAATTAACACTCAACTACGCTGGATCAACTGTGATTTCTTCTATCAGGCAATGATGGGAGAAGAAAATCCACGTCTTTGGAAATTTGAATCTGTTAAAAGAATACCCCAATAAAAAAATTGCACTCAGATTTGAAGTTTTATATATATATTTTTTTTGACTCTTGCATTCATGCGTTCATTTAGCAAGCATTTGAGAGCTTCCTGTGTGACAGGTGTTTTTCTGGTCACTAGGGAAACAATAATGAACAAAACTGATTGTAAAATTTCTCTGCTGCCTAGAGCTTAGATTGAGGGGGTAGGAGTGGAAGACAGCAAAAACGAGTGATTAAACTCTATGATAATAAGATGTTAAATGCAACAGAGAGAAATAAACTAAGCGTGGGGTCAGAGAGTATGATAGTCAAGGTCAGAGGTCCAATATTAAATAAGTGATAAGGCACAGTAAAAGAAACAGTCAACAAAATGAAAAGGCACCAACAGAATGAGAGAAAATATTTGCAAATCGTGTATCTGATTAATATAAAAAATATATAAGGAGCTCATACAACTCAATAGCTCTTTCTGGGTATTTTTATTTATGTATTTTTTTATCTATTTTATTAATATTTAATATAATTAAAATATATACTTTTAAGTATATATATTTATATATACATGTAAATTTTAAATGTATATAATTTTAAATACATATATATTATAGGTACATATAAATACATATATATGTAATTTTATGTAAAATGGGCAAAGGACCTGAATAAACATTTTTCCAAAGAAATTATATGAGTGGCCAACAAGTACATGAGAAGGTACTCAGAACTACTAATCTTCAGGGAAATGTACATCAAAACCACAAGGAGATACCACTACGTCTCTTAGCATGCCTATCATCAAAACAAGAAATAAGAAATGTTGGTGAGAATGTGGAGAAGAGGAAACTGTTACACGCTGTTGGTGAGAATGCCAACTGGTGCAGCCACTCTGGAAAACAGCATGGAGGTTCCTCAAAAAATTAAAAATAGCACTACTCTTTGGTCCAGCAATTCTGCTCCTGGGTATTTATCCAAAGGAAATGAAATCACCATCTCAAAGAGATAGCAGCATCATTTTTAATGTTTATAGCAGCACTATTTATAACAGCCGACACATGGCGCAGTGTAAGTGTCCATAGGTGGATGAATAAAGAAATGTCTCATGCACACACACACACCACACACACACACAATGATACATTCTTTAGCCATAAAAAAGTAGGAAATCTGTCACTTGTGACAACATGAATGGACCTTGAGGGCATTATGCTAAGTGAAATAAGTCAGAAAAAGGCAAATATTACTCTCCGATCTCCCATATATGTGGAATCCAAAAAAAAAAGGAAGAAGAAGAACAAACTTCTAGAAAAAGAGATCAGGTTTGTGATTGCCAGAGGTGGGGGTGGAGGAGGGAGATCTGAAGAAAGGTGATCGAAAGACACAAACGTCCAGTGGCAATAATCCGTAAGTACTGGGAGTGTCCTATGCAGCATGGTGACTCTCGTTAACACTGCTGTGTGGCATGTTTGAAACTTGCTGAGAGAGTCGGCCCTAAGAGTTCTCATCGCAAGGAAAACTAAGTTTCTCTTCCCTTCGTTCCTTTGTGTCTGTCTATATGAGATGACGGATGTTAACTAAACTTACTGTGCTAATTACTTCACAGTATATGTTAAATCGTTATGCCGCACACCTTATTCAATGCTTTATACCAATTATATCTCAGTAAAACCGGGGGAAAGTAAACAGGTCATTAGGGAAGGCTCTCACTGGCAGGAAGGCATGTAGCAAAGATCTGAGGGAGGGACAAGGGAGTGCCATCTGGATAACAGGGAAAAGATTCCCTGTAGGGGACGTGGCAAGGGAAAGTCCCCGAAGAGGGAGTGTGCCAGGCATATCCGGGTGGCCAGGGAAGCCGGCGTGGCTGAGCAGGGGGAGGAGGAGGTGTGAGAGGGGTCAGGACCCCTGGGAACCTTGGAGGCTTCTTGTAAGGACGCTGGGTATTCCTCTGAGAGAGGGGAGCCGCTGCAGGTTTTAGAGCAGAGGAACATCGTCTGAATTAGGTGTGCAAAGCGTCGGTCTTTTCAAGGTGGCTGTGTTAGGATCAGGCTTGTTTTGGGGGTGTGACTGGGAGATGCGAGAACAGAAGCAGAGAAACCCCCGGAAGGGACCCTGACGTTGGCTCAGAGCCGTGGGTTAGCAGAAGAGCTGATGAGAAGTGGTTGGATTCTGGATGCATCTTAAAGGTAGAGTCGAGGTGATGCTGAATGGTTGGGTGTGGAGGGCTGAAGGATGAGGCCAAGGACCTTGTCTCAACAGCCTGAAGAAGGGACTCGCCCCTTCCTGAGAGGAGGAGCAGGAGGGCTAGCGGGTGCTGCTACCAACTGCCCAAGTTCAAATCCCGGTGTCCCTTCTGAGCTGCCCGACTTCGGCACAGCGCTGAGCCCCCTGCGCCAATTTCCTCAGGTATAAGTTGGGCATGTCATGGGGCCGCGATGAGGAACGAATGGGTTAACACTTGTACGCCCCTCAGCACGGTGACCTGCACACAGTAGGCGCTGCATGAACGTCAGCCGTGGGTAGGGCAGCCTTGCTACAAAGCCCAGGAGGGAACTTTGCATCCAAGTGGGAGGCTCAAGTGGGCAGTGGAGATACGTGAAAATCTGGAATTCAGGGCACAAGCCTGCATAGAGGCCAGACATTTGGGATTTGGAAACAGTTCAACGTGGTCTTTAAAACCATTCCGTTATCCATCCCTGAATGTGTATTATTAAGCACGGAGAGATTTCTGATCGCCACAATGGCTTCCGCGTTAGCAGGTTTGTTCTCCACGGCGTTTTTCCCCTTTATGGTGATTGTTGTATTTCCTCCGGTATCCACGCTGTGACCCTTGCAGCCAACACCTTTTTATGGCTGGCAATTCCTTTTCATGTTCTCTTACACTAAGTGCAAAGGCCAAGGTGCTGCCTGTTCTTGATGTCGATGTGCAGGTGCCGTGTGTGGAACCTGGAACGGCCCCCGTATGTTGTCGGGAGCTAGAGGAAAGCCTGTCTGATTCTGGTTGTCGAACGTGGGACTGTGAACCATCCACGGGGCTTGGAGTGCCTCTCTGTTCTCCTGGCATGCCTTCCAAGTGAACTCCTTCTCTCCTTGCCTCTCAGTCCAGTCCCTGGCTTCTCCCCCTCGGCATTACTGCACGTGCTGGGGCGCCTGAATGGCTCTGTCCGTTGAGCGTCCAACTTTGGGTCAGGTCATGATCTCGCGGTTCGTGAGTTCGGGCCCCGCATCGGGCTCGCTGCTCTCACCCTGTCACTGCAGAGCCTCCTTCAGATCCTCTGTCCCCCTCTCTCTCTGTCCCTCTCCCACTTGCACTGTCCCCTAAAGGAAGGAAGGAAGGAAGGGAGGGAGGGAGGGAGGGAGGGAGGGAGGAAAGAAGGAAGGGAGGAAGGGAGGCAGGAAGGGAGGGAAGAAGGAAGGAAGGAAGAAAAAGGAAGGAAGGAAGGAAGGAAGGAAGGAAGGAAGGAAGGAAGGAAGGATTATTGCAAGTATTCCCTTGTTCCAGAGCTGCCCATAGTCTTTCTCCAGGTATTTTATTAGGAAGCTTCTCGGGGACAGACTGTCTGTAATTATACGAGTCCCCAATCCCTCACTTAAACTCCTGAGGAATTCTTTTTTTTTTTTCCCACTCCGGACAGATATCGCGGTACATACATTTCACGGTTTTATTACATGAGATCCTTAATTCTGGGGCAATACCTTGCAATTAAGTGCCAGTATTTTTTGCAGGAAAACTTCAATGAACATTCACATGAGGCGAGATGAATAAAGATGACAGACAGCAGTCCAGGTCAGGTTTTCCTGCCAAATGAATGCACGTGGGCCCAGGTCTTGCCACCAGATAGGATAGGAGGGTTTTGTTGTTGTTGTTGTTGTTGTTGTTGTACAGAGTGCCAAATTTCGGAGTTGTAAATTAGGGAGTATGGGGTCCTGCTAGGTAGACAAAGAAGAGTGGCAAAGTAAATGTCATTCTGCTGCCACATGATGCATAGCTAGTCCTGGAGGGTCAGAGCCTCATCCTCTGTTACCATAGCTTGAGATTAAGACCACCCAAGTTACCAGATGTATGAGCTCTGGTATGTTCCGTGGGATAGGAGAGGCCATAGTGGGGAGTAGAGATGCCAGGAGTCGTCTTCAGCCAACTCGACCTCCTGGAAGGCTTCTGGAGTCACCTGGAGGTGACCCTGGAGATTAGCACCTAATACATAGCTCTTGGTATATTCACCTGGATCTCCCTTGGCGGCTGCTTTTATGAAATAACTCCGTTGGCACTGTCGGCTCTAGAATCTCACTTGCAAAGAGGTGTCCTCCTCGCCTGGGTGGCTCAGTCGGTTAAGAGTCTGACTTGGGCTCAGGTCATGATCTCGGAACACCACGTGAGTTCAAGCCCCACATCGGGCTCGGAGCCTGGAGCCTGCTTCGGATTCTGTGTCTCCCTCCCTCTGCCTCTGCCCCTACCCCTCCGCCTCCCCTGCTCATGCTCTGTCTCTGTCTCTTTCTCTCAAAAAATAAACATTAAAAAAAAAAAAAGAGGTGTCCACCAGTGCTCGGTGGTGTCATCCTCGGAACACATCTTCGTCACAGCCTTCTGAGGGGAAAACGACCCCAGGATCTGTCCAGTCTGGGGTGTAAGCAGTACCAGCCCCGAGGAGCCCAGGGTCAGACACGGATGATGGTGCTGGTGGTGGTGGTGGTGACGCCCCCTCCTGTTGTTCGCAAACTGCCTCTTAAGCAAATAGTAGCTCAAAATCTCTGCAGTCTGTCCCTGTGCCTTCTACACCGCAGTGATCCCCACCAGAAGATCTGTTCTGCCTTGCGTAGGACAGCTTGTATCAGACCCTCCCAAAAGGCACCCAGTTTCTTAAACGGTTTTCTTTTTCTTTCGTTAATAGCTATTAAAAAGCAGACGCGTGTTTGTTTGTTGTATAGCCCACCCTCCAAAAAAGGAAATCACACCAAAGGGTTAAAAGGGATTAACCTTATCGAAAAAACCTCAGTAGACTGGAATAAGCATTAGCATTCTTGGGAGTGACCTTCCTCATGTGTCTCTTCCATCCCCTGATAGCGAGGTGCATGTAATTATATAAAAATACGATACTATATTTGCTGTTTGGCATTCTGCTTTTTTTCACTCAGTGATCCATAGGAAACATTTTAAATATAGCTTTCACTTCTCGTGGCTTTATGTATTCCATTTTATGTTTATGTGGCTGATTCTCTGGGGACGGAAGTGGGGATTGTTTCTTTTCATTTTTCATGCCGGCAGTGTTGGGGGTGAGTATATTTGAACAACCTTTTTTGCCCCCTCACTTGAAAGGAAGTCCTGTCTTAAATGTCAGTGTATTACTCGGTTCTGAGAATCTACCAGAATGTCTTCCATATATTGCTGAGTTTGGCTACTACTTTATTTTAGGTTTTGGATTAAGATCCATAATTGAAATGATCTGTGGTTTCCCGCTCGTTCTCCCCTTCTCCCTTCCTCCCTTCCCTTCATCTGGTTTTGGCTTCGTGTTTAAGCTAACTTTGTAAAATGAATTTTAGAACAACTGTCTTTCTTAAAAAGATGCTTAAGAAAAACTTGTTTACAAAGGAATTGTTTCTTGAAATTCACCTATAAAAGTCATCTAAACCTAGAACTGTTTTTGCTGGATTGAAAGTAGTCCTTTGATGACTTTTTAAAATGCTTCCTTGGATGTTGACATATGGTCGGTTTATCTATGTTGTGCTTGAATTAATTTTGATAATTTATATCTTCCCAGAAGATCATAAGCTTCACTTTTCAAACTTATTGGCATAGCGTTGTGTGCATATGCACTTAAATTTCCTTTTTGTGTAGAAATGCCTGGGGTTTGTCTCTCTGGAGTTGTTTTTTGTTTTTTTGTTTTTTGTTTTTTGGGTTTTTTTTTTTTCCTTATGCCTCTTCTTTGCCTTTTACTCTTTCTTCCTTTACATCCTTTAGGAACCAAGTGCTTGGGTTTTATATAAATTCTAATATCTGTTTAGCTATTTATATTTTATATTTTTATATAAATTTATATTTAAATTAAGTATATATAATATTTTTTATATATTTATATTTTACATAGCTATTTATATTTTATATTATCTATTTATATTTTCTTCCTTCTGCTTTCCTCCCCACCCCCAACAGAATTGAATGTTTATTTCACATCTGTTACATTCGTTTCCGGAAGGCAGCTTTGGCTGAATTTCCCCGTATTACAAAATGTAGCATTACAATTTTCGTTATGTTTAAACCTACTTTTTAAGTGACCAAAGTGTCATTTCTCACTCTTCTGGAATTCTTTTGGTTTCTTTTTTAATACCACGCGTATTTCTGAGAGAGTTTCAAAATTGTAAGAAATCGATGTGGGTTTTTTTTTTCTTTTGTTTTCTTTTTGAAGAAATCACCAGTAGTGGTGATTTGACTTGGCGGATACGGGGGGGGGGGGGGTTATTTGTGGCATGAGATTGGTGTCAGCAGTGGCAACTCTGTGCAGTTGTGTTTTTTGTTCCCTGACGCCATGCTCGACACTTTTTAGGCGTTTATTCATGTCATTCCTGCAACGGCTCTGAAGTCGGTTGCTCCTCTGGGTCCTGCGATTTCATACGTGAAGAAACAGAATCCACAAGGTTGCATAACTCGGGGTTGCTGGAGTCTATAAACTACGGCAGCCTAACTCCGGAGGCTACGTTCTTCACTTCTCATTTCTATAAATATCTCATGGGTTGTTGTTGTTGTGTGTGTGGGTTTTTTGTTTTTTTTTTTTTTTTAAGGCCAGTCGTATCTCTAATTGTTTCAAAGTTCAAAATGTACGTGTTCAACCAACAGGATTAATTGCATTCAGAATCCCTTGATCTTCATCGTCTACTTGATAGAAGGGTTTGAAGCTCCTACCACAGTTCTATGAGTTTCTGCTTGTTTGCTTATTTCTAAGAGTATTTGCTTGATACGTTTGAAGACCGTGATTCGGAGCCTAGAAATTGTATATTCATGATGGATTATACCTTTATTAACATAAAATTACCCTCTGGCGTTTCCCCTGATGTTTTCTGTTTTGCCACGCATTTTATTTTTTTATAAAGTTAATCTCTTGATTTTGCTTATTCTTGATATATTTTTGCCTTCCTTCCGTGTCGGTGTCCTGTTGATTAAGGTTGGTCTTTTCTAAGCAACCCTAGCACTGTATTTTTATTTTTAGGCCAACCTGATGGTCTAATAGAACACTTTGCCATTTTCACGGTAGATCTGTTCTCTGATGTTTTATGTCATTCTGGTTTTTTTTTTGTTGTTTTTTTTCATGCGTGCTTTTGCCACCATTTCTTTCTTCTATTCAGTGGAAAACGCTTGACTTTGCTGGTCTTTTTGTTTTGTCGGTTGTTTTTCCCTCCTACGTGGAAAGTTGTTTCCTACATGGGAGTCAACTAGTTGCCACTTTACGTGTTTATAAAAGTTCAACGGGGCGCCTGGGTGGCTGAATCGGTTCAGCCTCCAGCTCTTGATCTCAGCTCAGGTCTTGATCTCAGGTGGAAGTTCAGGCTCTGCGATGGGTGTGCAGCCTACTTAAAAAAGTTCAACGAAAGCGTCCGACTTCAGCCAGGTCACGATCTCGCGGTCCGTGAGTTCGAGCCCCGCGTCAGGCTCTGGGCTGATGGCTCGGAGCCTGTTTCCGATTCTGTGTCTCCCTCTCTCTCTGCCCCTCCCCCGTTCATGCTCTGTCTCTCTCGGTCCCAAAAATAAATAAACATTAAAAAAAAAAAAAAAGTTAAAAAAAAAAAAAAGTTCAACGAAACCACTGAAATTGAAGGAGCTTTGGTTTATTGCCAAGAATGAAACTGTATGTATCTTCAGGTCAGGAACTAATATGCTTTTACTTTTTCCCACTCATTTTCTGATTGGCTTGATTTATCTGGAATTCGACACAGATTATGGTCAGCATGATTTTGTATAATCACTTAATAAAATTCTCTTTGATATAACGATCTTTTAAGCAATTTTTATTTGCATAACCATATTTATGTAAGCCTGTTAGACGCTAATGCTGACGTCGTTTTCATGCATCCTACCATATCAGGCTGTAAGTGGAGTCTTGGTTTTATGTATTTATTTTTTATTTATTTATTTTAAAGTAGATCTTCAAATATGTTTTCAGGCAGCTCAGATAACTGAAATGCTTTGTGGGCTTGCTCACCCGAGAATTACTTCCCACTCCGTTTGTATTCGAATGGTAAATTCACGATGCACAGAATTCTAGTGGGACGTCTTATTTTGAAACTCTGTGTATGTTGTTTCATTGTTTTCTGTTAGTGTTGTCACCAAGAAGCCCAAAGCCCTTCTGCTTATGTTACGTATCGTGTCATATCAGTTAGGGTACTTTAAGCAAAAAAGACAGCTTATTAAATTTAGAAGTGTGGGGGTGACCCTCTAAGGCTTCGGGCAGACTGAGAACTTTCTGATTTCCTCACCACCATATTCAGTATTTTTTCAGCCCCATCCCTTTTGCCTTCTGATTATAAAAAGGCTGCCATAGCTCCATGCATCGTGATCACTTTGAAGGCAGGAAGTAAAGGGGTCAGAAGTGGTCTTTCCTTCAGCAGCTTATTACTTTTCTGGAAGTCTGCCCAGCAGACCTTCTGTTACAGTCCATGGGCCAGAACTAAGTCACGGCTGTTTGTGACCATGACCGAGGCGGGGAAAAACGAGTTTGTCTTGGGCCAATCAGGACTTGCCTCAAGGACTTGGCAATTCGTCCCAAACAAAATCTGTCTGAAAGGAGCAAGAGAGGGCGATCTCTGCATTTCCAGGAAGCATGTACCCCCTCCTTCAGGTGTGCCGAGAAGACATCCCACGGATCGGTAGCCTCAGCAGGACTGAGGTTGCTGCATCCATGTAGTAACTGTCAGTGCCCAGATAGGTCAAATAACCTTATCATTCTTCACCATAGCATACCATTCTGTCACCAACTAGAAGCTGATGTTTTTTCCCCCAAGATTCCAGAAATTGCTGTTAACGTTTGACACGAGCAAACAAATCATCCGGACGTTGGTTGGAAAAAATGTGAACAAGCCATGCCGGGACAGACAGACGCTGGGTGTTCCGTTCTGTTCTCTGCGTGGAACGCTGATAGGCCAGGACCAAGGGAGCAGTTAGAATAGGGAACCTGCTACGTCGGGGTTACGTTCTTAGGCTTGTCCAGTGGCCTGACTGAGCTGTCTGCCTTGGGCTTTGCGAGAGAATGGGTCCACTAGAACCTCTGATTCCTAGCATCGTTATCCGAACAGTTGATCTTTGTTCCAACAGTCAACTTTGAAAAGGGCAGTCCCTTCAGACGGCACCCTTGACAGGACGTAGCTTTCTCCTACCAAGTTTCAGAGGTCAGACCGCGGCTCAGTGGCCACCCGAAGTCCACTATTTGGCCCGAGTGTTGCAGCGACGGCTGAAAGAGAAAGACACAGGGAAGAAAAGAAAGCCAACTGCCCGAAGAATCCCTAAGAGGGCATACTCCTAAGGATTAGCCGCTTCGAGACTGTGGGGAGCAGATAAAAATAGAAGCACATCTCTTCGCAGAGCAGTGAAGATAAAAACTAAACCCTTGGCAGCTTGGAAACCGGAGTTCACGTATCAGGGAGGAAGGTGGCCGCCCTTGGGAGCAGAGATGGTGGGGTTGAGCCGATCAGTGGGTTCCTCATGTCCCAGGGGGACAGACCAGGGGCGAGAAATGGAACACGTGGTTCTTAGCGTCTCGTAAGCGGCGTGGGCTTCTATCCCCAGAGGACAGCGTCTTCCGTGGCATCAGAAAGAAGGATCATTTCAAGTCCTGTGCTTTTCTGCCTCTGAGCTGCCTCCGCCTGAACGGTGGGCAGGAGGTTGATGACTCGAGTGCTCTCGGACGCTTGATGAAGTTCAGATGGCTTCGTCCAGGACTGTTATTTTCTCAGCTTGCAACGGCTCTTGACTCCTGAAGAAGTGTTCAGTTACCATTTAGTGTCTGTAAAACCGGAGGCAGTAAAGGGCAGATGACGCCCTCTGAATGAAAGATTAGTTGGGTTCCATCAGACGGCGTGCTTGCTAAAGGCGGCCAGGGGAACCCTGAGGTCCCCCCGGCTCGGGAGGAGAGCACTCGTGTGCATCCGGGCGGCCCTTCCTATAGCCGGTGCTGAGCCTGGAGTGTTTGGTGTGTGAAGAGTGTGTGTTCGTGCGTGGCCTCCGCCTGCCTCGGGCGTGTGTGCGCTCTCACCTCTGGAACCCTTGCCTTTCCGGGGCGTCTAGAGGACTCCACGGGGAGTGTGGGAGATCAGATCGGCTCGAGCTTCTGGCGTCACAGCGAGGATAAATATTTTGTCTTAGAACATGCTCCCTTTCGCAATGCAGTACGGAATACGAGAACCTGTGGGAGGCGAGGGGGCTGTTTTAGACTCGTAATTTCAAAGCGAGACAAACCCATGGTGATTAATGGGGCTTATTCAAATCTCCTGCCAACTAGATTTTTAAGAAGCTTAATTTCAGATGAGTCCTGTAGAGGTTTTCAAATGTCTTAGGATTTGGTTCTCTTCCGCTTTAAAAGACCTCTGTAGACTAAGCTCTCTAGCTATTAGGACTGACCAGAAATTAGTTGATTAGGTGGAATATTATGCCGTTATCACTGTTTGGAGGAGTACTAAGAGTGTGTTTTAATTAAATGAGCATTATACGAGAGGTCTTTAGCTTGCTTCTTTTTTTTTTTCTTCTTCTGCCTTTTCAATTTTTTCTTCTGTTCCATTTTTTTTTTTTTTTTTTTTTAATTTTTTTTTTTTCAACGTTTATTTATTTTTGGGACAGAGAGAGACAGAGCATGAATGGGGGAGGGGCAGAGAGAGAGGGAGACACAGAATCGGAAACAGGCTCCAGGCTCTGAGCCGTCAGCCCAGAGCCCGACGCGGGGCTCGAACTCCCGGACCGCGAGATCGTGACCTGGCTGAAGTCGGACGCTTAACCGACTACGCCACCCAGGCGCCCCTCTTCTGTTCCATTTCTAATACCCGTTCTACCCCATGGTCTGTCTGTCCAACCTTCCTAGAACTCCGTAGCGAAGCGCACCGTGAACATGGCCACGGGAGGCTGATCTCCGTGGGTGGCCAGAGAGGAAGCGCCCGGGGGTGAAGGGTGCACCCACCTAGTTTGGCCTGTAAATGTTGCTCATGCTCTGAAGGTAGAGGGACAACGATCGGTTGCAAGGCCCGCCCACCTCTTGTTGTGAGCCCAGATCTGAGGTGTGGGCCGGATCTCGATCCACAGGGCCCCGATGCGTTGGAGCCTTATTCCAAAGCCTCGCACCTGACCCTCTAAGTGTCGGGCTTCTCACCTTGGCCGGAGTGTGAGGAACACGGCACAGGCGGGGTCCTTACGTGATGGACACGGGGACTCGGGTTGAGGTGGAGGGGGAATGGGAAACCACAGTCCCCTAGAGAAGTGTTTTTTAGCCTCTGTGCCCTGTGGTCCGTATCAGAATTCCATGGATAATTCCAGAGCTCCTCAGATGAGTCTAGTTACAACTCCATAGTAGAGGACCATTGTCGCTCGGTCTTCTGCAAACTTTCCTAAAACGAGGCCTGAGAACAGCCTGCATCAGCATCACTTGGGGAAGAGGGAGCTTCTGAAATCAGATTCTCAGGCGTCACTCAGACTTACTCGGGTGGGCAGGGCCAAGGCATCTACTTTTCAATAGGCTCTTGCGGGGGGGGGGCACCTGGGTGGCTCAGTCGGTTAAGCATCCGACCCTTGGTTTCGGCTCAGGTCATGACCTCATGGTTCCTGAGATTGAGCCCCGGATCGGGCCTCAGAGCCCGCTTGGGATTCCCTCTCTCTCTCTCTGTCTGTCTCAAAAATGAATATAAACATGGGGCGCCTGGGTGGCGCAGTCGGTTAAGCATCCGACTTCAGCCAGGTCACGATCTCGCGGTCCGGGAGTTCGAGCCCCGCGTCAGGCTCTGGGCTGATGGCTCAGAGCCTGGAGCCTGTTTCCGATTCTGTGTCTCCCTCTCTCTCTGCCCCTCCCCCGTTCATGCTCTGTCTCTCTCTGTCCCAAAAAATAAATAAACGTTGAAAAAAAAACATTTAAAAAAAAATGAATATAAACATTTATAAAAGAAATAGGCCCTTCTGAGAGTCTGACACTAACCATCTGGGCTCTGTGGCTCCCACGGGGACAAATAGACCCACCCTTTTTTCCCTTTGGAATGGAAATCGTGGATGTGTGGTCTCTGTGGGTGAGAGCAAGGGGACAAATGTGTGTTCAGGGCCTGTTTGGGGTCACCTGCTGTTGACGGCCTTCCTCCCAGTGGCCTGGGTGTTAACCTCCCCCCCCCCCCCCCCCCCACATACTCCATACACAAGCAGAGAGCAAAGGGGCTGGGAAGTGACCGGATCTGTTTTCATCTATGTCAGGGTTTCTGAAACATCAGGGCTTTGCTGTCTGAGCCTGACCCTCACACAGCTTCTCCTGCTTTGTCTCCCCGGCCTCACAGGTGTGCGAGGGGGCCGGCACACTTTCAGACGCTGGGTCTGCTGGAGAGACTGGGGTCAGAGCAGCCCCCAGGGTGGCCCTGTCTCCCCCGGGGCCCGGCCCTCAGTGTGTACCTTGGCAGAGCAGATGAAGACCTGTGCCCGCGGCTCCTTCCCTGAGTTAAACAGCCAGTCATTCCAAAACCTAAGGCCACCGTCTCCCCACGTCACCCCGCCCTGCTCTTGGCTGAGCACAGAACTGCCTTTGTCTCTCTGTCTAGAGAATTTGACTGGATTTGAAGCCACCTGTTTGTTGCATAGGCTAACCCCGGCCCACTCTGTGACCTTGGAAGGTGGAAGAAGACAGGGTGAAAAAAACCTCAACAGCGGAAGGAAGGACATAATGCAGGAAAAAGAAAAATTTAATGAACTAGAAAGACACACACACAACAAAATAGGATCATGTAAAACTTGATCTTCAAAAAATAGAAATCTCCAAGAATATTGATTAACCAAAATAAAGAAAAACCATGATAAAATAGTATTGGGGAAAATAGCACAGTTATTATTATTAATACAGTAGAGCTTGTAATGACCATAAGAAAATTGTGAGTACACTTTAATGCAAATAAATGCGACTTACATGGAATGGTTTTTTAGGAACATGGAAATTACCAGAATCACTCCAGAAATTAAAAATATGAATAGATACAAGCCATGAAAGACCGTCTGGGCAATAAAAAGTTTGCCTTCCCCACATTGACGGCTCAGGTGGGTTTACACAAACCACAGAGTAGTTTAAAGAATAGAAAACGAGGGAAGCTATTGTGCATGCTTTCGTGAGGGCAGGAGAATCTTGTTCCGAGATTGGAAAAGGAAAGTGTAAGAACAGAAACTTGCAGACCAGTCACAGTTACGTTATTGATTCAAAAGATCTCAACCAAATACTAGCAAATCTAACACAGCTCTATTTAAAAACAGTCATGGCCAGTTAGAGTTTATTTTAGGAAAAGAGGATTGACTGAGCAACAGAAAACTATATTAATACAATTTACCACCTCAATGCAGTAAAGAAGAAAGGCTATATGATCATCTTTAATAGATGAAAGAGAAAAAAAATCAGCAAAATATAGCACTTACAAGGGAATTTCCTTAACCTAATTAAAGGTAGTCTATAAAACATCTCCAGGAAGCATTCTGCTTAATGATGAAATTCTGGGGGCGTGGGGGTGTCTCCGTCAGTTAAGAATCCAACTCTCGATCTCGGCTCAGGTCATGATCTTATCGAGCCCCGTGTTGGGCTCCGTGCTGGGCGTGGAACCTGCTTGGGATCCCCTCTCTCTCTCTCTTTCTCTCTCCCTCTCCCTCTCTCCCCCCCTCTCCCCCTCCCTCTCCCCCCCCCTCTCCCTCTCCCTCTCCCTCTCCCCATCCCTCCTTCCCTCTGCCCCTCTCCCCTACTCGCACTCTCTCTCAAAAAAAAAAAAAAAAAGAAAGAAAGAAATCTAATTGTGGGCACATTAAAGATGAGATGGAGGTAAGGATGTTTTCTAGCCCCCCCCCCACTTTTTTAAATCGCATATTATGTTGTAGGTCATATAACCAGTGCCTTATTAAGACAAGAAACGTAAGATTTGTAAGAAATGGAAAGAAAAAAACAAAATGTGGATGAATTGATTAGTGGAGAATCCAAGAGAACCTATAAACTGTTTATTGCCTCTCCTCCTGCTCGTGTACTCTCTCTCTCAAAGTAAATAAACTTCTAAAAAAATATTTATAAAACAAAAGAACTAAGGAGTTCGGTGAGGTTGCTCAGTACTGCGGCCACATGCAAAACTGCGCAGCAGCACTGGCCTGTTAGAAGATGGGAAAATAGATCCCACTGTGTATAGCGAGCATAATGTAGGGGTAACTAGGAATAAATTCAACAAAAGATGTGCATGACTTTTCTGGAGAAAACTAGCAAAGTACAAAACACAATTGAAGGGGGGGGTGCCTGGCTGGCCTAGTTGGTGGAGTGTGCAGCTCTTGATCATGGGGTCGTGAGTTCGAGCCCCACGTTGGGCGTAGAGATTACTTAAAAAAAAAAAAACATAACTGAAGGGCAAAAAAAAAAACAAAAAAACCCAAACCCACTCGGTATTATAAAAATACTGATTCTCTTCAAATTAATCTGTGAATTCAGTACAGTGTCCTATGGTGCTTTCTTTCATGGCACTTCAAGAACTGATCTTTAAATTCATAAGGAAAGGCAGATGGCCCCGGATAGCCAATAAAGCATCTTGAATGAAGAACTACACATCATAGGCAGCCTGCCTTGTCGGAGGCGAAGACTTACCTCCAGGTAAGGCAGCATGGTGCGAATGCAAGGTTACGTGACCAGAGCAGAAATGGAACCAGCAGTAGACGTCTGCATATAAAAAATGCAATGTGACAGCAGTGACATTCCAAACCAGGGGTGAAGTAATGAGCTGTTAAGCGGTACTGAGACACGAATCATCCGTGTAGAAAAAATGAGATCACTTAGTCCTACCATTCATAAAAATATACATGGGCAGTTAGAGAATGTAAATGCGAAACGTATTTGTAAAAGTTTTAAAACATCCAGGGATGCCTGGACGGCTCAGTCGGTTGAGCGTGCAGCTGGCTGGTTTCGGCTCCGGTCATGATCTCACGGTTCGCAGGTTCGAGCCCCGCGTTAGGCTCTGTGCTGATCGTGCAGAGCCTGCTTGGGATTCTCTCTCTCTCTCTCTCTCTCTCTCTCTCTCACTCAAATAAATAAAATAAATGAATAAAAGTTAAAACATCTGGAAGAAAACCTACAAAGAATATATTAATGACCTTAGGTCATCAGAACATTACCCCAGGGCCACAGTTTGAAAAGTCCGACTTAAGACGCATGTTTGACAGAAGACATCGCGAACAAAATTAAAGGCTCTGCCACAGACTTGGAAAAGGTTCCTACAGTGCATCTGGCCGACAGAAGGATGACGTCCAGAAGATCTAAATTCCTGTCGTCAAGTAGTAAGGAGGTAATAAAAAGTGGAACCCCGAACAGCTGTTTCGTACCAGTCTGCCTGGCCAAATAAAAACACTCCGGTGATACCAAGGGGCGGGAAGACCGTGGAGCCTCATGAACCCGGGGGCCTTGGGAGCAGGAGCGAAACTGGTAACAGCCATTATAGAGAGCAGTTGACTGTCTCACGTTCAGTTGAAGAGGGACATCCATCGGTGACTGGCCCCTTGCGGGGACCTAATGGCCGAGAAGCTTCATGTAAGAAGACCTCGCCCACCACTGTGTTATTGCTGACAGGGAGAAGTCAGCCAGCAGCAGGGAAGGGATGAGGCGTGGCGTTGGCCCGCCGTGGAAAGCCTTAGAGCGGTGAGCGTGAAATACCAAGATTTACTAAAGCCGAGCGGGGGGCGCATGGGTGCTTGTATGTTGCTGTCCGGATCGTAGGTGTGAAGTTCTCCGCGTGCACACGACGTGGGTGCCGGTGCTGAGGCAGCGTGGGAAAAAGGCGGCATCTGCCCCTCTTCCCCAGAGGCCCTGGCGAGTGCATCGTGGTCCAAGGCTAGACCCTTGGCTTTGCAAACCCAGGAACGGAAGCTTCGCTCCCCCCACCCTTCCGCTTCGCTTTGTTTCACTGTCCGCAAACCAGAGCCAGCTTTGTCTCTCAGAGGCGGACTCGAACTGCGCTCACAGATTGAAGGAACCCAGGATGCCAGCTTCACGATTTATACAGAGAAATGCATACGACAGCAACCAGAACCTCGAACGAGACCGTGGCCTTGCCTCAGCCGGGTGTTTTTTTCCCCTTGAGCTGCTCCCCGGGAAGCAGAGACGCGGCCGGAAGGCGGCTGGGGGGGGCACACAGTAAGGTCTGGGCTTCAGAAACTAATCATTCAAGGCTCCCGTTGCCGGCAAATTTCCACCTACGCCAGAATCCCGACTTGTGATCAGGTCACGGGCTGTGTGTCGAATGCTCAGGGTCCTGGGGTCTGCACATCCCCCTTGTGGGACCGACTGGAAGTGCCCTACTGGCTTCACAGAGGGGCCAAGCGGCCTCTGAGTGCCGGGCACCCAGAAGATGCCTTCATGAGCTTGACGTGGCTTTTAACTTTGCTTTATTCTTTTTTTTTTTTAACGTTTATTTATTTTTGAGACAGAGAGAGACAGAGCATGAACAGGGGAGGGGCAGAGAGAGAGGGAGACACAGAATCTGAAACAGGCTCCAGGCTCTGAGCTGTGAGCACAGAGCCCGACGTGGGGCTCGAACTCCCAGACCGTGAGATCGTGACCTGAGCCGAAGTCGGACGCTTAACCGACCAAGCCACCCAGGCGCCCCAACTTTGCT
Organism: Lynx canadensis; assembly: GCF_007474595.2. NCBI lineage: Eukaryota > Metazoa > Chordata > Mammalia > Carnivora > Felidae > Lynx > Lynx canadensis. Next base: position 69,207,302 of record NC_044313.2, read on the forward strand.
TTATTCTTTTAAAGGGTATACATATCCCATCTCCTCCATGATAGACACCTGTCTTTATGCTAACATCGAATAATGCTTAATTACTACTTTAATTGCTAAATTAACTACTCATCGATCAAGTTGCTCGGTATTTTCCTTACAAAATCTGAGTTGAACAGGCGTTTCAGGGAGATGGAACTTACTCACCCAGTGTGTCTTCATTCCCGTGACCCTCCCTTTGGCTATCATGCCCATCTCATGCAGACCTTGCTCTGCACCTTGTAGAGGTTCTAGAACTCTCTCTCTTACCAAAGCCTGTTTTTCCATCCCCCTACCATTCTATCCACCGCGCTTTTTGTGGAGACCTGGGAACCCTTCTCCCACCGAGTGACCACACTGTCCTCCCATAGACCATTGTGTGTGCTTGTCTGTCCCATGCCCATCACGTCGGCCTCAACTCCACGTTACTGGAGAAAACTCCACACCGAGCTCCCCGCACCGATGACACACAGCCACCAAACACCTGTTATTAACCCTGCATTACAAGTAGTGACCTTTCGCCTTTTCGGAGGTTTTTTTTTTTTTAATAGGTTTTTATCCGATTGTCCCGACAACCATGCAAGATTACGAGGGCCATCTTCACAGATGACACAGTCAGTGACCAAGGTTACCGCAGGCCCTTTGCAGAAATACGAGATCAGCTGGGTGACAGTGAGCAGTGGCGTGCTGGGGGAGGCGTAGAAAACATCCCTTATTACTCGTCTGCATTATTACCCAGAGCCCCTAGCGTCCAGCGCATTTGGTTCTTTGAGCAACTTTGTGACCAGCCCCAAATAGGACACCTGCATCAGAGACGAGTCTGTCCCGGAGACAAATCCCCTGTTCCCCCTGAAGGGCTCAGGAGCACATTGTCATTGAGATGGGCCATTTTTCTCGTTTCCAGCCAGTCACGAGTTCAGATCATGATAGCCATGTGGTCTCAGAGAAGTATGAAACTAAATTAAGCATTTAAAAAAAACCAAAACACAACTTCTGTCTCCAGTTGTTCACGTGTCCGTTTGACCAGACAGGAAGTTACCAGAATGACCAGTTTAGTAGCAGACCCGTGGAGACTCCAACGAGCTCCAGTCCTCGGCGCCTGACCCAGAGCCCCGTGTCGTGTCCTCGGCCTCGCACCGCTGCCAGCTCGCATCAGCGGGAGGCCAGGACTGGCCGCACACTCTTCCTGCACTGACTTGAAGTAATCTGCAGTTTGTATCCCTTTCCCAAAGAACGCTCAAGTATGAACGTGCCCCCGGCCGCCAGCTCCCCTGGTGATCTTCGAAATTGGGCCGCCTTTCGCTGGCTCCGGAGTAGTGAAGACTGCTTGGCAAGGATGGAACTCTAAATGCAAGATTGATTCCGTTTCTATTTAAAGAAATTCTTCACTCCCTGCCACCCGTCCCCCCCCCCCTCCACTTCTCTTGGCTCAGCGTGAGGAGTTCGGATCTGAATTCATCCACATCCATACACACATCCACTCTGAACTCATGGTGGGGAGGGGGGTAAGATATTTCTCCGTTTTTGCTTGTTAGCCCTCTGCCTTGAAAAATGGGATACCTGGGGGCGCCTGGGTGGTTCAGCCGGTTAAGCGTCCGACCCTTGATTTCGACTCAGGTCCTGATCTCGCAGTTCGCGAGCTTGAGCCCCATTGCCGGGCTCTGCATTGACAGTGTGGAACCTGCTTGGGATTCATTCTCTCTCTCTCTCTCTCTCTCTCTCTCTCTCTCTCTCTCTCTTTCAAAAATAAATAAATAAAATAACCTTTAAAAAAATAACGGGATGCCTTTTAAATTTCCTGACTGCCAAATCCTGGCAAAACGTGGTGCCTTATGGACACGTAGAAGAGTTTTAATAAAATAATGTGCCTGCAGCAGCCCTTTTGGGTCCTGAAACACGTGAGACTTCCCAGCGCTCACGGAGAATGAGGCTCCCGCGGAGAACAGCAAACTGGGAGAATAGGACGTGATCGGATTGGTTAAGTGGACTGTGATTTGGGCATGAAAAATGCTTCCCAGTTTTAATCCTCGCGTGGCCGCGTCGCCCGCTCGGTAAGTCAGGGCGCAACCTGCTTAGCTCAGCACCTCACGCTGTGTTAGGTGGGACCTCACTGGAGAGGGTATTACCCTCCTAACTCGAGTTCTTGCTCATTAGCATTACGGATGGAGTTCTGGGGAACAGCACTCGTCGGTAATTTGTTTACAGCTGAACCTGGCATCCACCAGTTGGCTTCCTTCCTTCCTTCATCCAACAATTAGCTAATTCTTGAAATGGAAAGAAAAGGAAAAACAACAAAACCAGCCTGTCTATCTACTTGTCATTAAGGACTTAGCTGTCGGGAGCCGTAACGAGGTCCGCTATTAATTCCAGAATGCATTTCCCGTCCCTCCCTCCCCCCCCCCCAAACACATGACCGGTATATTATGCGGCGTCCTCGTGAGCAATTAAAATCAGGCTATCCAGATAAACCAAAATAAACAAAGGAAGCCCATTTTGCGATTCTGGACCTCATTGCTTTTTAATTGCACCGCTTTTCTGCTCCTTTGCCAAATTTGCTTCTCTGAGGTCGTCTTTCCCAGTCATGGAAATTTAGTGTGAAGGCTTCAGTCCTTCACTGCTTACACACTTTCAGCCGTGGCTGGGCACCAGAGATTTTTTGTTTGTTTGTTTGTTTCTAACCCGACTCCCTTTCCCACTGATTGGCCATTTAAGATAGACCCCTTTTATTCTGGAAGCCCATCGCTCAACAGCTGTGGTAGCCTACGTGAAGAGCTGACAGGGAAAAACAGGGTTTGTCAAATGCACTGGCCTCACGGAAGGTTGTGCAGCTATCGCAGAGGCCGGGGTGGAGGGACCGCGTTGGGGGCCACCTGACAGGTTCCTACCCTCGTGCAGGCTCATGGCACAACCGTTGCACCCTTCGGGCCTGGGGTGTTAACACGGCTGGTCAAAGAGCACCTGGGTGGCTCAGTCGGTTGAGTGTCCGACGGCAGCTCAGGTCGTGATCTTGCAGTTCGTGCGTTCGAGCCCCGCATCGGGTTGACTGCCGTCAACCTGTCAGCACGGAGCCCGCTTCTGACCCTCTGTCCCCCCCCCCACCCCCCCACCCCCCGTCTGCGCCTCCCCCGCTTGCACGCTTCCACACACAAAAAAGATGTTGAGAACTGTTTCCGTTTCCCTCAGGGCAAAGATGCTCTCCCGTCTTCCCAGCCTTTTTTTCCCAAGCGGGTTATCAGTGGTCCCATCGTTTTGGTAACTGCCCGAATGTTGCCGGCGGTCCTGACAGGCTGTGAGCCCACCCCAGATGTATTGCTCTCTCTCTGGAACCATCACCTTTATGCTGGCGTGTTCTGTGCTCTCCAAGTCCGTGGAGCCTGCCCTGGAGGGACGGTCCCTGAAGACGGCTTCTGCTGAGCCGGCTCTACCTTGATGGGTCGTTTCTGTCTCTAGCGTATGATACGTTAGCATCTTCGACCTAGAGCTGCCGGGGTCCTGTTTTTTAACACAGCCATCCTGTGTCCTTGCGGTCTTGTGTCTGTCTGTGGAGGCCAGACTCGAGACGTGACTTGTTTCGATCTGCCCGGAGCTTATCTGTGGTCCCTGTGACCACATCGCCCGTGAGAGCGGCCGGGCTCAGGTTCCCACGGGCCCGCCCCTCACCCCGCCCCAGCCTGCACCACTCCCGCCTACCTTGTTGGGACACAGGCTGCATTTCCCGTCCCCACCCCCCCAAACACAGGGTGACAGGCGTGTGTCCCTGCTGCCCTTGGCGGGGGGGGGTGGGGGGGGTGGGGAGACGGCCAAGCAGTCAGGGGGACAGAGCCGGGTTCCAGATACAGCTTTGCCGAGAACCATAGAGGCCCCACATGCTTGCCGGAGAGATGAGAAAAGAACATCGACTCGCAGTCGGTTCCACCCCTCGGAAATAACCACTGTGAATTGTGAAAAGCACATCTCTAGAGGTGTATCTGCATGTGGGAAGAAATGGGACTTCCCTGTTTTAAAACACGCTTTTTTTTTTTTTTCTTCCCTCCCTCTCTCCGCGTTAGAAAGATGTTCTCAATATGTTACTCTTCGCCGAAATCCTCTTTTAACGTGTAACTCCGGTTGTGTTTCTCTGTTTCCTGATGTCCTGTTGTCACTTTCTCTCAGAATAGGCCAGCCCCTCCTGCAGACAGCGGGTCCACCCGAGAACGCCCATCCCGGCGGGTCTTCGGGCTCGTGCCCTCCAGGGCCTCTCCGAGGCTGGTCCACGTGCGTTCAGAGGACGATGTCTCTCTCCCCTCAGATGTCAGCGGAAGCAGTGGAGGGTGGACCTACCAGCCACCAGCGTGGTGATCACGTTCCACAACGAAGCCAGGTCGGCCTTGCTGAGGACAGTGGTCAGGTAAGGGCAGGAGAGGCCACCCAGTGCCCACCTGCTGCACCATACGGGCGGTGGTCCCCGGCAGGGCTGCTGGACCCGGCTCGCATCCCCGGCTTGCCAGGCCAGAGCTGTCTGCTGGGGGTTCAGACGGGTCACCTGACCGCAGCACGAGGAGCGGCTGATTGATGGCTTCTCCAGCCAAGGATTGGGACCGTCGCAGGAGAATCCCCCACCCCAAGTGATACCCCTACAAGTTCTCCAAACTTTGTCTTTCTTTTTTTTTTTTTAATGTTTATTTATTTTTGAGAGAGAGAGAGAGAGAGCACAAGCAGGGGAAGAGCAGAGAGAGAGGGAGACACAGAACCCGAGGCAGGCACCGGGCTCTGAGCTCCCAGCACAGAGCCCGACACGGGGCTCGAACTCACGAACCGTGAGATCATGACCTGAGCCGACGTCAGATGCTTCACCGACCGAGCCACCCAGGCGCCCCAACCTTTATCTTTCTGTTTCCTCAGTGTGCTTAAGAAAAGCCCGCCCCACCTCATAAAAGAGATCATCTTGGTGGATGACTACAGCAATGACCGTAAGTACCAAGACGGATTCCTGCCCCTTGCCTGGCCCTTCTCCTGGGCGCCGGCCTTCCTTAGTGCCCGAAAACGTCAGAAATCTGGGCCGTGTAAAGAAACAGGTGCCTCTTTGATGCCCCAGGAGATCCGCCCACCGATGACTGGGAATCACAGTACTTGAATACAGAGCCCTTGCAAACGAGGTTCCAAATTCTCTGCTTCTCTCTTTCCCTAGCTGAGGACGGGGCTCTCTTGGGGAAAATTGAGAAGGTGCGGGTTCTCAGAAATGATCGGCGAGAAGGTAAGACTTTTTCTTAATTCAATTACCAAGACAGTTGAATTCTGACTTTTCCTGAGCCCAAAATGTTTCAGCTAAAAGAACAATTAACTTTCTAGTCCGTGTGTGTGTGTGTGTGTGTGTGTGTCTCTCTCTCTCTCTCTCTCTCTCTCTCTACGGGAGCCTCTTGGGAGCCTCTCCCAGCAAAGCCGAGGGAGGACATTCAAAGCTTAATTGAAATTGTTTGTATACTAGGGCAAGAGTTCAAATTACATTTTTATTTATGTATTTAGAAAATTGGCGTCTCTCTTCCCTTTGCAACCCAGGAAGTCTTAGTCCCTGGAGTACCAGAGTTTAGAAGGAAAACAAAGATTTAGCAATGAGAAGTTTGGTGACGCCAGGCTCCCGGCATCTGATAAAATAACGGATTCAAGTTTGACAGCCTGCCGAAGGTGAACCATCCCAAAAAGGGAGATGTTGCTGCAATTACATGCTTATTGGATTTTGCAAAGGCCAGCCGCAAAACCTGCGGTCAGTCTTGTCTGCCGGAGCTGGGCTTATCGAGTCCACTCGATTGGCAGTTAGGAGAGAGACTCCAAAGGGTGTGGGGGGGGGGGGGGGGGAGTATTACTTTGAAGCGTCCGGAAAGGAAGCTAAAACCACAACGCAATTACCATCCAGTGTATCGATGCTGTTTGAAGGGCTTGGTGGCTGGATTCTAGGCTCCTCCATGGTCCAGAGAAATCCTTCAGGGTAGGAAGACGGCACAGCTTTAAAACATGCCATCTTAGTTATTTGAGGATGACTCCGCTGATCCTGGAGTGGTGATTGTATTCTCTGATCAGTGTATATACTCTTCCTTCCGGTTCCCGTGCAGCCCGGTCAGAGCCAATCCGGGCAGCTTTTCTTAGCAGGAATTTCATCAGCGATAAAGTGATTGAGCCTATTAGGACAGTGCCATCAGCACCATGTTTTAACCAACCAAGATCATCGTTCCTCAGGTTCAAGATACGTAAACAGTGGCATCGGCCCTGCCCTTGGGAAGCTCTATTTGCTGGATTCGCATCTATCTCCCAAGCTTAGAATAAGCCAAAACCTTGAGGTCAAACCAAAATCTTGCATTACATGTGCCCCCAAACAAACTGCATGATAACTTTTTGAACTGAAACCCAAAGTGCCTGCTAGCACAAGGAGAAAAAAAAAAGAAAGAAAGAAAGAAAAAAGAAGAAGAGGAGGAAAAGAAAGAAATTATTTTTCATGGTGGCATTTTATAACTGACAGATCACTTGCTGGCCTTGTCAGAGTTTAACCTCAGACATCAGTGCCTCTGAGTGCTTTAAGTTAGGATGTTCACTTGGGTGAGAACGTGAGCTGATGCTTTGTTCTGGAAAGGGAGGGGGAGGGGCCGCTGTGGGAAGACAGAGTGTGGGAAGGAAACCTGTAAGCAAATGAAGCGGGTGGTACTGAGTGAGAAAAAGCACACACGGGAATGTATGTGTGCGCTTGGGTGTCCGTGTGTGCATGTATGTCTCCCATGTACTTGAACATCTATACAGGTGCTTCGTAATTCTTCGTAGATGTCAGAGAAAATCAGTTGCGTGAAACATTATGGCAGCGAAGGAACGGCCTTCGGTTTGTTTAGCGGGGGTTTTAATGTGCCAGTGACTTCATCTGGCTGCTTATTAGAATCGGCTGGGGAGCCTCAAAGATGACCCAGCCCTTCTAACTTGGTGGGAGCCCTGTGCCAAACTGTGTGTCCCGTGGTGGTTACCGGCTGAAATCTCAGTTCTCTCTGCCTTCTGATTGTTTCTTTTCACGGACTCCGCGGGGTCTCGCTTGTGCCTGAAGTTCAGGAGTCAGCCGAGGATTTATGAGGAGGTTATCTCCAGATTTGGGACGAACGAACCTCCTTTCCGGGATCTCCTCCTTTCAGTTTCTAGCCCCTCTCGAAACCCTGAACTCTGTCCTCTGACATCTCCAGCCAAAAAGGCTGTGTTGCAGCGGGTCGTGGCGTAACCTCGGGAGAAACACCACACACCCCTGGGCTTCACTCCCTGTGATTTTTCTCCTTTCAGGGATTGAATCCCCTCCAGTTTCTGCCTGCTTCTCACTGCTGTCTGGCCCTTTCCGATTCTTGCTTTTTCTCTTTTGGTCAGAGTTTATAACTCTTCTCTGAGCAAGAGCTTGTCTAACACAAGCTAAGACTCTCGACTTTGCAATTACCAGAACTAGAAGCCTTTATCTTTTTTCCCCCTCCCATAGCATGCAGATCTAGAAGAATCATTGAAAACCCATTTTGACTACTCTGTATAAAGGAACTTGAAAACGCTGTCCTCACGGGTCGTGAATAGTCACATCATCTTCATATACAGTTGTGCCCCCTTATCCACAGGAATACGTTCTAAGACCCCCCAGTGGACGCCTGAAGCCACAGATAGTAAGGGACCCTGAATAAACTTTTTCCCTATACGTGCGTATCTCCAGCAAGGTGTAAGTTATAAATTAGGCAGAGTAAGAGATAAATCATAATAACTAATAATAAAATAGAACATTTATAACTATACTGTATAAAAGTTACATGAATGTGGTCTCTCTCTCTCAAAATATCTTATCGTTCCGTCCTCACCCTTCTTGTGATGATGTGAGGTGATAAAATGCCCCCATGATAAGATGAAGGGAGGGGGATGACACAGACTTGTGACATAACGTTAGGCTACTGCTGACCTTCTGATGATATGTCAGAAGGAGGATCCCCTGGCTTCCAGACCTCAGTTGACCACAGGTACCTGAAATTGTGAAATGCACAACCACGGGTAATCATGACAGGGGACACTGCGGAAAGCCCGGCGTACACAGCAAAAGCCATTTATGACCGCGTCATCCAGTGACAGAGATACGACTTGTGATAAGACTTGGTGTGATAGTAAAAGATCCATATTATTAGCAGACCACAGTACGTAAACTGTGGAAATTTGACCTGTCGTGGAACTAATTTTCTGTGAAACCCGGTCAGCCGGGATTTGCCACCGATGTTCTTCGGCTGTGGCAGGTCTTGGACAGGCAAAGATATTTGCAGCACCCTTAGCGTTACGTCATCGCCATTAAAATCGGTACCACCAGCGCCTGAAGGTGTCTGAGTAACACCTCCCTTGCCCCAGTTAAGGAGAAAACTGTTGCTGCGTCAGAAGAAGGTAGTCGGAAAAGTTCCACGTTTCAGTTGCCTGATAAAGGAGACTTCAGGTTCTTAAAGGCCTGACTCAGAGGGCAGTCATTCTAAGAAAGTTGCCTTCCTCGTCCTCCAATGAACTTAGGAACGGAAATCCTGACAGAAGCCTGTCTTGGTAACCACGGGGCAGGATTGATCCTGCCCCCCAACTCTGTACTAGACTGTGCCCGGCAAGAGGGCCACAGAGCCGTGGGGGGCGGCGGGGGGATGTCAATGCTGTATGTGCTGTTCTGTTGCCTTTTTCTCAGATACTCTGATGCGCTTTTGAAATCACTTCCGCAGGCCTGATGCGCTCACGGGTCCGGGGGGCCGATGCGGCCCAGGCCAAGGTCCTGACGTTCCTGGACAGCCACTGTGAGTGCAACGAGCACTGGCTGGAGCCCCTCCTGGAGAGGGTGGCTGAGGTGAGGCCCGGGGCTCGTGCTGGGCTCCTCCCGCGTGCTGGAAAGGGAAGAGGGGGAAACGTGCCTCTGGCACAACCTCTCCAAGAGTATTCCGTTCACTGTAGGAATCTTATCACTGGAGAGAAAATCACTTTGATGAGTCGGAGGCAAGGAGCGGCGGAGGCTGGCGAGAGCCTGATTAGTTTCCCACGGTCCCTTTCCTCTTAGGAGGGTCCGCCTTCTCTCTGAGCTCAGGAGGGGTCGAGCGCTGAGGACAGCGCCCGGCGTCCAGCAAGTGCACTCGGAGGGGCTGATGCCATCGCTGCCTCCAGAGGGCCGGGAGGGCAGGCTGGCCACCTCCAGCCATGCTGCTCGCCGACGAGCCCAGCCTGCCGGCTCGTGGCGGAACGGGGTGCCCGTGAGCACACAGTTGACCGTTAGAGGCTGTCAGGGTGCCCCGGGGCGCAATTTGTGTACCTCTGTCGCTAGAAACGTCATCACTGGTATTACCTTCGGCCTTTTGTCATTTCGCTTGCCTTTTGCTTGCTTTCCTGACTTTTCTTTTCTCCGTACTGAGAAAGGGTTTCTTTGGGGTGATAAAGCGAACCTAACGGAAGTACTGGAGAAATCGGAAACGAACAAGTGAGGCCTTTTACGAGTCACGCGTGACACGGGTAGCTGAGGGGCACTGAATCATGAAATACTCAATAACCACAAGCTACCAGTGATGATGATGTTATGACGGTATTGATGATCTTGACTCCGTGTCCCAGTTATTAGTGATACTACGATATTCGGGACTGTTCACCGAACGCTAACTATGTGTTAGATAAATTACGTATTGACCCCGTCTGCCCCACGAGGAACCTGGGGGTTAACTAAGTGTTTAATAACACATCCAAAATTCATGCAGGAGACACAGCCAGGGTTGCAAAGCAGTTTCTGCTGCATCCCCTCTCACTGAGCCCTCTTACACCTATACACGCACCTAGCCGAGAGAAGAACCCTCTGGAATCCCGTCCTCTCCAGGCCCGTTCTCACACAATCAGACTCCTCCCTGGTCGCAGAGGCCACAGCCAAGATATTAGCGTGTGTGGAGACCGCAGGCTTCTGCCATCAAACTGTCAGAATTCTTTCAAATACTCTCTCCTCAAGTAAGGACAAAAGGAGTGGAAAATTGCAACTCTCACCAATTCCAGTCCTATCAGAAGAAGTCAAGGGGTGCCTGGGGGGCTCAACCAGTTGAGCGTTTGACTCTGGATTTCGGCTCGTGTCGCGATCTCACGGTTTGTGGGTTCGAGCCTCGTGTTGAGCTCTGCGCTGACAGTTCGGAGCCTGCTTGGGATTCTCTCTCTCTCCTTCTCACTCTGCCCCTCTCTTGCTCACGCTCTCTCTCTCTCAAAATAAACTTAAAAAAAAAAAAAAGTCAAAACAAAAGAAGTGGACTGAGAAGGAGAGCAAATTATGCTATTTGGTGCCCATCCCCAGGTCCGGACCGAGCCAGGCAAGGGAAGACTTGATTCTCCCTTCTCGGCGCACGGGGTTTTGTGTCCCGTAAACTCGCTCCTGGGTGATGTCAGAACTTTATGCTGTTCTTTTACGTGTTCCTCTGATGTATTAGGCTCTTAGCTCTGCTGATTCTGTTACCAATTTGTTTTTCGAAGTCTTTCCTCTGGTTAACACGGGTTCTGTAAATGGCTGGAGGACAGCACTTCCTCTTCCGTTAACTAGCCGCGTGGGGCAGCGCCTCTCCCCAGCATCAAGCATCTCGTTTGAAAGAGGGCAGGAAGGTTAAAAGGCCTTATGTTCACAAACTCTTACCAGAATAATAACCGCGGCATAAAGAAATGCCTCCATCTAAGGGAAAAAATGTTCTTGTTTGATAGAAATCACAGGTAAGACCTGCGTAGAGTCTGGAATTCTCTAGCCGACTTGGCTTCCGTTCTGCCGGAATAATACTTGGTAACTCTCCTCATGCCCTAGCGTTGCCGTGTGGGTGTCTCGGCCAGGAGTCTACTCCCAAGGCCGCGGCTCACAGCTCTGATGTTTCAGTGCAGCTGAGCTTAGATTCTCTCAGGATGAAAGCAGCCCCGTGGTCGGCGTTTTGACATTTGGGAAAACGGAAGAGCGCGCTGGGGACCCTGGCACGGTCCCTGACTCCAGCCGGGGCAGCAAACACCTGAGGCACCCCATGCCCACGGCTGCCTCCTCTCAGGGAGTGATTCTCTCTGCCCGCTCACCCTCGACCTTGCTCGGCACAGAATAGGGCCCGTCCACAGGTCGGCTGAGGGCAGGGCGCGCGCGTTGGATGGGGGGCCCCAAGGTCCCCTGGAGCACAGCGTGGTTAGCGATGGCAAGCGGTGGGTTTCACTGAAACTGCCTGCCACGAATGCCTGCCTTTTGTGGGGTGGGATCCTTTGTTCTGTTTGTGATACCTACTCCTGTCTTTTGTTCATTTGTGTTTCAGGACAGGACTCGGGTCGTGTCCCCCATCATCGACGTCATCAATATGGACAACTTTCAGTACGTGGGGGCATCCGCTGACCTGAAAGGCGGTAAGCGCGGCTCCTGGTCCCCCCCCCCCCCCCGCCTCGCTCTTGCTGTCTGTGTGGTGTCTGATCGCCGCTCCTTCTCAGCGTCTCGAGTGACAGTGACAGCAGCTTTCACGCTGCCGGTGCACGCACCGTGAGCAAAGGGTGTCTCTGTGCTCGACAAGTGGGATCTCCTAAAGAGAGCGAAAAATAGCCTTATTTCCCTTAGAGGACTTCCTGTGTTTCCTGTTCTTCTCTTATCTCGTTGGCCTTCTGTGGCTGTTATGACGCGTGTGGCTCAGTACACACGACTGGTGTCATTTTTAATCGGAAGGTTAAGCCTTCCCAGGTCGGAGTCTGGGATGAGGATCCACCAGAGCTGACAGGCCGTGTGCGGTGAGCATCAGAGCTCAGTATCGGGCCGGCTTTGCCTCCCCTGTGACGCCAGCTCCTCTGACAGCGACAGCCTGCCTCTCCCTGGTGGCAGAGCCATCCAGGTCACCTGCCCTGCCGCCCGGGTCACCTGGGTCATCCCCAATTCCCGCTGACCACCCAAGCCCACTCATCACCAAGTCCTGCTGATTTTACCCCTTCGCGTGGCTTGGTTGCAGGTCCCCCCCTACACACACCCTCCCCCCCCCCAGCCGGCCATTCACATCCTGCTTCACTTTCGGGTCACCTCGAGTGTAAGTGGCCACACCAGCTTCCTGTTGATCCTCATAGCGTCCGGATGTGTTCTGTCACACCCAGCCCCCTTGGGGCCCCATTGGTGACTTTTCTCGTGCTCTTCACGTTCCCAGAAATTATCACAGGCCCCACAGAACCCCTGTGCGACCATACCGTCCTGGCTGCATGTATCGGCATTTGCTGGGTTAGAAATTCAAGCCGAGAACTTGTTAAAACACGAGGCGATGCAAATATACATCCAGTTGTCCATCAGAGTGCTGATCTCGTACGTCCTACAGCTTCTGGAAAGCTCCATCATGGGCTTTGGAAAGAGTGAGCCTGAAAGAGGCACTTACATAAGGTCTCATGTAAATATAAACACGGTTTTGACGTGGCAGACCCCCAGAAGGGTCTGTGGACCCCCGCGGGCTCCTGGGCCTTGCCTGGGGACCCGCCGGTCTCGTGCAGGGCTCCATGGTGCTGATGGCAGCGTAGGGATCACACTGGCCCCTCGAAGGGACTGGTCACCTGACACGCGGCTCTTACTAGTGTCCTTCTGTCCCTGGGACTGTGGGGTGGGGGTGGGGCAGGGGGTGGCTGGTGACACAGGGCTCTGCCACCGCCCGGTCATAAACGCTCTGTGCTCTGAACCTCGGCCGGTTGGCGGTCACGCCTCTCGGAGCCCGGCTGAGAGCCAGGAGGTCAGCTGAGACCGCTCAAAGCAGCTGAAAGAGACGTCAGAGCCTGTGCCTTCTGCCTGTGTAATGTCTTCGCTCTTGACCCTTCCCACCTACGGTCCACGAAGTCTTTTCTACCTGCCCAGCGGCACCCCAGTTGCTCTGTGTGAACCTAGGGGTCGCTTTGCCCGTCTTCCAACACCTTGAGTGGATGCCACGAGGACGGACTATTGCAGACAGACACGGGAGCCACTGATGGCCTGGCACGGAGAAAAGAAGACCGCGAAACTCTCAAACTGGGCGCAGCCTCAGGAAACAGAATGCCGGGGCGGTCCGGGCGACTCCGGCTTTTGGCCCCACCTGCCAGCTGACCTCTGCTCCTCCGCGTGCCCGTCTGAGAAGCGGGGTGCTAGTGTCGTGGGCAGCGAAGGGATGAGCCTCGCCGGCACGAGGTCTGTGATGTGGCCAGGCAGGTCCCCCGTCCCGAGCCATCGGCAGCGGGGCCGTCGCCGTGGGAGGGCTCTACGTGCATCAGGAGACACGGAGTTCAAAAACGATTCTCCGCAAACGGCGAGACGGTTTGGCCGCTTTAAAGGGGACAGATCCTTAGTTACCAAGAAAGCGTCGGTCTTCAGAATGTCTTCGTCCCCGAGGACTTGCAAGAGCTGAGATTTGATGGGCTCTCTTGCTCCCAGAGCAGCTTCCTGTGTGAGAGCCAGTGCAGGGACCCAGATGCTCTGAGGGTGGGGCTCAGGCCTCCTGCCGGGGTCGGAAGAAGAAGAGGCACCAGGTTTACTCCAGGAGCCCTTTAGGGGGAAAAAAAATCAAGGACGGCACTTTTAGCACGTTCTCAAAACCTAACATAGTTTGTCTGTTTGGACCAAATTAATAAAATAAGAATGAACATTCGCAAGCAGCGGGCGGTGTTAAAGTCACCTGGCCCGCTGGGGCCTCTGCGTTGTCTGCTGATCACACAGGCAGGACGTTTGTCGTTTCCCTGGTTGAGGCAGGCCTCGGGGAGCGCTGGGCTCTTCGGGAAAGCCAGTGTGGGGCCTGCCTCAGTTTCCTGCCTGGGCTCCCATCTCTGCCGCCTGCCCCCCCACCCCCAGCCACTCGCCTCTTCTTTGCTAGCCTGTGGCACTCGGCGGTACCAGCGGGGGGGCCTCTGTGGTCCCATGCCTCTGGAGGGGCCATCTGGTGTGCCGTGCTAGCCCAGGAGACCCCCGGCTCACACCTCCCACCCTGCCCTGTTCAGGCTACAGACGTGGGGGCTGGCGGGACAGCCAGACCTTGACGTCAGAGCACCCCGAAGAGAGATCCGAACCTAGGCCTTGCACGGAACCTGCTGGCCCAGGCCCCATGAGCTGAAGGACAGATGGCCCTGGAGTGATTAGGTTCAGCTGCCAGACCGTTGGAAACGCAGTATCGTGAGCCCCCTGTCACCAAGAAGTGGTCTCCTCGTGCATCTCTGGAGCATCAGCGGGTGGGGTGTGCGGGCACCCACGGCTCGGTGCGGGGTGCCTTCTGAGTAAGGGCGAGACACGGCAATACAAACGTCAGAAACCACGGGCAGGTACCGGGCCTGCGCTCGGCTGTCCCAAGCAGCCTGTGGCTTCTAGAAGTGACTTGGGACGGCGGCCGTTATTTCTCAGAAATTGCAGCTTGCTGCCCACTGCGCTGGCAGCCAAAGGAAGTATTTGGCTCATTTTCGTCAAAAAGTGGTCCCTCTGCCCCCCCCCCCCCCCAATACGGTTTGGTTGCAGCCAGGAGACGCTGAGAGGATCCCAGGTTGCAGGCCCAGGGACCCTGTCATCTTGTCCCCTCCCCTGCGTTCTTCTTTTGCCCCAGGACAGCGTTGGAGGCCCGGTGGCAGATTTGACTTTGTCCCTCTTTTTTCTCTCGCCTCCCTACAGCCCTCGGGTGTGCAGGGTGTCTCCACACGGACCCCCCTTCTCTCCCTGGGTCCGTTACCCTCAGGCATTTTCATCCTAGGAAAACCTGACCCGCGTTTTCTGTTCAGAGGGAGCCTCTCCAGCATGCGCCTTCCCTGCCGGTCTCCCGCCCAGGTCCCCCAGGCGCCCTCTCCCTCCTGCTGCGGCTTTCGTGGTCACGCTCTTTTCTTGTTTTTGTTTTTTTTTTTTTTTGCTGTGTGTGGTTTCAGTGAGTCCAGTCCAAACATCAAATACAAATACGTCTAAGCCGTGAGGGACGGAGGTGCAGGAGCACAGTTCGTACTTATCGGCGCCTTGTGTTTTGTGTCTTCTCTGTGGCCGGCAGGTTTTGACTGGAACTTGGTATTCAAATGGGATTACATGACGCCCGAGCAGAGAAGATCCCGCCAGGGGAACCCGGTCGCCCCCATAAAGTAAGTGCCGGGCATCCTTTGGGGTGCCCCTCACAGATGAGACCCCAGGCCCCGTGTTTTCTAGACACTCAGTTAAGCTCTTCCTCTTCCTGCCGGCACTTGACATTGAGTTCTCAGGGCATCTACTGGGAAGGAAGTAGGGGCTCAGTTAACTGCCTCTCAGGCTCACCGGGAGACACAGAGGTGATGGGTCGCATCTAACGTGAGGAACCAGCTCCAGGATAAGGGCAGCTGATATTATTGGGTCGCTTGCAGAATCTCCTGAGAGCTTATACGTATCGTTCTTCGTAATCTTCTAAGGAAACAGAGGCACGGAAAGGCCACCTGTCAGTGAGTGCCCCCGGCTTCAGTGGTCACTCTCTCGTAGGGGACCGGGTCCGGCCCCTTGCGCTGTGGGAGCGTCTGAGCAGGGCAGGTGGGAAGCATTTGAAGTCAGCAGCGGAAAAACAGCGACAGCATCCTGAGCCCGACTGGGGAACGGTGGCTGTGGCTTCGTTTTTAAGCTCACCTTATAGACCTGACCTTGGCAGTAGAATGCAGGAGCGCTGTCCTTGACCTTTGACCTCTCCCTCTCTTCCCTTCCACCCTCTCTGCCTTTTCAGAACCCCTATGATTGCTGGAGGGCTGTTCGTGATGGACAAGCTCTATTTTGAAGAGCTGGGGAAGTACGACATGATGATGGACGTGTGGGGAGGAGAGAACCTGGGTACGTGTGAGCCTGCGTCTTGGCTCTCCAAGCCTGGTGAAGCCGTGGCCTTCCGCCCAGCAAGGGCGCCCGACTGAAAAGCGGAAGCTTGGAAGAGGCTGTTAGGCAAGAGCTTGTGGTATACAGGCGGCCAGTTGGCAACCAGCTATAAAGACGTTAGTCACCGTTCATCAGACCCCGTCCGTCCCCGAATAAGTATCGATAACCTACCTTTCTCTCTTCAAGGTGTCTTGGGTTGGCCGTTAAAATCCGTCGCCCTAAGTTAGAATGAGGGATGCTAGAAGACAGACACTGTCTTTGAAGGAAAATGCAAACTTTTCAATGTCGTGTGGACCCGAGGGTTTGGAAAGCGAGCTTAACAAACACGGGGAAGGGCTTCAGGCTATAGGATTTGCTTTCAGCCGTGTAGAGTGGAAAGTGAGTCCGGGCCAGCCTCGTGGGGTTGACCATAGTCCCAGAAATCAGACGGCGTGAAGAGGCCTTGGCATTTAATCCCTCCTTGACTACTTTGTGAACGGTTCTCATTTAGTTTGATTTTTTTGTTTGTTTGTTTTTACTAACCCGTGCTAATCGTTTTTCCTCAGGTTTAGGGACGGTGAAATTTTATTTTATTTTTTAACGTTTATTTTGGAGAGACAGAGAGGACAGAGTTTGAGCAGGGGAGGGGCAGAGAGAGAGGGAGACACAGAATCCGAGGCAGGCGCCAGGCTCTGAGCTGTCAGCACAGAGCCCGACGCGGGGCTCGAACTCACAAACCGCGAGATCATGACCTGAGCCGAAGTCGGACGCTGAACCGACTGAGCCACCCAGGCGCCCAATTCTATACAATGAAATTTTATAGACTCTGGTCTGGGTTAGTACCTGCACCATACTTACTGCATTGAGATGAAAAGATTTCTTGTTTTGTTTGATTTTTGCTTGGTTGGTTTTGTTTTTTGTCGTTGTCATCGTCGTTTTTTGCTGGGGGTCCTGAACTGATTCTCCTCAGCTATTGATGCTGTTCGGTACCATCCGCCCTTGGGTGGGCAAACCCTGGGAGAAAGCAGGGCAGGGACAAAGGAGAGGACAAATGATGTCACCGTCAGTTTTAGGAGTTTTTACCCGTAACAGAAACTTTGACATTTTTTGTTAGTTTAGAAGAAAAAAGCTCTCCGCGCCTGTTTTATTTCTCTGACTTTACGATGTTAAAGTTAGTGATAGCGTCTCCTCTGTGGAGATTTGTCTGCCTCGGTTTGATGTTGAAAGCTTCTTTGGGCTCAGTAACAACACTGGGACAAAGGACCATGAGTCAAACTCCTTTTGGTTGTTTTTTTAATGACACGGTGACAGGTAGGGAGGACTTGTATGAAAGTCGTTTGAGCACGAAAGGCTTCAGAAGAATGATTAACCTTCTGAAGAGAATTCCGCGTCACCCTCGGTCCCCAGACATCTCCTGATGGCTTCGTGGAAATCTGGCCAGCCGGGACCACCCAGTAGGACAGGGCATCACTTGGGTGACCGTGGTTTTCAAAAGGTGTGCTGTCAGCTGAAAGCATGGATTAGGCCAATGATGTGGCAGCCAGCCTTTGTGTCACAGAAGAGTGTCGATATAAATACCAAAGGGGACATTTCACCAGAGACCTGAGGGCTTCAGCAAGAGAAGTCCCCAGTCTGAGTCTGTTTGACACCTCTCTGACTTCTTTTCTGAGCGCCGGGTGGGTGTGGACGTGTGTCGGGAGAGGTGGGGTGCTCCGAGTAACACCCAAGGCCACCTCGAGGTGCACCCCCCCCCCAAAACCACCGCGCCTTCCGCTTTTCCTAGCTGGCAACGTAAGTCTAACGTAAGCAATGAAAAAGAAAGACGGAGAACCTGGTCCCCGGCCCCTGTGAGACGTAGGCGTTAGGCTCCTTGGACACGTGATTTGTCCTCTGTGCCATGTCCCCACAGCATTAGCCAGATGCTGACTGCTTCCGGTGCATCATCTCATTTTGTGCTTGCTTTCTTTTTTTTTCGGTTGAGGTGTAGTTAGGCACGGCACCACGGTTTCGTTAGTTTCGGGTGCGCAACCTAGAGATTTTCGCCAGCGCTGTGCGTCTCGTTTCATGCTTTCTTGAAGGACCAAGGTCCTGCCCGAGACCTCACGGCTGGTTGTTAGCAGAGCCGAGAAGCAAACAAGTGGCCTGATCCAAAAGCCACCAAGTTATCCTGCGTAATCGTTCCCAAGTTGTAGCGTCCCCAAGTTCAAGTGCAATCAGAGTTGAACGTAATCGTACTTCTGTGTGGCCTTCCAAATCTCCCGCCAGGTCTCTGAATGGATCCCTTCCTGGTTTAACACACGCCCTCCACGGAAGCCACGGGGCCTTCCTAGCCCCCAGATTGAATGTTCCAGTTAGGCGAGCGTATATTTAAATTTTTATTCTCCTGAAACGCAGAGAACTTCTTATTCAAAGCTTTGTTGGACACGGAGAAAGTCAGAAACCCGTCACGGCAGAGACTTGGGTTGGTCATGACCCTACGTTTTTCAAGGCTGCGAGGGAATTGGTTATGAGAGGTCCATGGCAGCTGCATGGATCACTCCTCTCGAGCCAACGAGGGGTTTCCTACTTGAGTTTGCTAGATCCAGTCCTAGGAACTCCCGTTGTGACCGAGGGAGTGTCACGTGCCTTCAGCGGTGCGGTCTGGGCGCCTACTGCCACGGACAGGGCTCTGCCTGGAGGATTTATCCAGCAGCTCGCTTGTGGTGTGCCCTAATCCCACCTTATTTCCGACCCTTTTATACTTCCAGCAGTGACTGCTAATTCTGTGCATTCTATCTCGCTTCCCCACCGTGTTCTTACGGGTGTGAAGTGATGTCGAGGAAGTGCCCTTTTTATACAAACCATGAAGACTGTTGCGGTCACTGAGATGGTTGGTGAGGAGGACAGGTGCCTGGTCAGAGGGTGCCGGGCTGTTCCAGAAGCCAGCCACGCGCCGAGCTTTTCCCCAGTACAGACGCTCAGGGCAGTGTGTATGTTGAAGTTGGCCTGAGCATCTCATTACTCCTGCAGGTAGATTCTGTGTCGAAGCAGGTTACTGACCAATGAAGTCCATGGCCAGCTCTGAGGGTTCTGTGTTACTCGGGCATCTTTGGTCATTACCACAGTCCAAAGGCACCTGTGAACTTTCCAGGTGACTTGCAGCCTGCTAATAATGCACAGTTCTGGATAAGCGTAAATTTTGGAATTTAAGGGGAGGGTCGTTTTCTCCTGAAGAGAGAAAGTCCAGCTGCTTACTCGTGGTCAGTGCCCTGAAAATAAGTTGTCGAGGAAGTTGGCCTATACGGTGGCCGGTTACATCTGACATCGGAGCTCCATTGTGGGTGTTTCATGCTTTTTAATTCATGGATGTTTATACACCTTCCTGGTGCCTTTTCTAAGGGTGTCGATACAAAGCAAGTGCGAATGTAATAGCCCCTGATCACGAACCCTCTGGTGAAGAATTCAGGGCAAGCATTTCATCAGTTAATACCTGTGATGCCGCACGGATACGCGAGGTCTTGTGCCTGGAGTCCCTCCATGTTCAAAATAGACCAGAGAATCGCACTTGTCTGCAGGTGTCTCGTCTGAATCTGAAAAACGTTTCTGCGTGCTCTTTTGTTGTTTTTTTTGTTTGTTTGTTTTGTTTTGTTTTTAATTTGGAACCGAATTCTTGAATGCAAACATGGGATTTGGTAACACAGATCTAGCTGACTCCATAATTTGGATCTGTGCTCAAATCTAAGCTAGTAAATGTCCCAGGGTAGGGAGTTTGTTTGACATTCTTCTTTTTGTCTACACCACTTCCCATTTCTGTAAAAAAACACCGCTGTGGAGACACCCTCTTGGTGAACCGCAGTACGAACTTTCGTTCCATCTTTTTTTTTTTCTCTTCAACTTTATTGAGGTGCCGTTGACGATTTAACGTTGTGTATATTTAAGGCACGCAACTTGTATTCGCTACAGTCAGGCTGACCTACCTGCACATACTTTCCTGATTGTGCTATGGAGCCAGGAGATACTGGGTGTGTCCAGTGTCCCCACTGTAGAATGTTCAGGACCAGGTTCTGGAAGGAGGCAGGCTCCCTGTTCACATCTCCTTCAGGAGACGAGGGCACGAGAGCCCTTTGATGGGCTACTGGCGGGTGGATGTCTGTGCCCTGTCTGGGGTGGCTGCTGCTAAGAACAGTCCAGGGCTCCGTCAGTCACCCTGTCTCATTCCTCGCCTCAGAGATCTCGTTCCGCGTGTGGCAGTGCGGCGGCAGCCTGGAGATCGTCCCCTGCAGCCGCGTGGGACACGTGTTCCGGAAGCAGCACCCCTACACCTTCCCGGGTGGCAGCGGCACCGTCTTCGCCCGGTGAGTGGCTATGAGGGGCTGAGCGGGGACAGGAACACCGGTGGCCACGGGACTTAACCTCGGGCTGTATGGAAGCAGGTGTCCTTCCCTGGGGTGCCACTCAGCAAGGACGGGGACCGACTGTGCCCACAGCAGCACGGGTGCCACTCACTCTGCTGAGTGACAAGTGGCATGGTGTTTAATCCCGTTTCTAGGACGGTGTCAGAAGGACACAGCTACGGTGACAGGGAGCAGACAGGGGTGGGGCGGAGGCGTGAGTACAGGGGGGCAGCCTGAGGGGTGTCCGGGGTGACCGTGCCTTCCTGCATCCTGATGTGGTAGTAATGACACCAGTCTGTACACGTGTGAAAGCTCAGACAACTGGACACCCCCCCCCCGTCCCCCCGCCGGCAGAATGTGTGAGAAAACGTTATTGTGAACAAGAGGAACTTGATATGTTACCATTCAGGGCACCGTATGTGAACAACACGAAAGTCAGGCCATACTAAATTCACGCCAGAAAGACGCGGCGTATGGAAATGATTTATGGTAGATAACAGAAATATCTTCGCAAATGTGAAGATACCAAATCAAGAGTTTTCTGAAGAAGACAGGCCAATTACCCATCGTGGGCCTACGGGTGTCTTCTGGGGAATTCTTCCAGATGCTAAAGATAAAACGGCACGCAGGCCCGTGGCCAGCCTGGCCCCAGGGAGCTGGGAGCGGTCAGCCCCACATCTGAATAGCTAAGTAAGACGGCAGCCACTGATAAATGCTGCGAGAAGGATCAGAGAAGGATCACCGGTGCTCACATGGCTGAGCGGGAGCGGACTGGACACAGAGGGACCCTCTGCGCCCTCGTTTCAGACCCAGAGGTGGGAGGGAGGGGCTCTGGGCTCCTGGGGGACGGCGCTCCCTGCAGGACGAGGAGGTCCTCGGCGCTGAGGATCGGTGTCTGCCACCAGGTGGGCCCGGAGCCTAGGGAATAAGGGGACAGTAGACAGGGTGGGAGAGCTCGACCAGCCCCAGCCTAGCACCCTGTAGGTGGGGGGAAACTCGGGATGATGTTTGGATGCCGGAGGGGGGGGAGTTACCGTAGGCACCTGACTTTTGAGCAGGTATCTGACTTCTCTGTTTTAAGCTTTAGCGAGGTGTTCATGGCCTCTGGGCAGAGGGTGGTGAGGAGGTGACATCAGGAGGAACCGATGGCAGGGGCGGGGGCCCAGGCAGAGAGAAGGTGGCGGGGACGGGGCTGTGGCTGTGACAGCGGAGCGCCAACAGGCAGCGATTACGGTGGCCTGGCTGTGGCCGGAGACCAGCAGCCGGGAATTATGAGCGAGCCCCAGGCCTGCGGTCAGCTTTGCCAACCCGGTGCCCCCACCGAACCCGGAGAGCTGGAGAGAGAGCAGAAGTGAGCCCGGGAGAACAAACAGCCTCTCTCTGGTCCACTGTTTTACAGCTTAGATTCCAAGTGCAGGTTGCACACCACACACGTTATTATTACCCGGAAGTGAAAATTATTTCAGCAGAAGTGAAAATGTCAGCACGGAAGGTCTGAGTTCTGGGAGCCTCCAGCGAGGCCAAGTATCAAATAAAACTTCCGGCCAGATTACCCTCTTTCAACAGTACGTCCTTTCCCGAATGCCATCTGACGTCATTTCTGCTCTTTACCAGAAACGGAAGTATTTCTTCTAGGGCGAGCTCCACGAAATAAACAGTGAGGGGTTTGTTCTTTCCCGGGGACAACATGAGATTCCTCCCAAAAGCCTCTCGTGTGGACATATTAAAGCCCTTGGTCGCTACCAGCACAAGGTATTTGTTAACATACACAGAACATTGCTTTACGCAGTGTCGTTTTTAAGCTGTTTAGAAGGGAAACTTCTTCGCCGTAACTTATGGCCCCCGAGAAGTCTGCGCACCAGAGGCCCGGACAAAAGACTGACCCAGGCCCCCAGAGATCTGCTGGCCTGCGGCGCATCTCCGCGGCCCTCTGCCTCAGCTGACTCATCTAAAAGATGAGGGGGCCGAATTAGATGGTTTCTGAGGTCCCTTTCCAGTTCCGCGTTCTCTCTGGTTTCCTCTGATATGCGGCATCAAGTGTGTATTTCACCATTAACAATTGGGACTTCATGACAAGAGCTAACACGTATGTGGCGATTGGTGTGCATCGGACTGTTTCTCAGTACTTTACCAACATTAGCTTACGTCATTCTCCTAAAACCTTATGAACGAAATACTCTGATTGGTCCCCGCTTCAGGGATAAGGGAAGCTGAGGCGGCGGAAGCGTCATCCCTCCGGCCAAGTTCACACAACCGGAAAGCACTTGAGCCAGGTTGCCACTCGGGGAGCCGGGCTCCGGACTCCACGGCCTTACCACATACCGATCTTTTTATCTAGATGCTAAAAGAGGCAACAGAACAACACGCAGAGGGTGATCTCATTTATGTAGGTTAGTTTGTCAGCGAGTGAGTGAGTGAGGGAGGAATGAATGAATGAGTGAGTGAATGAATGGAGCAAGCAGCCCCAGTGGGATCCTGCCTTGTTTTACCCCTCCCGTGTGCACATGTGGGCACTGGCACTTTAGAAAGGGTAAGGCTGTGACCCACCTGCAAATCCTTGCTTCGTGTCTCTGGTTGTGGCGGCCACATCCCTCAAGACCAGTTGAGAGTGGGCCAGTTGGGCGACGTCGCGACGTGTCCAGTTTGCTTCCTGCAGGCCCCTCAAGAGACTGTAGGGTGTTGTGTGCGTGCTGGAGTGTGTGTGTGAATTAGAATTTACCCGGAGGCCAGAGATGGCCCCAGTCAGAAGAGCAGCTGGGTGGTGGGGCACATCCCTTAGAGACGGGCATTGGGTTTTAGGTTTCGAGTTAATGGCGAGACTTCACCAATGCGATTGAAATGAAATACAGGAAACCCAGCGGTGTAAACTTACTTTCTTACCGGACTGTTTTCTGTTATTCCCACCGTGCAGTAGAACTGGCCCGTGTGACTCACACCTTCTTTTGTTGCCTGCTTTCTGAGAGAGCTACCCTGTCTGCGCTGAGTGTAGGGGTGGGCAGAGAGGAAGCAAAGGCAAGGAAAACCTGGATAAATCAAAGTGGACCTTTCTGGGTGCCGCTGTATCCATAGCACCAAGAAGACTGGCGTATAGTAGGTACTGAATAAATATTTGAATGAATGAATGGAAACTGGGGCGGAGTAAGCACGTGAAGCTTATTGGTTGAGTCTTACCTATGGATCTTTCTCTATTCAGCAGACAGAAGGATGTTGCTTTGCGTTTAGGGATTGCGAAATGGGTTAATGACTTAGGTGATTCAAAACCACTGTGTGATTGGAATTCAGAAAACCTTGGAAGCGTTCGGGGCTGAAAGGGACCTAGGAGATGCTTGAATCTAACCGTTTCATCCAACTGATGAGCAGTCCCGGTCCCAGAGGACTGACGTCACACAGCCTGTTGGAGATTGGGTGTTAAGTTGAGGCATGGGCCACTTGGTAAGACTCCGAATCCCAGTAAGCATATTTAATGGCTCTTCTGAGAAATAATACTTACGATCCCGCATCCCGGGCACTTCAGATCTTTAAATGCTCGTTGTTGAACGTCTTTCTTACAGAGCGAAAATAAACAATATCGCCAATTTCATTAACAAAGATGGTAGTCTTCTAATGTGGTAGGTCCTTCTCTCCAGCCCCCTCCCCTACCCCTCCCTTCCCTGCACGCACATATCTATCGCGCACTGTTCCCTAGCCTGTTTTCTCTTCACCCAACAGCCAGTCAAGGGCGTCATTCCACGGCAGCATGTAAGACGCACACCAGTATTTTCAGTGGCTGCAGAGAAGTCCATTTATTTGATCACTTCCCTGTCAATGGTCGTATGGTTTCTAATTTTTTTCGCCATTATAAACAATGCTGAAGTGAGCGTATTTTCACATGTGTGTTTTCCTTCCTAGTCGATAAATTTCCACGAGGTAGGTTGTAGAAGCGGGAACTTGCCAGGTCAGAGGACAGCCATGTTATTTCGTATTGTCTTGTCTGTCTAGTAGATGGCATTTGGAACAGTTCATCTTCTATCTCAGGAAGAGAAAAAGAGGCTCTGCATCACTTTAGGTGAAAGATATATGCCCCGAATAGAAATTATCTTCATAATTGTAGCTCACATCATTTGAAAGCCTCCCTACTTAAAAAGAGACCTTTTTGGTAGAGAAAAGGAATTCTTTTCGAAGGTAGAGAAAAGGAATTCTTTTCGAAGGTGAACGCTGCCTCCCTAATAATTTATTATGGAAGAACATAACGTGTTCTGTACGGATTCTTAAGGACGGGTGAGTCTACTTTGGTACCGAGTCCAGGACTTGGGAGCAGAGAGGCCCCCTGTATGAATGCTGCTCTATACATGCTTTGCAAAGAATGCCGGCAGGGTCAGATGTGGACGTCCGTGCGTGTGAATCCTTTAACGCAGGCCGTGTGTGCAAAAGTAGCTTGTTCCAGAGGCCTTATTGATCATGCATCATGGTTTTGAGACCGAAGCATGTGGTTTTCCTGCCTTCTAGAAAAGCACGGGGTAGCTGATTAGAGCCCCACGTGTGGGGCGTAAAGCTGCTGTCCCCTTCACGTGACGACTCCTTGTCCAAACAGGACACTCTGTCAGCTCAGGTCTGCAGGCAAAAAAAAGTCTTTTTTAATAGGAATTCTTATCTATTTTTGACTTTTGCCCGGGGCCGTCTGGTAGGGTGAGAGCCGTGATGAGAAGGGCCGTGGAGGCCGAGGGGTTCTCGGCTGTCCTCCCGGGTGCTTCCTTCTGCGCACACATTCGCACGGGTTGTTGCCGTGACGCTTTGTCCTTCCCGATGGTACAGCCCCAGTCTCTTCTTCCCAGTCCCTGCCTGTGCTGCATTTCTGACTCCGACTTTTGCTCTTTGACAATCCGTTTTCGCGCAACCCGAGAAAGCGAGCTCTGTTTGTTCAGTAAGCACCCGCTGAATGCCAGCTACCCGCAGACACGGGCCTGGGTGCTGAGCGGGGACAGCCCGCTCTCTACGCCGCTGCCCAAGCTGCCGGCCGGCGTCGGAGGACCTTCCTGAGTGGCACTCCGAGCGGACGAGTGCACACAGCGTGACGCTGATGGAAAGGAAGCAGATCACAGCTCAAGGAGATTTGTTTGGTTTCTAGTAACACCCGCCGGGCAGCAGAGGTCTGGATGGACGAATACAAAAACTTCTATTACGCAGCAGTGCCTTCTGCCAGAAACGTCCCTTATGGAAAGTAAGTGTAACTTGCACCCTCTCGTGCTGCTTTGCTCGGGATCCTTGGGGGTGGGGGGAGCCCCGTGGTCAGCCCGCACCCCAAGAACCACACCGCCTCCAGAGTCGAGAACAGGCGCCCGGGGGTCGAAGCAGGGGCCTCTGCTCGGGACCGGGCGAGGGCCTCGGGCAGGCGGGGTGCGGGAGGTGCCCGGGGTCATGGGGACAGGAGCGTGCGGGGTCCAAGGTCCACTGCTGCCTCAGTGCCGTTCTCAGGAGCAGATCTGATGGAGGGAGCCGGTCAGTTCTTCAGATTGGTAAAGGAATCTTGTTTCCCTCTTCTCCAGTATTCAGAGCCGACTGGAGCTTAGGAAGAAGCTTAGCTGCAAGCCTTTCAAATGGTACCTCGAAAACGTCTACCCAGAATTAAGGTAAGCCCCCCGGGGGGACCTGCGGGGGGCGGGGGGTCTCACTTCGCCGGGGCTTAGGAGCAGCAAGTATCGGAGAGGCGGCGAGGCCTCGGAAGGTGAGGAAGTGAAGATTGCACCTCGGACAGGAGGCCAGGAGCTGGACCCCCTCCCCCCCCCAGTGAGAGCTGCGTGTCCTTCCCCCGCAGCTGTCGCCAAGCGGCCCTGAGAATGTGCTCCCTGAATGGCGGCCTCCTGCCGCGCGTTCCCTTGCCCTTCTCTGGAGAGGTGGAGACAGTCCCAGGTGTCCCCTCATCTAACTCCTTCCCCGTTGGCAAGGGGGGCAGGGGCTAAGCGGCCGAGGACTGTGCTCTAACCGGCCGTGTAAGCGGCCCGAGGAGCAGCGCCCGCCCCCCCCCCCCAGGTGTGTGCGCTGTGCCCACCCTGCCCGGCTGCCTCCGTGCGGCCTCCCGGTTCTGGCGCCCCGGGCCTCCCCGTCCTCGCGTGTCTCGCCCCAGTTGGCGAGAGTCGGGAGCTGAGACCCAGCACCGACCCGGGCGCAGATCCAAGAATACCTCCGCCCTGCCGCTTGCCGTTTGGCCCCTGCTGCCCGGGCACCACCGCCCCCTCCTGTGCAACCGCCGATGGTGGCACCCAGCAGGGGCGCGGGGACCGGGACCCCGCCCACGGCGCCTCCCTCCTCCAGGCTGGTCTCTACCCCACGTAAAATGGGAGTCATGACGCCGGCGCCCTGCTTCCCTCCAGGAGAGCTCATCAGAAGCACTCTTCCGCGCCTTCTGTCCACACCCGGCGTCTCGTTGTAAATTAATGTGAGCCCCGCGTCCCGAGGGAGCACTGATACCCTCATCGGCGGGCGCGCGGGCCTCCGGCCTTCGGGATCCATCTCCGCTTCATCTTCGTAAAGGGGTTGCCAGACAGCTCTTGGCTTTAATGCGGCACATCCCTTATTCTGAATATGCCCAAAGCGTTTCACCGCGAGTCCCGTGTCTCCCAGCCCGGGGACCGGGAACGCGACAGCCCCCACCGTGATCTTTTGCACTAACGGCTCCTCCAGAGCCCTTGTCACAGAGACGCGTTGGAGGGTTAGATGATGCGGCTGGGCCTCATCGCGGCTACTCGCGCACATCCCCCTCTGGAACCGTTGCCTCGGCTTTTAAAGCAACGTACGACGTCCTGCCCCCCTCCCCCCGCCCACCCCCAGCCGGAAGAGCGGGCAGAGCGGGACGGTGTCCTCCCTCCGGCCCCCTCTGTGAAGGATGGCTTTCGCTGGGGATTGGGAACGGTGTCGGTCACCAGCGGGAGCCCCCCGGTCGTCGTCTCTCTCTCTCTCTCAGCTCATGCGGGGCCTCCCAGCAGCAGATCGTAGCCCCCCAATGGCACCCACCTCGTATTTGCTGGCCTGGGTCTTAGTGGGTAATGATGCCAGGCAAGAGCGACATCAAATGCGGTTTCACCCCGAGGTGCCACTGGACCGTGTCCGAAGCATCGCGCACCGTGCCGGCAGGTGACTCCGCTGCCCCCGACCCCGCCCTGCGCCAGGCAAGAGAGACACCAACTTCGTACTTGTGTTGTGGCCGTGGTAATCACTGCCACTTACCGAGTGCTTCCCAAGAGCCTGACTTACGAGGCAGTATTTTTACATGATAACTTGCAGCTGAACTGTTCCTCGGGTGCCGTGCAGAAGAGGGGGGTGAGGTGTGGAGAGAGCAGGAGGTCTGAGAGACGACGCAGCTGGTGCAGGGCCCAGGCCGGGTGCAGATGCAGGTCGAATCCCAAGGCGCGTCATCCCCCCCCCGCCAACCATGACCTGGGTCTGTTTGTGGCAAGGCCTCCCGACAAAGCCACTCAGGTTCTCCCCTCTTCCGGGCGAAGGTCAGATCCTAAGTTTTCTGGGAAGTTCAAGCGGCACGTGACCACGCTCACTGCTTTTCTTTTACTGTTTTTTTATTTTTAAATACATATCTTTTTTTTTTTTTTTATTTTTTTTTAAGGTTTATTTTTGAGAGCACGAGGCGGGGGAGGGGCAGAGAGAGGGGGACAGAGGCTCCGAAGCAGGCTCTGGGCCCAGAGCAACGAGCCCAGGGTGGGGCTCTAACTCACGAACTTGCGAGACCGTCAGCTGAGCCGAAGTCCGACACTCAACCCACGGAGCCACCCAGGCGCCCCTCATTCATTGCTTTCCTAAAGAACTCCCAACGGACCAACACCAAAGAATACAGGAGCTTTTCCTTTCCAGAAACGTTTCCCTGACGTGGAATACAAAGACTCGTCCTCCAACGTGATCTTCAGCCGGGCTTAGAAATCCAGGACGTGGGCGAAACGCTGCCTCGCTGACACCGCCCGCCAGTGGGGGAGGGGCACGGGGCCTAATGGAGGCCTTCCTCGTGTGGTTCCTGCTGCCTGAGATAAAGTCACCAAGCAGAGGAAGTGGATGGCGGGAGCTGGGGGCTCCCGCGGAATTAAGCAGATGATTCTCCCGTTGCTTTCCAGGGTTCCCGACCACCAGGATATAGCTTTTGGGGCCTTGCAGCAGGGAACCAACTGCCTGGACACTTTGGGACATTTTGCTGATGGTGTCGTCGGAGTTTACGAGTGCCACAATGCAGGGGGGAACCAGGTATGTGCGTGGGGTGGACTTTAGCTCCCGGAGACCCAGAGACAACGGGGAAGGGGCCCTGACGTTACAAGTCCTAGCTGCTGCCTTTCTCCTGTGACCCCAGTTGTCCGTGAGGTAGCTCCTGCCTGTCACCTGCTAGCAGACGGCCACCAGATCGGGTGGGGTGTCCCGGATCAGAGGCGTGGAGCCTGTCAGCAGCCTTGGGCCAGTCTTAATCTCCTCCTCCTCCTCCTCCTCTTCCTCGTCTTCCTGCTGCCTCCGTCCTCCCTGTGATGTGTGCTCATCCCCAGAGCACCTGTTCTGTGTCCCCATCTGTGTCCAGTCTCCGAATGTGCTTGTCAACACCTACCTATGCCCCAGTTAAATGGGTACTTAACCACAGTCCCTGTGGCAGCCGCCAGAGTCATTCCTGGTCCCCCTGCCTGTTAGACAGCAACGGCTTAGATAGAAAAATTAATAATTACTAGCTTCAGTCTGACACACACACACACACACACACACACGCAACTTTTCCAGGAAGCATAAAACCCCACCACCTTCTATCCTCCCTGAAAATGAGACCAAGAAGGCTTGATGGGCCTAACCGTGGCCTACGTGTTCCAGAAGACAACAGTCTAGAAAGCCATTTTGTAATGAGATAATAATAGGTGTTTGGGAAACCATGGGCTTTGTACACAAAAAAGGTTGGGCAATGCTAAGTACTCTTACCTCCTTGAAAATATGCCAAGCTCTCAGAGGGCCTGCAGTTTAAATGGGGTGAGGCGGGGGTCGGGAGGCAGTTTAACTCGGTGTATCCAGGTTTATTGATCCCAGAGCCTTCTTTAAAAAGGATTATTTTTAAAAGAGGGCCCCTGCTCCCATGTACAGCCGGTGGCTCCAGACCCCACCCCCAGGGAGTATCTAGGCAGACTGCGATCCCCAAATGCTCCCTTCACTTGGTGATGGCATCTTAGCAGATGCTTGGAATGGTCCGGACACCCTAAATCAGACAAGGGGCGGGGAGCCAGCTTCAGGCGGCAGCCAGGGCCGGCCCAGCACCTGCGTGCCGCCCCCACCGCCCCCCGCCTGGGCTCCCAGGGTGTCCCCTCTGTCCCCAGAGCCTCTGTCCTCTGGACAGGCTGTGAGCTTTGCGTGAGCGCCCGGCCAGCCTCTGGGTGCAGCTGGATTTACGGATTTCAAGTATTTCAGCCTGTGATATGTGGGTCCCCGTTTGTACTCTTTCCCAGGCCCCCCAAATGTGAGGGGTCAGCTGGAAGGAAGACCCGTAAAGAGGGAAGGAAGGAGAGGAGGAGGGAGGACACAAGTCGGGCAGTTTGTTGGTTGGGGACAGGAGGTGGGAGGGGGGGCGGGGAGGCACTGTTCCTGCCTTTCAGTCCGAGGCAGTGAAATTAAATGTGATCCCACCTCTTGCTGGGGACCGCATGGCCTCCGTGACATACTCAGCCTCACACAACAGGGGATGACACAGGGTCACGTGGCGTTGCTGTCATCCTTGTCCCGGCCCAGGTCTGACTGCGGGAGGCCGTGCAGGGATGGCTCCGTCTAAGCTGAGCAGTAGAGGTTCGGGGCTGCGGTGGGAGGTGGGAGGGGTGTGAGCACGGGGACAGGCGGGGTTTTTATCTGCTTGTGTCCAAAGCCATGATGAAACTGCTGAAAGTTTGTCTTCAAGTTATTTACCATCCCTGTTGTTAGGCGTTTTATAATTCTGCCTTGGCTTCACCCAATTCGTTCCTGGGGTTCCCCTCTGTCACATTCGCGATGTTCTGATGATGCAGTGAAAGTTAAAGGGCTCAGTCCTTTATATTTTAGCAGCTCTCCTGGGCAGTGAGAAGGCTTACTCTGTAGAACATCTGAAAGTAATTTTTTTAATGTTTCTTTACTTATTTTGAGAGAGAGAGAGAGAGAGCATAATCAGGGAAGAGAGAGAATCCTCACCAGGCTCCGCACCGTCAGCACAGAGCCCGACACGGGTCTCGAACTCACGGACCGTGAGATCGTGGCCTGAGCCGAAATCCAGTCGGGGGCCTAGCCTACTGAGCCAGCCGGGTGCCCCTCTGTAGGGCATCCTAAAAGTAAGTGTGCCGGCCGGCCGTGAAGGATTTCCCGTCACCGCCCACCCTGCCCTCAGCGTCTCAGGCACCAGCTTCTGTCCGGGGCTCTGTGCTTGGCTCTCGACCGCTCGGTGGCCCATGTGATCACCCCCACCAGTGACGGCTGGTGGCTGTGGCTCTGGATCCCCGGATCCCGCCTGCATGTTGGTATCTCAGCCCACGAACACTCCTCTGCTTGCCCCGGGCATTCTCGGTTTACACCTGTTTCTCCCCGTGAAATTTTTCTTTGCTCCCCCTCTCAGTGTCCGAGGTGTCCTGGTTATAGTCCCCTGATGTCTAGGCATCGGAGCTTGCTGGTGGCGAGCTGCTGTCAGGGCACCGTCTTCGGGGGAGGAAGTAGTTGGGGACAGTGGAGGAGGCCACCCAGACACGGCTGCTCCCAGCTGTGCACACAGGCGACAGTGCTGTGGCCCAGCCCCGACCTTGGCCTGTCCCAGAGCCTGCGCAAAGCAGACCCCGGTGCCGTGCCTTGGGGCTGTCGTGACAAACACACGTGACGGCCTGTGCGGAGCCAACCCGTTCCCACTCTTTTTTCCCTTTTCCTGTTGTGAGACCACTGCCGATCTCGCACAGGGTGACTTTTCCTCCCTTTCAGCAGATATTTGCGGGGGACCCGCTGTGCCAGGTGCTGCCGCCTCAGGGGTCATAGACAGGAGGACACAGCCCTGCCTCTCCAGGGAGCAGGTTTCCACTCGCTCTGAGCACTCCTCCTGTGGTTTTGTGCTGGAATAGCCCCAACGGCTTTTAAGAAATACGGACGCCAGGTCCCATGCCCAGAAAGCCTGGGATTTCACTTGGCCTGGGGCCGCAGAGCACTGGGGCTTTCGAAAGCTCCCGAGGCGGGTGATTCTAAAGGAGCAGCTGCACAGTGAAGAGTTTCCTCGAGGGAGAGGCCACATCACTGAGGGACCGGGAGGCAGTATGACGACGTGGTGTACTTTCACCCACACACCCGGGAACACCTTCCTCCGAGAACCGGCCTGAGGCCCAGAGAGAGCCGCCTTCTAGATCAGCGCCATCCAGCCGTGCTTTGTAAAGTGGGGACGGTGTTCTGGTCCGCCCCGTCCAGTGCGGTTCTCCCCGACCACTTGCAGCGACAGAGCACTCAGAACGTAGCTAATGCGACCAAGGGTGTGAGGCATTTGCTCTGTTTAACTGAACCGAGGCGGGGCGCCTGGGTGGCTCAGTCCCTTAAGCGTCCCACTCCAGCTCAGCTCACGATCTCGTGGTTCATGGGTTCGAGCCCCGCGTCGGGCTCTATGCTGACAGCCCACAGTCTGGAGCCTGCTTGGGATTCTGTGTCTCCCTCTCTCTCTGCCCTAGCCCCCCCCTTTCACTCTGTGTGTGTGTGTGTGTGTGTGTCTCAAAAATAAAGGATTAAAAAAATTTCTTTTTCCCACCGTACTGGGGAGTGTGGTTCTGGAAGGCAGAGCTCACGCCTGCCGCTTGCAGAGAACCCGACTCGTAAACCCGCCACGAGTGAGCCCCATCTGATCTGACGGAAAGTGATGCTTTCTTGAGGAGTGTGCCACAGGGGTGAAAACTGAGGGTAGATAACATTCCCTCACTGAAAATAGGGTCCCGTGCTCTGGAAGAGTAAGGTTTGTTATGTGGTTTCTGGCTGAGCCCCAGCAGACACACAGGAAATGGGAACATTAATGGCCGGGCTTTTTTAAGAGGAGCGGCTCAAAAAAGCGTTCCTTAAATATTTATGAACTTTATTTGACAAATCCAGATCATTGAAATGCAACACAGAAGAACAAAGTGGCAACTAGCTGTGTTGTTTGCACAGCTGAATTAGTTTTTCTGAAATTCAGCCTGAAGTCGGCTTTAAAATAATTAAGCGCACAGTGGCAAGAAGCTCGTAGAAACATTGAGACGTGAGCTTTAACTGGGTATCTGTTTGCAGCCCTTCCAGCGGCTTTTGACACCTGCTTCCCGGAACCATCTAAAATCTTAGCCCGGGGCGGGGGGGGGGGGGGTGTCTCGGTGCCATTGTTTCACACAAGCCTCGCTGGACACGTGACGAAAGACCGCATGCACGTCCTCCTTCTCGGGGGCCTTTGTACCGTGAGTGACGCCCTCAAGTGCCGGTGACGTTGGGCACCTGTTGGCACTTGAGAAGCACCGACTGTTGAGTGACGGCATCGTGGAAGGTTGCAGTCGCCCCTCAGAGGCGGCACGTGGCCCTTCCCAGAGGGCGCTCTGCAGAGCTCACTGCCAAGAGCCGCTGGTGGGGACAGGTGGGGACAGGGCTCCGAGCTCCCGAGTCTGAGAGTCGCAAAGGAAAGCAGCCCGGGTGGTTTCTTCTATCCTCGGACTTTCAGAGCCTTTAAGAGACTTCTTTCCGAATTTGCGGAGGGAAACATGGCCCAAACTCACCGTTTCCCAAGTGTACTTGACCTGGAACTAACTTCATAGAATTCCTCATGGAGCACACTTTGAGAAACACTAGTTAAAAGCTGAGGACGTTGAAGCCGAGGGGAGTGAGGGCACTGGCCCGAGTCGGCCTCCCTGTTAGGAGCGAGGAAGCCGGAGAACAGGCTAACGGCTTTTCCAGTCCCTGCGGGGGCTGCCTGTCTGGGGCCCACCATTTGTCCCAGGGTGACCTGGGTATTGAATAGTGAGGCTTCTTTAAAAGGTCATTTATTCCCTGGGTGCCTGGGTGGCTCAATCAGTTAAGCCTCTGACTCTTGACTTTGGCTCGTATCATGGTCTCATGCTTCGTGAGTTTGAGCCGCACATTGGACTCTGCACTGACTGCACAGAGCCTGCTTGAGATACTCATTCTCTCTCTCTCTCGATAAATACACTTTAGAAAAATGATAATTTATTCCCTCTCTCATCTCCGTCCCCTTAGAAGAAAAGGAAAATAGTTTCTCCAAAGCAGTTAATAGCGCCTAAGTGTCCGTGGTACATTCATGTGTGCGTTACGTGTTCTCCCCGCTGGAGAGCCAGCCCCACGAGGTCGGGGCCCTGCCTGTCTGTTCACCGCCCTGGGCCCGGCCCTGCGAGAGCACCTGGGTCGCTGCAGGGCGCAGTGGAGTCATTGCGAGGACGGCTGTATCGTGGCAGCTTTCCCGGGCACGCAGCAGAAATGACGCCGCGGGTAGGCTGTCCTGATAGAATTCTGCGTCGGGAGACGCCTTGCTGCTTCTGGATCCCGAGTGCTCGTGTGGGTGTTTACCCCTTCGAAAGGGTCCCGCCCTAGAGCGGAGGTCAGAAGCCACCTTCCTCCTGTCCCACCCGCTGCCCTGCCGGGAGCCCTCTGCCCGTGGCCACACTCCCACTTCTTCCCCATTCTCTGGCTTCCTGCGGTTTGAGGCCGTCTTATCGAGTACTCAGAATAACTAGTTTGTGTGTGTGTGTGTGTGTGTGTGTGTGTGTAAGTACATAGGCCCAGCCGCAGGGATCTCAGACCTTCCTGAGCATTAAATCACCCACCGCCCAGTAGTGAGGCTACACGCTGTACGTTTTGCCTAAATTGGCCCTGTGTAATTTATAATTTTCACACGTTACAATCCGCATTCGTAAAGGCTGTTTCCAGACCACGCCTGCAGGGGGCGCAGAGCCTTCCCAAAAACGACGTGGGTGGAAGAGTTGGCCCTGCACCGTCCGTCTTGTGGGAAGCACGCACGAGCCACGGTGTCTCCAGCTCGCATTTAAGGGTAGAAGATGAGCGCGGTGCTCTGATTTGCGTCTGGGGCTGACATAGTTAATACTGTGTATCTTGGTTCCTGGCGTTCTCGGAGCCCTGCTGCCACGACGGTCTGCAAAAACCTTGGTGCTGCGCCGGGAGGCACCCCCGGACACCCCCAGCTGTAGCCCCGCCCTTAGGCGGAAAGTCGCGTGTGGGCCCTGCGTTGGCCCAGGGGGCTCCACATCCCGGCTCCGCAGCGTGACCCTTTCCCTTTGGGGGCCCCGTCCCCTCACGGGCCCGCGCGTGGCCCGCCCCTGACCTGCAGTTTTGCGTTCCAGGAATGGGCCCTGACGAAGGAGAAGTCGGTGAAACACATGGACTTGTGCCTGACGGTGGTGGACCGGACGCCGGGCTCGGTCATAAAGCTGCAGGGCTGCCGGGAAAACGACAGCAGACAGGTAGGGTGCCCGTGCCCCTCAGCCTGGCCTCCCGGTGCTTCCTCCGTGGCCTCGACGGCAGCGCGTACGCCGTGTTTGTTGTCGTGCCGGCTGCCCTACCGGACTCCAGCTCCCACGATCTGCCCGCCGTCCCCCTACCCTGCTGGGCAGCCCCCCGTCTGTGGCCGGCTGTCCGCGAATCCCGTGCTGGGCGAACGTGGGATCGTCGTGTCTCTGCAGGGCGCGGGGTGCGAGTGCTGCGAAGGCTCCTTGGTCTCCATGGGCACCGGCCCTGGATGGCGCGCTTTCTCTCCTCTGCCCCCTGTGAGCCGCTCTCCCATGAGTGGCCCGTCCTGGGTTATGGCTCCCTGTAACTTCTTGACCGATCTGTTTCGTGATTGTATGCTCGGCTCCTCCGAAGGTCTGTGAACGCCTTGCCTTCTCTAGCCTGGGCACGGTGGTAGGGGCAGGTCATTTCCTCCCCTCCGTGCTGTGCAAGGGAAGCAGGGCTGGTGGTCCCCTGTCCAGAAGCTTCTCTGTAGCAGCTGCTCGTTTGTGGGCACGCTGAAAGTATCTGGTGACGTCGGTGAGCACCAAGGAGATAACGGACGGTGGTGGCTGTGGATGTGTAGGTCTGAGTGCTGGACGTGATGACCGCAACCCCGTAACTTTCCGCCTCGTCAGACCCCCCTGCACGTGGGGGCACAGGACCTCGGGCCCAGGAGCGGAAGGGTCGGCCGGAAGCGCAGGGCGGGCCGAGCAGGCGTGCAGGTTTGACGTGCGTGCGTGCGGGCAGAGGGAACGTGGCCCGGGCTCAGAGCCCGCTGAGAAGTTAGTGAAACACTGAGCCACAAATAAGTGCTAGGAAAGGAAGGGAGGTTCATAACAACATCGCCAAAGGGGGGGTGCTTTCATTCTGTTGCATTTTGGGGTGCTGACAAACCCTCAGCCCCGAAGGAAAGACCTGTGCAGACACACCTGTATTTCTTTCTTAAGCCAGTGGTCTGGCATTGCTTATTTCACATGTTAGTCTCATTCTCTCCATGCCGCTGGATATTTTAAAGAAAACTTACGTTCTTATTTGTTAAATATCTTTGCTTTTTAAACTTACAAAAATGCTACATAAGGTCAAGTGGATGAAACCTTATACGCACACTCTCTCAAGTGTATACGTGTGTGTGTGTATATATGTATACACACACAGACGTGTATACGTATATATGCACACACATATATACATGTATATACATATGTATGTATGTATGTTTCCAAACAGTTTAGAATGTTTTTGCCTTTGAAGCGGGTTTGCTCTGACATACTCCCAGGGGGTAACATGGAGACATGCCCTTTCTTGACTGGGGTAATAGCTAGTGTCAGAAATAGAAACGTAGCCGCAAAAGGACCTTCCAACATGCCAACGTGTGGAGCGGGCTTGTCTTCATACAGTCCCTTCTTCTCAGGTGGATGGGTGTAGGGAAACTGAGGCACAGAGCCAGGAGCCTGAGTGGGCTTCTAGTTCAACACCGGCTTCACAAAAGGGGAGGCTGAGACCCGCATCTTCTCTCCAGGGTCCCCTGGGAGGACCGAGGCCAAAACCCGGTCCCTTGCTTATTATATCCCGTTGTCGGAGAAACGCTTGCCTCT
Organism: Lynx canadensis; assembly: GCF_007474595.2. NCBI lineage: Eukaryota > Metazoa > Chordata > Mammalia > Carnivora > Felidae > Lynx > Lynx canadensis. The sequence goes on from NC_044313.2 coordinate 69,243,526, forward strand.
GGCCGCCGCTGGCCTGACCGCTGGGTGTCCCCGCATCCTCTACTCAGTGGAATCCCTGGTTTAGCAGCAGGTGCCTCCCCCGCACGGCTGTCTGCCCACAGTCTGCCGTCCTCAAACGTTCATCTGTGTTGACGGCACGGTTTCAGGAGTGCACGGTACCCCTAGTCCGCGAGCGCGACCGCCCAACGGGGAGGCCCCTGTCCCCTGGACCCGGGCCGCCCACAGTCCTGCTGGTTGGGCATCGATGCACCCAGGATTCCGTGATGCCCCCCGCTCAGGCTGCAGCCACGCTACCATGGAGTGTCACGGGGCAGGGGCGCCCACGGAGGCACAAAGAAGGGACAAACTGATGATTTTATCTGGTCACCAAACCTCCTAAAAGAACAGAACAAAACAGACGCGTAACCTCTGGAGGAGCTACTTTAGCGGGAGCTGGTCTTATCTCAGGAGTTGACAGGTAATCCTGCTGTAGTCCCAGGTCTTAGGAAGTGTCACTGACCCCCCCGAGAGGCTCACACCAGGAGATGGAAAATTGTTGCAGACTCTTCTGGCTTTGTGGCACGTGGAAATGTGGGGGCTGTTTCAGGAGAGCCTCGATGCCCCAGAAATCTGACCCGTGAGCCCGGGCAGAGGGCGCTGCCTTCCAGAGACACAGCTGGGGTTGGGTTATTTTTTTAAAGACCTTCCATTTAGCTGATGTTCTGACACATGACAGGCAGAGCCCCTCCAGAGAAGGAAATCAGATTCCATTCATTCCGTGTCCTTTGTCAAACCCGATTCTTGGCCACTCAGAGTGACACGGGGATGTGGGCAGGGCGTACACACTTCCCATGACAGTGGAGGAAACCTGCGCGAGGAATGACTGACGGCCAGGGAGCCAGAAAGGAGGAGATGACAGGCAGGTAGCCATGACCTCCCCCGTGTTCCTCTGATCACGCTGAATTTCACTGTTGGCAAAAACTCCAGGTTAGCGGGCCGTGCGAATGCGTATCCCAGGGTCCCTGTGCAGAAGGTCGGTTCCCAGGGAGCTGGGCTCCCCTCCACCTCTGCTGCCTCCTTCCCCACCTCGTTCATTTGCCATTTGAGACGAGGCTTCTCAGCTAAATTTATCTTGAAGCCGCACCGTCCTGCCAGTTGGACCATTTGGTTTCCAGGCACGTCTGTGTGCTCGTGTTGTGTGTGCATTTGCAGAGTCAGAGGGGAAAGGGAGGCAGGAGGAAGAAAATTCAATTCCACGGTGTCAAAAGGATTTGCAGAAATACTTACGGAAAGGAGCTTTAGCACACACAGTGTAAAAAATTAATTAGAATCACGGACTATGTTAATGAAGGGAGAGCTTTGGGGAGAAAAAAGTGTGATACTTTTTTTTTTTTTTTTTTTTTAAAGAACAAACATTGGAGATTTCTACATGGGGGTAAACAGCAGGGTGGGGGGGCTCAGATTTCCTGCCTTTCCTTCCCTTTCCTTTAGGCTGTGGGCTTTGTCTCCTGACTTGGTTGGTTGGTTGGTTGGTTGGTTGATGAGTTGATTGATTGGTGAGTTGATTGGCTGATTGAGTTTTTGGTTAGCTGGTGGGTTGAGGTTGGCGGGTTGGGGGCTGGGTTTGGTTTTGGTAGGGGGGAGGGTGCGCACGCTTGAGTAAGAAGACGTTCTGCCCTGTGCTCTCCAAGTGCCCCGTTTGGAACTCGGTTGTGCCAGGCAGAGCACTGGGAGACTCTGGTGTGGCTGAGGCAAGTTTCTCACACACACGGCCCCCAAGGAGCCCACAGACTAGTAGAGAAAACGGACAGTCCAGAAACAGGTTCCTCAACGTGACATTCTGGCCACTCAAGCATCTCTTTCCCTCTCGCTGCACCTGACACAGTTCCTCTGGCTCAGCCGAGCAGGAGGGCCTACGTGAGAGTGTGGAGGTGCCCAGGCCATGCCCTCTGGGCAGGGCTGCCTTCCAGTAACCAGGGGCACGATTGGGGTCCCCTCCAAGCTGGCTCAGCTTCCTGGGGCTCCTTCCTTGAGGTGAAGGATCATCAGATGAGGCCTTCTTGGGGACGAATGCAGAGTCCCTACATCAAGTCCTTGTAATGACTGAGGATAGCAGGTGCCCGGGCGCTGGTGCTCGGACAAGGGCACAGCCACAGGAGGGAGAGGGCGGGACAGGAGAAGCGGACCCCGGCAGCCTGCAAAAGGAGGCTTTGAGTTGCAGACCGAGGCGGAGAGCGGAGGTTTCTTTCCTGGGCGCTTCGCAGCAGCTGGGGCTGCTTTGTGGGGGGCCCGTTGGTAACTCCCATCCATCGTGATCAGAGACCACACCCCCCCCCCCAAAAAAAGATACTTGGTTCTTTGGGTTTTTTATGTAGTCAGAAGACCCCGCCAAAAGGATCTGTTTCGTGCCGTTCCGTTCGCGCCCTTACTGTAAGGCATTCTCCTGTCTTCTGCAGAAGTGGGAACAGATCGAGGGCAACTCCAAGCTGCGGCACGTGGGCAGCAACCTGTGCCTGGACAGCCGCACGGCCAAGAACGGGGGCCTGAGCGTGGAGGTGTGCAGCCCGGCCCTGTCCCAGCAGTGGAAGTTCACGCTCAACCTGCAGCAGTAGGAGAGCCGGGGAGGCCGCGCCAGCCTGTCTCCTACACCGTCGGGCTGAGTTTGGTGATCACGTTATTGATTATGTTTCTTGAACTTTCCGCGAAACTATATACCTCAGTATTCCATCACGGTCTGAAAGTCAGAGAACTTCTGCGAGGCGTGGGGCCTGGGCGGACACGGAAGAGGCCAGGAGAGAGCAACGGCTCTCCTCCCCTCACAGGAGACAGCCGGGCCCCCTTTCCGAGGCCACGGCCCCCCCCGGTGCCCCCCCCCCACCCCCCGGTTTCGGCCGGGGAAGCCCCGGACGACCCCCCAGGGACGGCGGAGAAGCGGCCCGAACGCGTACGAGTTGGGGGCAGGGAGGGTGGAAGGGGTGTCGTTGCTACGTCACCACGAGGAGAACTCTCTCGAAATCTCCATGTTTGATCCCATTGAAATCACGTCGGGTTTCCACAGCAGCGAACCACGTCGCTTTGCAGGTTTACGTCGTAGTCCCCTGTCCCCACTCCTCTATTCCCAGCTGTCTTCCCAGCACAGACCCCCCCTCTTCCACATGATGTACTTGCTGTATCTGAGTATGAACTTTTCTACAGTGGGACACTAAATATAAGTATATAGAACGAACGTACGGTCAGTTCCCTATGGTTTCTGTAGGTTGTTCTCATCTTGTAAATTCTCCACAGAGCAGTTCACAGCCGGAAGGAAGAGGGACGGGGCTCTCCCAGAGGGAGGAGGTGGTCTCCTTTGCCCTCCGGAGCATCCTTATGAGCAGGTGCTATGGGGGCCGCTGGGTGGGGGGCTGGGGGGGGGGGGGGCTGCCCTACACAGGGCGCCTCTGTTGGCTTCAGCCCGGAAGTCACCGCCAAATGTTGGGATCCACATTTTGTGCCCTCGGTATCTGTAAACGTGGATGGGTTACTTATTTTAGCAGACGTTGCTTTGGGTCTTTTTAAATTCCAATTTCTTTTCTCTTAGGGAAAAAAAAACAAAAACAGAAACAGACAAAAAAAAAAAAAAAAACCACCCCTTCCCACGGCCCTCAGTAGGTGATGGCAGGAAGCTGTCAGGGACCAGCCCCGGACTCATCGGGAGAGTCTGGGCGAGCTGGCAAGGCTGGCCACGGTCCCTGGGCTCTGGAATCTGGCCTGCCCACACTGTCCCTCCCGGGCCCAGGTGACTGCTGTCGGTCGTGGGCGTTGGGTCGACCGTTAGGAAAGGTACAAACCGAAAGACGCCTGATCCGTTGACACGGAGGGCATGGAACACGAGGGTTGTGCTTTCGGAAGCAGCTGTCGGTATAAACCACGAGACCGGAACTAAAGCTACTACAGGAAGAGGCACCCGGCAATGTCCCCGCAGAGTCCTCCTTGCCTTTGCGGCGGCCCCGCACGCAGGGACAGAGTGGCTCCTTGGTCATTCTCGCGGCCACTGCCTCCCTCTCCCCTCTCCTGCCTGCTGCCCACACCCGGGCCCGGTCTCAAAGAGGCCGGCCACCCACAAGCTGCGGCACCGTGGGGCGCGCCTCAGAAATTCACCTCCTCGGGCCCCTTTGGGCAGAGACTGGGAGGTCACAGAGTGAGAAGCGTCCCCAGAAGATTCCGCTGGGTTGACGCTCTGCAAAGTGCCACTCTCTTCCCTGCCTGTTCCTCTAGGAAAGGGGATCTTCCCGGTCTTTTGTTCTCCACTGCACAAGCCCTGCGCGTGTTTGCTCCGGGACGCTGGGCTCGGGCGTAGAGGCGTGGCCGGGTGACTGTCCTGTGTCTTCCTTTCTGGCCCCCTGCCAAGCACCCAGAGGTGCCTTCAGCGGGCAGGGAGGCCCTAGCCGGCTCGACGCGGCACACCTGTGTCCTCAGAGGCTGGTCTCGACTCCAGGTGGGCCCCTGGGGAGAGCGTCGGGTACCCGCGAGAGGCTGTGGGACGCAGGCGGGGCGGGAACCAGTGTCTACAGGTGAGCTATGTTTACATGACACAGTGTGCCAAAGTGACTTACTGTGGTTGCGTTATTTTTTTAGTCATCGGGACGATCCCACCCTCTCCCGTTTTTACAAGTGCGGATTCTTTTCCTAAGAGCCCTTTGAGCAAAGCGTGGCAAAGTGAGTCGTCTTCTCTGTGGTGGTCTTTTCTTACGTCCTCATAAACGCTAAAAACGATGGTATCTGTGAGTATGTTTTGCAAACTCAAAATATAGTTTGGTAAATTTTTTTTCCAGTTGATTTTTAAAAAGAACTGCTGTACAGAGCTTGTACTTTGTCCATTTTATAGATGGAAACCATCCTCGAAAATTGTTTAACTTAAATAAAGAGAAGATACTTTATAGATAACGCTCTGTGCTGGTGGCTAACGTCATTCCCGGGCTTTACAGGATGGAGGGGACTAGTGTGGGAGGACCAGGAAGACGGTCTGTCTGCTTTGGGGACCCCGCTTCCTATCACACTTCTAAAACGCATTCACTTTTTACTGCTGCGCCCTCGCGGGGTTTATTCTTATTTGTAATAATTACTGTTACTGTTATTGTTTGTGGAACGTTCCCGATGTGCCTGCCAGGCCCTGAGCCGTGCCCGGGAACATACTCTCGTCGCCTGTGAGACAGAGTGATGGGCTGCCTCTTATAGCTGGTCAGAGAGGCTGCTGCTGGAAGCCCTTAACCTCCTCAAGGTCAAGGGCTATAACGTGCTCAAGGTCATGCCACTTCTAAGTGCTCACCTGGAGTCTGCCCTGGGCACTTAGAGCCTGCATGCCAAACCGGGGTGGGGGCAGGGGGCAAATATTTTCACAGCTTCTTAGCATTTTAATTTTTTTTAATGTTTGTTTATTTGAGAAAGAGAGAGAGAGAGAGTAGTGTAAGCTAAGAAGGGGCGGAGAGAGAGGGAGACACGGAATCCGAAGCAGGCTCCAGGCTCTGAACTTGACAGCACAGAACCCGACGCGGGGCTCGAACCCATGAACTGTGAGATCGTGACCTGAGCCGAAGTCTGGCACTTAACCAACTGAGCCACCCAGGCACCCCAGCTTCTATAGTATTTTAAATCTATATACCTGCTTACCATTTTCCTGAGGCTCTCCAGTGCCATCTGAGGCTGGCTGAGGTCCTTTCCCTTCTGTCTTTTACCATAGCTACCGCTGGGGTACCCAGGGAGCTCAGCCAGTTAAGCGTTCAACTTTGGCTCAGGTCACGATCTCACGATTTGTGGGTTCGAGCCCCCAGGTCGGGCTCTGTGCTGACAGCTCGGAGCCTGGAGCCTGCTTTGGATTCTGTGTCTCCCTGTCTCGGTCTCAAAGATTAAAACATTAAAAAATTAAAAAAATAAATTATAAAAGCAAACATTAAAAATTGTTTTGAATAAAATGAAATACCTACCTTTGGAAAACCCCACCGGCATGTCAAGAAAACACTGAAATGACTGATTTTTTTGTTGAGCAATTTGGATTGCGATTGGGGGTGTGGGGAGTCACTGAAAAGGCTGGACAGATGAGTCTTTTTAATGTTCCGGAAGCCACATCTCTGCATCCCCTTTCTCCACTATTCGAGACAACCAAAAACTTGGTTCTCCTGCCATCTTTTAAAAAGAGCTCTTAGCGTAATTGTGCAGTATCCCTCAGAGTCCTTCAGGAATGGTGGGGTTGGGGGCAGGGGTCTTGCTTTGACATCAGGGAAAGCTTCTTCGTTATTTGTTGAGAAACTATATTGTCCTGATAGTCCCAAAGACGTAGGAGGGGAGGAAACATTAAATGCCAGGAAAGAGGACAGCGTGCTTCGTAGCCTCTGAGTGGGGTCGTTGCAGAGACCGAGACTGGGTAGTCCAGCCAGCTGTGCCCTCTGGACTGTTCTGGAAGGAGTTTGGGCTGGTCCAGGGGGAGGGGAGCTCTATGAGCTCTGGACTGGAGCAAGAGGACCAGATCTGCAACATTTTTCATAATCAAGTATGTGACTTGACCCAGCTATTTGATTCTGCAGTAATCACATTGAAAGAATATACATATATATTCAGCCAGGGGGCGCCTGGGTGGTTCAGTCCGTTGAGCATCCGACTTCAGATCCTCTGTCCCCCTCTCTCTGCCCCTTCCCCACTTGTACTCGCTCAAAAATAAATAAACCTTAAAAAAACATCAGCCAACAAAATAAAATCTTTTATGCTCTCTCCCGTCTATGGATGCACCTGAAAGAAAGAAAATTCTCTCCCAATATCCCTAACTAATTTACCAATAATACAGTGTATAGATGCTTGATTTTCTGTATTATGTGTGCCTGCAAATGACGTACGTCATTTCCAAAAAACCGTAGGGTCTCAAAGCAGTAATGAGAAAGATTGGCGTGTCGGCTCCTGCCTGAGCTCCTGGGGTTTCGGGCCCTGCTGGGCCAGGGCTGCAAAAAGGACCACCGTGGTCCTCATCCCGGGTTCCACCCACGGGGGAGTCAGACTTTGAACCAGACCTTGAACACAGTTATGAGAATAAAGACTGAGTCTCTTTATTGGCCGGGCCGCCTCACCGCTGTGTGAGCAACTGCCTGGGGGAGGGGTCACCAGGTGAGGGTCAAGATGTGAGACCGTGGAGTGGCCGATGCGGGCTCACCGAAGGACTTTCAGAAATGAGCTGTCGTGTTGCTGTTGAATTGCAGAAGATTCTCTGTCAGAGCACTTTTTTGGATTGGGTGGGAGAAATCCTAGTTACATACAGATTAGATTAAAAGAGACATTTGTTACCTTGTATAACAAGAAATCCACAGGTGACAGGGTTCTAGGTCAATCCTGGGGCTTGACGTTGTCGTGAACAAAACGCACTGCTTTCTGCCTGACTGCCCGCCTCCCCCCTCCCACCCAGGCTCTTTCTCCTTTCTCCCCTTCTTTCCTTCTCTCCCTCTCTTTATCTCTCTCTCTTCCCCCACCCCCCCTTCCTCCCTCCTTTCTTCTTTGTCCTGCCTGCCTTCCTTTCTCCCTTCTCTTTCCCTTCCTTTCTCTCCTTGGAGAAGACACATCTTTCCCAGTGACCACCCCACCCCACCCCACCCCTGCAGAACCGGGCACTCAGGTGCTTAGTCAGCCAGCAACGGTCCTATCCCAGGGCCACTGTCCTCAGTCGTGGAAATGGGTTCTGCTGGCAAGGAGGACCAGGAAGGGAGCACTGCTCATCCTTGCAAGAGTCCTGGAAGCAGCTGGACAGGCGGGGCCTGTGGACAGCTGGACGGCCATGTGGTCGCAGCGTCCCTACATCCTCGAGAGCGGTGGCTTCTGGGTCTCCCGGTGTCTGATGTCTGCCGGCAACGTGGGGTTTCTTCTGAGGTTTTCAAATGAATAAAACCCGTGGCCTGGGATTACAGAGATGACTAATTAGAGGGAGACACAATTATCACAATGTTTTGTGATACGTGCTTCTTAACGCATTAAATAACGAGGCTTCTAATCTCGTAGCTACTGTTATTTCAAAGTCGTGATGGGCATGAGCAGGATTTTCAAAAATCTGCAATAATTAATGTAATATGAAAATACCTGTGATCTTTTTTTCTGAAGATTTTATTTTTTTAAGTAATCTCGACACCCGACACGGGGCTCGAACTTACAACACCCAAGATCAAGACTCACGAGCTCTACCGACGGAGCCAGCCAGATGCCCCTGTGATCTTCTTCTTCTTCTTCCTTTTTTTTTTTTTTTTTTTTTAACTGGTGACAAAGTTCTCGGTTCAGTTGGAGTTCTCCAATTCAACTGGAGGTTCGTGAAAATAAAGATGTCATTTTTTGCCCCACCGAAGTTTCCGGATGCCCTGAATTCTAAGACCCCCAGTGTAGGTGACACTCGCGACTTACGTCTGCGATCTGGGACCATCTCTGAGCCTCGGGGGGTTCATCTCCTTGCTGCAGCATCACATGGGAACAGTGTGTGAGGCAGAGCGAAGCAGAGGTGAATCGGACGTTGACCTTGGACCTGGGCCCCCGCCCTGATGCTGAAGGCCAAGTGAGAAGAGGTGCCCCTTGGGGACAGACTTGTGTGAGCCACGCACCCGAGACTCACGGTCACTGAATTTGCATTCGTGTTGAGAAATAATAGGTAATAAATGCCTCGGGCGGGCGAGGGAGGGAGCCCAGGAAGGGCCGCAGGGAGGCCCCCTCGTCCTCAGGACGTCCAAGCGCCTGTTGAACCTATGACCTGTGGGCCAAGGGGCCTGGGGTTCTCTGACCGACTTCTCGCTCTCTTGGATCCACACGGGAAATGCAGGAGGCAGAAGATCGTCCAGGGAGCAAGGAAGTAGAATGGGGATGTTGTAGAAGTGCTTCGGGAGGAGAGGGATGGAGAGGTTTCTCGACCGCCACTGGCACGGCCTCTTCCGGGAGCCCATCACCCCCAAGCCCGCCTTGCGTGGACGGTCCACCTGCTTCCACGGAGCTCCTCACCGCAGGCCCGCCCGGGGCCGCACCAGCGCTCGACACGGGCGAGGTGCGCGATCGACGGAACACCACTGCCGGGTGCCATGCGGGGCGGGAGTTTCAGAATAGAGAGTAAGGCTTGAGGGGAAGCGAGAAAGGCAAGTGGAACGGGGTGACCCCAAGAAGCCTGGCTGTGACCTGCCAGGCCCTGGAACCAAAGTGCCACCCTCCGAATCCCCTCTAATCTTCACCGCCCACAAAGCAGTTGTCACCCCCGTTTCACCATCGGGGAAACTGAGGCTCCCATAAGCCAAGCCATTCGTCCAGTTTGCTCACAAGAGCAGCGAAGAGACAGGGGCCGCGGGTGGTTAAAGGGGAGCGTGGAGCCCAAGCGCAGAGCTGTGGGGGGATAAGGCGGTGGCCGGAGGGGGCTGAGGGGACAGAGGGCGGGCGTGGTTCCTCACACCACCTGTGTCACCCAAGGCGTGTCATTTAACCCGGGCCGTGAAATGGGCACAGTCGGTTCACGCGGGATGATTGCCAAGAAGAGGGGAGTCGTGAAGAGTGCCTCCCTCCTGGGCAGGGGCGGCGGCTGCCACCAGCCACCAGCCAGCGTGGTTTCTGCTGCAGGCTTGTGGGCACATGGGGGCCACAGAGGGAAGGGCGACTGAACAGGGGAACCGAGGCGATCCGTGCTAGAGACGCTGAGTTCTCCATGCACATTACACATCCTGGGAGTGGCGCCAGGGGCCTCAGAAGAGGGACAGCTAAGCACCTCTCCATCCTATGTGTTCCCCTCCCCCAGCCACATGCCAGGAGCAAGACCCGGTGAGAGCATGGCCCGGGTCTCTCCAGTAGGGGGCAACAGTGGGGGGTGGGCAGGGCACAGCCACAGAGTGACATCATTAAGCCACGTGGGTCAGGTCTTAGGAAGTGGAAAATAAAGTGTTCAAGGCTTGGGGCGCCTGGGTGGCTCAGTCGGTTAAGCGTCCGACTTCGGCTCAGGTCATGATCTCGCGGTTCGTGAGTTCAAGCCCCGCGTCAGGCTCTGTGCTGACGGCTCAGAGCCTGGAGCCTGTTTCAGATTCTGTGTCTCCCTCTCTCTCTGACCCTCCCCTGTTCATGCTCTGTCTCTCTCTGTCTCAAAAATAAATAAACGTTAAAAAAATTTTTTAAAAAAAGTGTTTGAGGCTCATTATGGAGCCTCCATTTATGTTCCCTCCACCTTCAGAAAATTCACGTTGAGATCCTATCCCCCCACCACCTCAGGATGTGACTATATTTGGAGGTAAGGTCTTGGAACGAGTGAATAAGTTAAAGTGGGGTTATTGGGTAGGCTCCAGTGTCTTTGTAATCTTATTTTTTAATGTTTTATTTATTTTGTTTTGAGTTCGTATTTATTTTGTGATCGAGCACGAGCAGGGGAGGGGCAGAGAGAGGGAGGGAGAGAGAGAGAGAGAGAGGATCCCAGCAGGTTCCGCGCTGTCAGCGCAGAGCCCGATGTGAGGCTTGAATTCACGAACCGTGAGATCATGACCTAAACCACAGTCAAGAGTCAGATGCCTAACCGACTGAGCCACCTGGGTGCCCCATGACTAGTGTCTCTAAAAGAAGAAGACATTAGGACATAGACAGACGTAAGGAAGACTGGATGAAGACACAAGGAGGAGATGGCTGTCTACACACGAAGAGAGGCCTCCGGAAGAGTCAAGCCTGCCAACACCTTGTCTCTGACTTGGCGCCTTCAGAATTATGAGCAGATAAATCTCTATTGATTAAGCCACCCGGTCTGTGGTTCTTTTTTTGGCCCCCCTAGCAAACTCACGCAGAATTTGGGACCAGGAGCTGGGTAATAAATACCTAAAAGGTATGAAAATGGCTTCAGAACTAGGTACTGTGTAGAAGCTGGAAGAGTTTTGAGGAGAATGTTAGAAAAAGCCTGGATTGCCTTGAAGAAACAGTTGGTAGAAATACGGGCATGAAAGCAATTCTTTTGAAGGCTCAATGAGAACAGAGAAAAGAGAAAAGAAAAGGAAAGAGAAGAGAAGAGAGAAGAGAGGAGAGGAGAAGAGAAGAGAAGAGAAGAGAAGAGAAAAGAAAAAAGAAAAGAGAAAAAAAAGAAAAGGCTTACATCGCCTTAGGGAGATGCATATATCATCACAGAATGCTGCTAGAATATGGACAGTAAAGGTGTTCCCGGGGCACCTGGGTGGCCCAGGTGATTAAGCGTCCGACTCTTGATTTCGGCTCAGATCATGATCTCATGGTTCGTGAGATCGAGCCCCAAGTCAGGCTCCTTGCTGACAGCACAGATCCTACTTGGGATTCTCTTTCTGCCCCTCTCCTGCACATGCTCACTCGCTCTCTCTCTCTCTTTCTCAAAATAAATAAAACTAAAAAAGAAAAAAAGTTAAAGACCATGAAATGCTCCCGAAGACTTCTCAGATGGACGTGAGGCACCATTGACTGGAAATTGGAGGAAGGCAGACCTTGTCAAAAAGTGGTCGCAACCTTGGCTGAAACGTGTCCCAGTGTTTTGTGGACAGTATAACTAGTACGTGACCAAGCCGGGTACGGAGCTGGGGAGGTTTCCAGGCAAATGGTTGCAAGTACAGCCTGGCTTCTTCTTGCTATTTATAGTAAAAATGCAAGAGAAAGGAGACAAACTGGAAGAAAAATCAGAACTTGAAGATTTGGAAAACTCCCCACCTATCTGCACTTCCCAAAGTGGGAAAGCCTGTTCTGGAGAGATCTCTCAACGGGAGGCAGGGCCAAGTTTGCTAAAGAGAATATCGGCCTGTCACCCGAGGATCCCAACAGCCATCTCCGCAGAAGCTGGGAATAGAAGCAGGCTTATCCAGGTCTGTGACGAGCCTCCTGTCTGAGGGCTGGGACTCCTGAGACCCATCTCAAGTGTTGAAAGAATTGTACACCAGCAGAAATGCCAACTTAGACCAAGGGGACCAGAGACGGGACAAAACGGAGGAAGGCTGTAGGACTTCTGGGACTCTGCCGGACAGCACAGCACAGCCATCCAGCTGTGAACATGCCTCGCCCTTCAGGCCAAGAGAAGGATGACCCTGAAGACAGTTCAAAGGTCACAGGTGTCCGTCACTGCCACACCGGCCCGAGGGCACAGCCCCAGGGGCACAGAGCTGACTCTTCTTCCGTTTCAGCAGGGTCAGGGCTAAGGGTCAGGGTCACCACCCTGGTGGGCCCAGAAGGCAGAGCCTGGAGCCAGAGGGTTATTCTTGAGCCTTAAAATCTAGAGGAACTCGTCCTGTAGGTTTCAGACGTGCTTGGGACCGCCACCCCTTTCTTCCCAATTTCTCCCTTTGGGCTTGGGGACATCTGTCCTCTGATCCACTGTTCTATTTTGGAAGCAGATAACTAACTTCACCCGGGGCGCACGGGGGTCCCAAACAGACCAGGTTCAGCCTCTTGCAAAACCGCTGGCAAAACCCAAAGGCAGAGACACGAGCGGTGGTAGAACAAGGAATTTATTTCCGTGAGGCCAACACCGGAAAGACAGCCGACTGGCGGCTCAAAGACTCTCCAAAGTGCTGAAAATACTTGGAGAACGTGGGACAAAGGTCAGTGGCCCCGGCATGAAGGTCAGGTGGAGGACCACTGTCTCGGGGTCAAGCACGCGGGGTCTTGCGGCTCGGAGCAGCCCTGCTTCTCCAGGGGGTAGTTGCATCACGGGATGCTGTGCCTGTGGGGGGGTCTTTTGCCTGAGTGAAGAGAGAAGCTGAAACGAATTTAATTGGTGCCGACTGAGGTCCGAATGGAGGTGGATGAAGTCCTCTTTCAACTTGTCATCTGCTTTGAAACCCCAGTTTGAGACCGTCGAGAACACCTTTACCTCTGGTCTCACCCACGCCTGATTTGGGTGCTGTTCGGATGAGATTTTGGACCTGTGGTGGATGCTGGGATCGGTCCAGGCCTTTGGGCCTGTTGGGACGGGGTGAATGTGTTTTGCGTACGAGAAAGACATCGTGTGGGGAGTCACGAAGCAGGGTGTTCTATCCCTGCCCCAGAGGACTTACGTCCGCCCTTCCCCCGCAATTCATTTGCTGCAGTGCTAACCCCCAGTACGTTAGAATGTGAAAAGGTGACAGCAGATGACAAGCTTTGCAACATCCCAGACCTCCTGCTCCGAGTCTGACACCCGTAATTCTCAAACCTCGGCTGCATCTTGCCATTCCCTTGGGAGCTGAAAAGCAAAAACGCAAAAGGCAATGCCCACACCAACCCAGGTTGTAGGATTCTGGATCAAGTGTTCTCACCTCTCCGTACTCTTGTTCCCTCGTCGGTAAAAATGGGGATATGACAGTAACAGAGTTGCCGGGACAAGATGGTGGCGTCCTCCAACTCGGCCTTTACCCGGACCTGCTTTGCCAGAAAACCATCCCCACCCCGGGCACCTGCTGCTCGAAAGGATTTCACATCACGGATCCTCACTTCGCGATTTCGGTGTGGGATCCTTGGGTTCAGGAGCCTTTGAGTGACAGATCTCTCCACCTCACTCCCGAGGCAAGGCTCGCAGCCCGTACCTCACCCCCCACTCCCCAAGCTGTCCCTTTGTTATTACGACAAAGTCCCAGCCTTTCTGCCTGCGCTCTCTCGGCTGCCAGGAGCAGGTGGGGAAGTGGAGGGTGGGGAGCGGGTTCTTGAGTCCTCGCTTTGTGCAGTGAGCACACCGCTGCCTCCCGGGGACACGCACAGTGTCCTCCCGCTGCTGGGGGTCCCCGAGAGGACCCGTGGCTCCCGCCAAGGCAGGGCCTGGAGCAGAGTCGCCAGGGTGATCAACACTGCTGTCTGTCAAAAAAGTCTCTCTCCCTGATGACACTTCTGGGGAAAGAACTGCTCAGGACCGCAGCTGTCACATACCTGACCCGAATTTCATCAGCCACGCCGGTGACAGCTCAGCTTTTCCTCCTTTCTCTTGCCCTGCTGTCCTTTTAGCCCCAGAGGCAGAAGATCCAAATCGCGGAAGATGTCTCCACGTCCAGAAGCCCATTAAAGCAGGGACGGTCTCTGGCACGTCCGTGGGCCCCATCGGGGAGGCGAGGGCCGGAGGCAAGGTTCACGGACACAGCCTGCCTCCCGGCGGCCGGGGTCCAGGGCCAGTGATTATGAAGAGAGGTTGCCTGGGTGATGGGATTGAGAGAGTCCAACAGATCCCCCTTCTCCAAACGGTCACCACCTGTCAATCTGTCACACCACCTGCCGTGTTACCACTAAAATCGTTTGTCCCGTGGATGTCAGAGCTTTCCAGAAGAGCGATGGTAGCCTCATGGGCAGCCAGAGGGGGCAGACGCCTGCGAGGAAGCCAGGTCCACCGTCCATATAAAGACGGGGCAGCAGGGGTCTCTAGGGACGATGCCGGTGCTCCCGAAGCCTGGCCCAGGGCTCTTTGTGTTGTGTCCACCGTCGCTGTGGATACGAAGAGCCCCCCAGCACCTCCCGCCCCTTCCAGTGAGCTCCTAAGTGCTTTTTTCTTTAAAAAAAATTTTTTTTTCAACGTTTATTTATTTTGGGTGCAGAGAGAGACAGAGCATGAACGGGGGAGGGGCAGAGAGAGAGGGAGACACAGAACCGGAAACAGGCTCCAGGCTCCGAGCCATCAGCCCAGAGCCCGACGCGGGGCTCGAACTCACGGACCGCGAGATCGTGACCTGGCTGAAGTCGGACGCCCAACCGACTGCGCCACCCAGGCGCCCCTAAGTGCTTTTTTCTTAAGACATTTTGTATTAAGGTGTTTTCCTGCTGGGAAAACACGTGGATTCTCGCCGCACACCCGGCTGACCTAAACGCCACGCTAGCACCCAGGCTGCTGGGCCGCGGACTGCGGCCCCATCCTCCTCCTCCGCCTGGGGACCTCCTGGTCCTCGTGAGGGAAGGAGACGGATCTGTGGTTCCGAAGGAGGTCCCACTGCTCCCGGGAACCTTCGCACCGCGAGGCCACGTCCCCACCTGCCTCTTCCCGGTCCTGCCGGCGTCTCCAAAGCGCATACACGTCTGGGCCTTTCCCGGCGCGATGTGTGGGACGAGTTGGCAGAAAGGCCGAGCGAGAGGCTGCGGGCGGGGACGCTGTTCACGCAGGAATCCGTGGTGTCCCCTCAGGAAAGCCCGCTCTTTGGAGGGCACAGGGTGACGGAAGAAGCAGCCCGTGTCGGCTGGCACGGCCGACCTCGTGTGAAGCGATTTGCCTCCCGTGTTGCCGTGAGCAAGTCGGTAAAACCCATTTTCAGGAAAGGCTGGCGCCCTCTATCCCCTGTCCTGCTCGTCGCCGTCCGGCGTGACCGCCTGAATGGTGGCCGAGACGGCCGTGTTTGAGGGGATGCAAACGAGGCAGGAACCAGCTGTGCACAGCTGCCCCGGAGAACGGGCTCTGCCCGTCCTCGTCATGATCCCGCTCACGCTGGCCATCCGCCAGACCTCCAGCCCAGGAAGAAAGAAGGGCCTGGAAAGAAAGTTCAGTAAGGGCCAGGTGCCCTGAGTGATGGTCATGAGGCAGGCTTGCCCTGTACCTAAGATATGATCGTGCTTAAAAGTATTATGTTCTTTTTATTTTATTTTATTTTACATTTTATTTATTTTTTGATAGAGAGAGACAGAGCACAAGTGGGGGAGGGGCAGAGAGAGACGGAGACCCAGAATCCGAAGCGGGCTCCAGTTCGACGCGGGGCTCAAACTCACGAACCGCGCGATCGTGACCTGAGCCGAAGTCGGACGCTTAACGGACTGAGCCACCCAGGCGCCCCAAAAGTATTATGTTCTTTTCTTTTAATGTTTATTTTTGAGAGAGAGAGAGAGAGAGAGAGAGAGAGAGATCCCAGACCCTGAAACCTAAGGGAATCTGCCCTGCTGGCTTTCCCAATTGCTTGGGACTGCTGACCCCCTTTCCCTTTCACTGTTGCCCTTTTAGAATGAGAATCTTGTAACTGTTATTCTCCGGCTGCCCACCACTCGTGTTTGGGGAATAGATTAACTTATTTCCTAGTGTCATAGGCCCAGAGAGAGAGAGAGAGAGAGAGGAATTTTCCCCGGGTTGGACCATATCCAGAGTCTCACCGATACCCCATTTAGATGATGAGATTCGGAACTTTCGATGAGATAAAGATGAGATTTTTTTCAACTTGAGTTGAAGCTGTCGTGGGTTGAGCCTTTCAGGGATGTTGGGATGAGGTGAATATACGTTGCACGTGGGACAGACGTGAATATCTGGCCGCCAGAGTGTGGAATGGTGGTAGGTTCTATAATGGCCCCCCAAGGGGCGCCTGGGTGGCTCAGTCGGTTGAGCGTCCGACTTCGGCTCAGGTCACGATCTCACGGTTCGTGGGTTCGAGCCCCGCGTCGGGCTAGTTGCTGTCAGCACGTAGCCAGCTTTGGATCCTCTGTCCCCCTCTCTCTGCCCTTCCCCCGCTCACTCTCTCTCTCTCTCTCAAAAATCAACTTTAAAAAATGCAGTGCAGAGTCCGAGAGTCCGAGAGTCCCGGCTCCATTGCCACACTTCCTGCCACACGGGAGCTGCGTCCTCTCGTAAGCATGTGGCCTGTCACTGTGAGGCCCAGGTCCTGCCTCTGTCCTTAAACGCAGGGTCAGCCTGAGGCAAACGGGGTGGGAGAGGCAGGAAAAGGGCTGGAGGTGTTCCCCTGGTGGGAGGGTCCTGCCTTCTGCGTCCTTCCACGCTGCCCACTGTGTCTCCGTCCTAGGCGTGACGTCCCGTCCCGGCAGGTGGCACTTGAGGGCCCGGCCTCTTCCTGGCCCGATCACAACTGACCTGCCTGTGTTACAGTCTTCCTTGGTTTCGGTGGCGATAAACTCGGGCTCCGTGCGGGGGCTTCGCCTGAGACAACAGCCGTGATCACGTGGGTTGGCCGTTGGGGCAGTTCTGTTAAAATACCGTTTTGCTCGTTGCCCCCACGGATCAGAAACACAGAAGTCTGTCTCGAGGCTGGCCTCCGCGTGTGCACTCGGAAGGGACAAAAGTCAGATGCTCTTGTCTTTCCGGGTTCTTACTCTTTCCAGGAAAACCGGCTCCCTCTGCTCTTCTGCAAGGCCAGGAGCTCCTGCAAGGCTGGGTAGCCGCTCACGCCGTGCTTATCGAGAAACTCCTCCATGTCCCAACTGCCCTCAGGTCTCTCCAGGGCTGAAACAAGTGACCTCAAACCCGGTGGCTCAGTCTTACAGTCGGGAGGTCCGAGCCTGGCTTGGGGTCCGCTGGGCTAAAACCAAGGTGTCTGCAGGGCTGTGCTCCCTTCTGGAGGCTCTGGGGGAGGATCCCATAGCCACATCTTCCCCAGCTTCTAGAACTTGTTCACGCCTCTCGACGTGCAGCCCCTTCCGCCTTCAACGGCCGCAGCACCGCACCTCTTACCCTTCTTCCTCCCCTGTGAACACACTTGGGGAAGGGGCTCACTTATAAAGACCCTGGGGATGACACCGGCCCACTGGGATAATCCAGAATAATGCAGAATAATCCAGCTCGCCGTCTCCAGCTGAGCTGCCTAGCAACCTTACTTCCGTGTGCCACTTAAGTTCTCGTTTGCCACGTGAGGCGGCATATTCACAGATTCCAGGGAGAGACACCTTTGAGGGTCACTGTCCTCTCTACTGCTCCTTCTGTTAAGACATCGTGTCTTGGGGACGGTTGCCTAGCTGGCTCAGTCGGTAGAGCATGCAACTCTTGATCTCCGTGAGTTCAAGCCCCACACTGGGTGTGGAAGCCTACTTAAAAAAAAAAACAAAAAAAAAGACACCGTGTGTTGATGGGCATCACTAAAGAGAAGGTGGCCCCAGGGAAGGGTGACACATTCACCACCTGTGCCCTTTGGCCCACTGGTCATGAGAGGGTTGCTGGCCAGAGAGCTATGGAGATGGGGATCCCGGAAGGAGGCCAGCAGGGGGAAGGGGGGCTTCCGTGGTGTCCATGCAGCCGGAGGAAATGAAAGAGAAACCGAGAGCCTCTGGGCTTTGAAACGTTGGGAGTCCCTCGGGGGTGATGTGGCAGCAGAGGGAGGTACCCGCTCCAGAAAAACCCCAGAGAAGGAGCAGGTGAAGCTGTTCGCAAATGAGCTGTTCTGAGAGAGGGAGTCACTGTGCCAGCTGCGCCCCCACCGCACTGATTGCTGCTCCCCAGTGTCGGGAGCCCCGCAGGCCTCCTCACCCTCCGGCTGGAAGGTGCCGGCCTTCCCACGGGGACACCGCCTCCGCCCTGCAAGTGCAGACACGTGACCGTGACCGCTGAGAGGGGCTGCAGGGCTGGCAGGGCCGTGCGGGGAGGAGTGAAGGCAGTGTGCCCCGGAGACCGGGAGACCACCCATCCCCAGGGCCCGAACCCCCAGAAGTTCAGTGCCCCCCCCCCCACTCCTGCAGCCTCTGTTCCCTGGAGGTGGGGCCCCGCCCCTGAGCTCTGAACTTCCACAGGGAACACCAAGCGGCTGATGGCTTTATTTTCCCCATTTGACAAAAAGAAAAGAAAAGAAGAGGAAAGGAAGAAAAAAAGAGAAAAAAAGAAGAAAAGAAAGAAAAAAAAAAATGAGAAAAAAAAAATAAAGAGCAAAAACAAAAAACCAGAAAAAAAGGAAGAAAAGAACAGGAGAAACAGAAAACGAAAAAGAAAATAGAAAGAAAACAAAAAAAGAAAAAGAAAAAAAAAAAAAGAAAAGGAAGACAAAAAGAAAAAAGAAAGACAAAAAAAAACGGAAACATAAAAGAAAAAGAAACAGAGAGGAAGAAAAAGAAAAGACAAAGCCTAAAGAAAAAAAAAG